>NC_084525.1:12982419-13291169 GCF_024500275.1 Phycodurus eques
CTGAGAGATTGTAATTCCCAGGAACTTGAAGGTCTCGACGGTTGACACAAGGCAGCTGGACAGCGTGAGGGGCAGCTGTGGCGAAGGATGCCTCCTGAAGTCCACGATCATCTCTACAGTCTTGAGCGTGTTCAGCTCCAGGTTGTGTCGGCCGCACCACAGCTTCAGCCGCTTCGCTTCCTGTCGATATGCAGACTCGTCAACGTCCTTGATGAGGCCGATGACAGTGGTGTCATCTGCAAACTTCAGGAGTTTGACAGCCGGGTGCGTTGAGGTGCAGTCGTTCGTGTAGAGAGAGAAGAGCAGCGGAGAGAGGACACAACCTTGGGCAACACACACAACACACACACAACGGCGCAAAGCCAGAAGTGTTTCTTCTTCTACAGTTTTGTGAGATCACGTGTGACCACGTGTGATCATATGAGATTTCGAGATGGGTAGCAGAACAGAATCTTTATGTGTGTGGTGTTCTGTGTTGAGATTATGGAGCACACCACACACAATACGACCAAAACTGTTAAAGGCCAGATTTGTTATCTTTTTGTGTCGGGTCTATCACAGATAAATAATCTTTTAAGATGCGAAAAATCGTGAGAAGAAAACCCCCTGCTTTCCTCATATACAGCAATCTGATGGGGCCTCATTCACAAACTGTGTGTACACACAGATTTGCGCTTAAATTGTGCGTACGCACATTTGACGCACAAATAGGGGAGCGGTTAATGCAGATTGCAGCTCGCTGGCAAGAGCTCGTCATTTAGAATGAATTATGATTCACTAACATACGTATGGTGGTGTGAAGAATATTGGCCTGTACGTACATGTCATGAATCACACATTTACATTTTCACACAATCACACATTTACACTCAACTTGTGTGCAGAATGAGAACATTTCTACGCATTTATTAGTGAATGATGCCTATTGTCCCCAGGTGGAGGAGATGATCTCAGGTGCACGTGATAGCTTATGATTATTCAGGATCCTGACAAGATATTTAAAGCCACTTCCTGAACAGAAAACACTTATTTTAAAGCATTTGTGTTAGTATTAGCATGAAACCTATAGCCCTGGGAATTTTGTGGACCAACTTGCAATGCGATTCAATCCAGGATTCACAGCAGATGGTTGTGTGGGAGGCTGGGACTTCCTAAACATGCACAATGACCCTGCATAAGAGCACACTTAAGATTGGAAGTTTAGCTGGAGGAGGAACGTAGCTCTGATGATAAAATGTTGACTCAAGGGATTTAGATGCACTAAAGCTGCAGAAAATGATGCGCACAAGGGGCCACTGGAAAACATACTGGAAAATCGGCATGAACCCTTTGAGTCTGCCTGCAAGCTAGCTGCCATTGTCAGGATGATGGACTAGGGCCAGACCATATTGTTGGGATGGAATGATGTGGCCGCGCTGCCTGTGGAGAAGAGAGAGGGTGATACTGCTTGAGCTGTGCCCCACAGCTGGTTGTATGCGCTTGACTTAATTTATGAGACCCATGGGGTCTCTAAACATTTACTAACGAACAGATTTGCATGCAATTGATTTGATTTTACAGCTTGCATGCATCATGTGTGCATGTTTGTAGATTTATATATTTTTTGTTTTTTTTAGGTTTTTGATTTTATTTTGTTCGAGAATAACATTTTGTTCACACAAATACAGACCTCTCCAATAACTGTGGATGGCCATGACATGGGTAAAGGAAGAGCCCATTCAGTTCAAATATGGATTTCTTCTACTTTTTGCTAATTGTAAATAATAATGACTAAAAAATAAAAAATAAAAATAAAAAATAAAAAAATAAAAAGGAGGAGAAGGAGGTTTAGGCCACCTTCGCTCTAAATTATCAACATTGGTAAATACCAAAATATTAGTTTTTTTTTGTCATGGCCATTACATGTATATTGTGTATAGAAACTCAACAGAAATTATATTTTTCATGCTACGTTATTGTTATCCTTGAATTTTAAAATGAACTGATTTAAAAAAATCACGAAAAAATATAAAAGCACATTCTTATTTCTTGATTAAGATTAAATCAGTTAGAAGCATTCCAAACAAACAAACATCCATCCATTTTCTGAGCCGCTTATCCTCACAAGGGTCGCGGGAGTGCTGGAGCCTATCCCAGCTATCATCGGGCAGGAGGCGGGATACAAGCTGAACTGGTCGCCAGCCAATCGCAGGGCACACATAAACAAACAACCATTCGCACTCACACTCACATTCACACCTAGGGGCAATTTAGAGACTTCAATTAACCTACCGTGCATGCTTTTTGGATATGGGAGGACACGGGAGTGCTCGGAGAAAACCCACGCAGGCACGGGGAGAACATGCAAACTCCACACAGGCGGGGCCGGGGATTGAACCTCGGTCCTCAGAACTGTGAGGCAGACGCTCTAACAAACAAACAAAAAAATCGATTGCCTTGTTAAATGTAATGCTGGATTAATTTCTGACTTGTAAGAGAAGCTCAGTAAGAAATTTGCATATAAAATGGTGAATTCAGTTTGAAATTCCTTATTCATGTTGAAAATGTTAAAACTTTGCACTCCATAATGCTGGATGGTCAAAGACACAAATGGGGACAGGTGGTCTAATAACTTTGTTCAGGACTGTGTGTGGCATAGAGCATAGTTCGATAGAAGTCATCACAAGGCCCATCAACAGTGTCTTTCACCGAGGAGATCAGGGAAAGACATAACAAGTCCGTACAAGGCTTGTGATTTTCCGCCTGGCTTCAATCCAGGCGACGCTTGGAGGACAATAAGTGGGTTCACAGAATTCTTCTGAAATTTTAAACAATGACATGCCGACAATCACGACATCCACTGTAATTGACAAGCTACTTAGTACTAGCATGGGACTTTTTGCTGTTAACTGGGAGCCTTGCCGCTTACATGCAGTGATTTCTCCATATTCTCTGAACCTTTTGATGATATTATGGACCGTAGATGATTAAATCCCTAAATTCCTTGCAATTGTACATTGAGGAACATTGTCCTTAAACTGTTCGACTATTTTCTCACGCACTTGTTCACAAAGAGGTGAACCTCGCCCCATCTTTGGTTGTGAATGACTGAGCAATTCAGGGAAGGTCCTTTTATACCCAATCATGGCACCCACCTGTTCCCAATTAGCTTGTTCACCTGTGGGATGTTCCAAACAGGTGTTTGATGAGCATTCCTCAACTTTCTCAGTCTTTTTTGCCACCTGTCCCAGCTTTTTTGGAACATGTTGCAGCCATAAAATTCTAAGTTAATGATTATTTGCTAAAAACAATAAAGTTTATCAGTTTGAACATGAAATATCTTCTTTGTATTCAATTAAATATAGGTTGAACATAAATTAAAAATCGTTGTATTCTGTTGGCGGCACGGTGGATGACTGGTTAGAGCGTCTGCCTCACAGTTCTGAGGTCCGGGGTTCAATCCACGGCCCCGCCTGTGTGGAGTTTGCATGTTCTCCCTGTGCCTGCGTGGGTTTTCTCCGGGCACTCTGGTTTCCTCCCACATCCCAAAAACATGCGTGGTAGGTTAATTGACGACTCTAAATTGCACATAGGTGTGAATGTGAGTGCGAATGGTTGTTTGTTTATATGTGCCCTGCGATTGGCTGGCAACCAGTTCAGGGTGTACCCCGCCTCCTGCCCGATGATAGCTGGGATAGGCTCCAGCACTCCCGTGACCCTTGTGAGGATAAGCGGCTCAGAAAATGGATGGATGGATGTATTCTGTTTTTATTTATGTTAAACACAACGTCCCAACTTCATTGGAATTGGGGTTTTAGTTGTCATTAGTGGATATAATAATAATAATAATCATAGTAAATCAGTTATTGTGTTTCAATGTATCTTGAAGGGGAAAAATTCGTCTTGCAGTAATGTCAATCGAAAAAGACAGTATCTGAGTCACAACAGTGATAGACCGATATGCCACCCTTAAAAACAGACTGCATTCATTGATGCTTCCACCAACCAAGTATCTGGTGATTGCAGCTGTTAGTTTGAATTTAATCACATTGTTAGCTCCTCGAAGTGAAATTATTCTGTAATTTTAATTGAAAATGATGGGATTGGCTGACTTGTGACAATACAGTGACCTTTTTTTGCAGAGAGCTTTGCATAGACTGTAACAATGTATATATTTTTTTCTTTTTTGTGGTTAATGTTGTAAACATACTTCCTGTGTTTGTGTACATGATTAAAATAACAGACTGAAATAACACTACAAATCTAACGGTGACTTTTAACTTTTACCTAGTATTGTACTGTTTTAAAATCTGTACAAAAACGTAAAAAAACAATTCCTCAGTCTTTGTTAGCTTTTTATGAAATTTTGTGCTGGCATGCTCCATTCGCTTACATCCTGTTCATCTCCTGGGGGCTAAGACCCCCCCCATCCATAAAACCTAGTGACACCCCTGGTGGCAGGTAAGACATTTATGGTCTTCCTAACAGTAGACAGGCCAAAAACCCTGAAAAATTTACATTGTAACAGTTTACAAGTCAAAGCGCACCGAAAAAATAAATAAATAGTTGCACCATGCTGGGGCATTTATTGCAGGGCGGTGCATTAATTTGAGCCAGAAGTACCTTGTAAACTGATCTAGGTGGAATAAAGTTTGTAAAAGTTTTCATCTTTATTCCAAGAGTGTTTACTTTTGATGATGGTTTCTCATCATTACAATTGTCTCATAACTCTGTTTGAATTAACTGCAGCCCTTATATTCCAACTGGTGTGAAGAATATTATTGTCCTGGAGAGAGCTCACAAGGGTGTGAAATGGGGAGGAGGCTGTTGGCCTGCTTATGGTGGGAGAACAGCTGGAGCGTTTAAGAGGTTTGTGGATATCTGCCTCTTCCTGGCCAACATGTGGATGTGAGGAAAAGCTAAGTGTAGCGTTTCCACGACCTAATTAGCCCAACCTTTATCACAAGGAAACCCTCAGGAGCTCAAATAAGCAGATAAGGAGCTTTTTACAGCAAAGTTCATACACTGTAAATCACTTTTGCTGTGCTGCCTTCTTGCCATCAGCCTTTTGACAGCATCAACATGTAACTGATGTTTGGAAGCGCTTTTTGTATCAGCTAATGCACCTGCAGGAGATTTAAGTTCAGAAAAATGGGCGAAGAAGGTTGCGTGCAACCCAAAACAAACAGGTTGATTTTTCCATTTGATAGGAGCAATGTGGGAACTTTCCCTTGTTTGAATATTTACAGTCCAACAGCATGTTCAAGTGCAGGGGTCAGCTTTTTCCAACATGTGGGAAGGTCATACGTTTCCAGCTTGTGTGTGTCGTGTGTGTCTGTGTCTTATTTGATTTGTGTTTACAAGAACATTAAAAAAAAGACATGAAGAGGAAATCGCTTTTTCAAGCTCTTATTTCAACTATTTCATGGCATTAGTTCATTGTTTACAATTATTGTGTCGTCAGAGTTGCTGTGTCCTCAGGGCTGGTGCAAATCAAATCATAGTGGCTGCAATGTGGAGTGGAATGAACCATCCCGTGTCTCTTAAGGTGAATGTATTTCATTTGCACTTGGTATGTGCCACATCACTTGTCAGTACAGTAATGGTATTTTTGTACAGTTATACACTGTCTGTGGCCCTGTGAACATGTAGATTTGTCTATACAGTATTTTCTCTTTTATTGCCATCTCACGTGTTTGCCTGTCATGCAAGGTGGAACTCGAGCGGGAAGCCAGAACTGGAAACTGAGTGAGCCAAACAGATGGGCTGCCATTTGGAGATGGCTTTGTATTCCATTGCACCTTTTTAGTCTTTCTAAACATCACATGGCCAGTTGTTGGAAATGTTTGACTCAAATCAACCAAGCAAATGGAAAACCTGTCACAACATGTTTGAGTATTAAATATTGTTTGGAAGCATCAGTTTCAAGAAATGTATGCTTATCTAAGATGTGGAACTATATGATGGTGGTTCATTAATACTAAAAGCATGTGCTACGAGCTATATGGGCTGCCTATGCAGTAGCAGGCTAATATTTATCATTAGAAACATTTTAATTGATTAGAAGACAGGAAAGCCTGTATTTACCTATAGTAAGTGGCACTTTCAAGCAGGACGATTTTTGTCAGCTCAAAAGAAAATATAAGGCCATGTTATGCTTATAGACAATATGGATTATGCAAAACCTACAAAAAGGAGGAGTACAAAGGCAAGCCTCCCTACATATAGAGTTCTCTGATCATTAATACTGTTTTGAGATTTTGTCACCATGGATACAAATGTCAGGCTGGCTAACTGACATATCTTTAATCTTTGTGATTGTCACAAAGGCACAGGTCACATAAGTGTGATGTCACATAGATAATTCTTTGCTGCTGGCTTTTGCCTTATATGACTATTTGTTGTACCATTTTGTAGTTTCTTGTGTATTTTCATTTTTAATTTATACATTGCTGAAATATATTTTACTTCTAAAATATCTTATTTGATCAAATGTCCAAGTGACTGACAGGTAAGTGTTTTCTTTTCCGGTAAGTGCTTGCAAATAAAGACTGTTGTTTCATTTGAGCTTTCTTTGACCTTAAAGTCTGTAGAACTGTGTGAATGCTTCCAAGCAAAGATGAATCATTTCACTTAATCTCCTGTCACTGGTGGATGCTGTGGTCTAGATTAGATGAAGTACCTTTGGTCTCATGCCTGTAAAGACATGGACTGGGCATGGTCTGACATCTCAGTGTGAGGAACCAGAGGATGGAGCGTTCCAACTTTCCAGTGACTGTGGAGTGCCAGATCTCCTCTCCCACCTGCAGCTACATGATGGAGGAACTTTTAGGGGCCGGGTCATTCGGCGAAGTGGTCCAGTGTAGGAAAATGTCATCGGGCGAGACTGTCGCTTTGAAGGTGATCAAGGACAGCAGTAAGATGGAGGACGCCAAGGATGAGGTGCTTACGTCACAAGTTTAGTTGCACTTCACAAAGACACACTGCATGTGACTTTCATACTGTGCGTTACAGGAGCGCGTTCTGATCGAGCTGAAAGAACGTGGCTCGGACCGCTTCAATATTGTCTGCTGGAATGACTCGTTCACCTTCCAGGGGCAGTTTTGTCTGGAGTTTGAGAAGCTCGACATGAGTCTCCATCAGCTGCTCGAGTGGCGCCTTCCTCTGTCAGTGATGGAGATCCGACCTGTCCTGCAGCAGGTTTGACAGTTACAGCACTAATATGATCATCATTACATGGAAATAAAGATAAAAACAAATTGATATACATGTTGGAAGTGTTCTGATATAGAATCTGAGATCTAATGTAGGTTTTAACAAAATAAAGGTGGTGGTCTCTCTGTTCATGACTCTGTTCAGGTTGTGGCATCAGGGGGTTCTTCTACTAAATACTGAGCAAAGGGTCTGAATACTTATGGCTGTGTGATATTTAAGTTTTTCTTTTTTTTTTTAATTCTGAAAAAAATTCAGCAAATGGCTGCAATATAACAAAGAGTGAAAAATTTAAGGGAGTCTGAATACTTTTCGTACCCACTGTAGCAAACCCATTCATTGTGTACACATGCTGCCACGGTACACCGTTGGAATGCTATGCCAGCGTTGTTGCCCTGATTGGATTTTCAGTTTGGGTGCAGCGCCACCATGATGAAAGACGGCGGAGCCAATAGGAGAGATGGTGATACGAATGATTTCAGAGTGAAAAGAGCAAGATATTTTCGAGGTGTTGTCAGCTACCTCAAAAAAAGCATGGAGAAACTTGTAGAAACCTGAAGTACACCTTGAAGTGTTCTCCTCGGTCAAGCTTGAGCACCCAGAGATCCTGCCATGCCTTTATAATCGGATGAACCCCTTCCCTTTTTCTTGCTGCCGCTCCTCGTCTCCTCCTCAGTAAAAGTGAAACCAGTGCTTTTCGTTGTAACAAATCCATATTGCCCAGCTGCAGACTACTTCAAGTCCAAACAAGCGTGTACACTGGGCTACTTCCTGTTTGGTCGCTCGGCAACCAGCGACAAATATGGCAAGCTTTAGCCAGGTCGCCGTCCTCGTTGCGCCCTTCCCCATGGTGGATGCCGCGCAAAACAAGTACCGTGTGATACTCAGATGAGCACAACCCTTGTCCACCTCATATATTCTATTCATCCGGATCCGCACCAAATTTGATAGGTCTTTCCTTGACCCATTCCCCACCCCTTTAAAAAGAAAGCAGGACAGTTCTGTTTCCTGGGGCATCACAGTGGTGAAATAGCACTGTTGTAGCAAGAAGGTCCTGCTTACAGTACATTCTTCCTGTGCTCATGTGTTTCCTCTCCAGGTACAATACTCTGGTTTTGGCTTCCTGGATGAGACAAAACCTTCAATTAAACCAGAACAAAACTTGGATAATTGTTTTTGGCCATAAAGAAAAGAGGATTGCTGTGAGTAAATACCTGGAGTCAGTCTCTTTAAAAACCAAAGACAAAGTCATAAACCTTGGTGTACTGACTTTCTACAGTCATATCAAAATCAATTACTAAAACTGCCTTCTACCATCTGAAGAACATACTGTATCCAGCGTGAAGGCTTGCATGTGTCAAGGAGACCAGGAGAAGCTCATCCATGTTTTTATCTCAAGTCGACCTGACTATTCTAATGGTCTTCTGACTGGACTCCCCCAAAAGAGCATTAAACAGCTGCAGCTGACCAGAACAAAGAGGTCAGAGCATATTACTCCAATTTTAAAGTCTCTACACTGGCTCCCAGTCAGCTTTAGAATCAATTTTAAAGTTCTGTCTATAAATCACTAAATGGTTTAGGTTCTGAATAAATGAAAGAAATGCTAATGTAATGTAAACCCAGTAGGGCTCTGAGATCGACAGACTCAGGTCAAATAGTGGAGCACAGAGTCCAAAGCAAACATGGTGAAGCAGCAATAAGTGAATATGTTCCACACAAATGGATAAGTTGCCAACAGAAGTGACATCAGCCCCAACGTGAATGTTTTTAAGTCCCGGATAAAAACTCTTCTTTTTTTCTCATGCTTTTTAGAGTATTTCCACTTTTAAATGATATTTCTTGCACTGTATGCTGTTTTAGTATTATTTTTCTCTTTGTTTTAAATGTTTATAAACTGTTTTTTACTTGGTTTTAAAATTATTTTAATCATGTAAAGCACATTGTATGAAATGCACTATATAAATACATTTGCTTTGCTTCCCATGGGCTCACCACCTGTGGGAGGGGCCATAGGGGTCAGGTGCAGTGTGAGCTGGGCAGTGGCCGAAGGCGGGGACCTTGGCGATCCGATCCCCGGCTACAGAAGCTGGCTCTAGGGACGTGGAATGTCACCTCTCTGGCAGGGAAGGAGCCCGAGCTCGCGTGTGAGGTTGAGAAGTTCAGACTAGATATAGTCAGACTCGCCTCCACACACAGCTTGGGCTCTGGTACCAGTCCTCTCGAGAGGGGTTGGACTCTCTTCCACTTGCCCACGGTGAGAGGCGCCGAGCAGGTGTGGGTATACTTATTGCCTCCCGGCTCGGCGCCTGTACATTGGGGTTCACCCCAGTGGACGAGAGGGTAGCCTCCCTCCGCCTTCGGGTGGGGGGACGGGTCCTGACTGTTGTTTGTGCCTATGCACCAAACAGCAGTTCAGAGTACCCACCCTTTTTGGAGTCCTTGGAGGGGGTGCTGGAGAGCGCTCCCGCTGGGCACTCCAATGTTCTTTTGGGGGACTTCAATGCTCACGTGGGCAATGACAGTGAGACCTGGAAGGGCGTGATTAGGAGGAACGGCCCCCCCCGATCAGAATCCGAGCGGTGTTCTGTTATTGGACTTCTGTGCTCGTCACGGATTGTCCATAACGAACACCATGTTCAAGCATAAGGGTGTCCACACGTGCACTTGGCAGCAGGACACCCTAGGTCGCAGTTCGATGATCGACTTTGTGGTCATCGGACTTGCGGCTGCATGTCTTGGACACTCGGGTGAAGAGAGGGGCGGAGCTGTCAACTGATCACCACCTGGTGGTGAGTTGGCTCCGATGGTGGGGGAAAATGCCGGTCCGACGTGGCAGGCCCAAACGTATTGTGAGGTTCTGCTGGGAACGTCTGGCAGAATCCCCTGTCAGAAGGAGTTTCAACTCCCACCTCCGACAGAACTTTGGTCATGTTCCGGGGGAGGCGGGGGACATCGAGTCCGAGTGGACCATGTTCCACGCCTCCATTGCTGAGTCGGCCGACCGGAGCTGTGGCCGTAAGGTGGTCGGTGCCTGTCGTGGCGGCAATCCCCGAACCCGTTGGTGGACACCAACGGTGAGGGATGCCGTCAAGCTGAAGTAGGAGTCCTTTTTGGCCTGTGGGACGCCTGAGGCAGCAGATTGGTACCGGCTGGCCAAGCGGAATGCAGGTCTGGTGGTTGCTGAAGCAAAAACTCGGGTATGGGAGGAGTTCGGTGAGGCCATGGAGAAAGACTTCCGGATGGCTTCGAGGAAATTCTGGTCCACCATCCGACGTCTCAGGAGAGGAAAGCAGTACACCACCAACACTGTGTATAGTGGGGATGGGGCGCTGCTGACCTCGACTCGGGACGTTGTGAGTCGGTGGGGAGAATACTTCGAAGACCTCCTCAATTCCACCGACACGCCTTCCCATGAGGAAGCAGAGTGTGGGTTCTCTGAGACGGGCTCTCCTATCTCTGGGTTTGAGGTCACCGAGGTAGTTAAAAAGCTCCTCAGTGGCATGGCCCCGGGGGTGGATGAGATTTGCCCGGAGTTCCTAAAGGCTCTGGATGTTGTGGGGCTGTCCTGGTTGACACGCCTCTGCAACATCGCATGGACATCGGGGACAGTGCCTCTGGATTGGCAGACTGGGGTGGTGGTCCCCCTTTTTAAGAAGGGGGACCGGAGGGTGTGTTCCAACTACAGGGGGATCACACTGCTCAGCCTCCCTGGTAAGGTCTATTCAGGGGTGCTGGAGAGGAGGGTCCATCGGGAAGTCGAATCTCAGATTCAGGAGGAGCAGTGTGGTTTTCGTCCTGGCCCTGGAACAGTGGAGCATGGGAGTTCGCCCAACCAGTCTACATGTGTTTTGTGTACTTGGAGAAGGCGTTCGACCGTATCCCTCGGGGAGTCCTGTGGAGGGTGCTTCGGGAGTATGGGGTACCGAACCACCTGATACGGGCTGTTCGGTCCCTGTAGTCAGAGTTTGGTCTGCATATGCGCCAGTAAGTCTGACTCGTTCCCGGTGAGGGTTGGACTCCGCCAAGGCTGCCCTTTGTCGTATTCTGTTCATAACGTTTATGGACAGAATTCCTAGGCGCAGCCGAGGAGTAGAGGGGGTCCGGTTTGGTGGCCTCAGTATTGCATCTCTGCTTTTTGCTGATGATGTGGTTCTGTTGGCTTCCTCAAGCCGTGAGCTCCATCTCTCACTGGAGCAGTTCGCAGCCGAGTGTGAAGCGGCTGGGATGAGAATCAGCACCGCCAAATCAGAGACCATGGTCCTCAATCGGAAAAGGGTGGCATGCCCTCTCCAGGTCGGGGACGAGATCCTGCCCCAAGTGGAGGGGTTCATGTATCTTGGGGTCTTGTTCACGAGTGAGGGAAGAATGGAACGGGAGATCGACAGGCGGATCGGTGCAGCATCTGCAGTGATGCGGACTTTGTATCGGTCCGTTGTGGTAAAGAAGGAGCTAAGCCGAAAGGCGAAGCTCTCAATTTACCGGTCGATCTTCGTTCCTACCCTCACCTATGGTCATGAGCTGTAGGTCGTGACCGAAAGAACGCGATCCCGGATACAAGCGGCCGAAATGAGTTTCCTCTGCAGGGTGTCCGGGCTCTCCCTTAGAGATAGGGTGAGAAGCTCGGTCATCCGGGAGGATCTCAGAGTAGAGCCGCTGCTCCTCCGCATTGAGAGGAGCCAGATGAGCTGGCTGGGGCATCTGATTCGGATGCCTCCCGGACGCCTCCCTGGTGAGGTGTTCCGGGCACGTTTCACCGGGAGGAGACCTCGGGGACGACCCGGGACACGCTGGAGAGGCTACGTCCTTCGGCTGGCCTGGGAACGCCTCGGGATCCCCCTGGAAGAGCTGGATGAAGTGGCTGCGGAGAGGGAAGTCTGGGCGTCCCTGCTAAAGCTACTGCCCCCGCGACCCGACCCGGATAAGCGGTAGAAAATGGATGGATGGATGGATGCTTTGCTTCCTCACACAGTCATTGTCAGCTTGACCGAAGATTATATTGCCCATAAATGTGAATATAAGTGTGAATGGTTGTCTATCTCTGTGTCAGTTGTGTGATTGACTATTGATCAGTTAAGGGATCCATCATGACCTCCACTTCCAGCCCCTATGTGGCAGATTCACATAACTGAGCATCACCTTTGGAAACAAGCATCTAATATTTCATACCTTATACACGTACATACTGTATGATCTAATATCTTATATATTATTTTAGTTGACGACTGCGCTGCAGTTCCTGAAGAGTGTGGGGATTGTTCACTGCGATCTGAAGCCAGACAACATCATGGTTGTGGACCACCTGCAATTGCCGTTGAAGGTGAAGGTCATCGACTTTGGCTTGGCCCTGCATGCCTCAGAGCTGTCACGGGGAATGACCGTGCAGAGTATGTGGTACCGGTAAGTCTACTTTCATACATGAGCGCCTGCCTCCAGAGTAAGGCTGTCTCTCCACGCATAGCCATGATTTTTGGCATTTCATCCACACAGATCACAAACCTTTTGGAAAATAACAGCCAGGGTGAAGAGTTTCCAAAACCCGTCTTCCTTTGTTTATATTATAGAGGAGAAAAAAGAACAATTTAAATAGTCTGTTTTTTATGAATTAATTTCAATATGGTGTGCATTTTCCTGCATTTTTATAGTAAAAGGTCAATACCTGTACTAGCCTGCTTTTCAGCTAGCGTTCATTGGGGTACAGGTTGTAGTGGTACAGTTCACTTCTGTAGGCTTGAGTTAAACATACTGCTCTCTGTGAATTAGTCGACAGAGAATTTTCAGTTCTGCATTACAATACAATGAAGACTGGAGCATAAAGAAAACAAAAAGCACATAGAGTGCCACAAAGTGACATGAAATGACATGACAATTCATGTCATTTCATGCATTTTTTTTTCTTTGTTGAATTCATTGGCAAGTCCAAGTATTTACATATTTAATGCATCTTTTACCATCTTGGCTATGTTGTATAGTCTATGTTCCAATGCTGGAAACACAAGCCTGATAAGTATTTATAAATCTGAACAGCACTGTTTTGAACTGGACTGACTTGTGGAAATGTGGCTCAAGTTCAGTTCTTCAGTCAAATTACTCCAGCCTTTTTTTGATTGCCTAAAGGTGCCTTGTGGTTGGGGTTATAGGACCACATGTTGCTCGTGAATGCCCTTCATTGATGTGGAGATATTTACGGAAAACACAACTTGATGTTTTGGACCGAGTATGGTGGGAAAAGTCACTGTGTTCTTGTCGACGTGGTAAAGTTTGATGTCTCTCCTCCAAGATGTCCCGAGGTGCTACTGGGACATGAGTGCACAGAGGCCATCGATGTGTGGTCTCTGGGCTGCGTCGCCGTGGAGCTTCTGCTCGGCCGAGCTCTGTTTGATGGCTCTGATGAGTACAGCATGGTCAGTGTGACACGACCTTGCGAAGAGCTATACTTCACCAATTGTAACATCGATGTTACATCCACAGCTGTCTCAGATCAGCACCACACTTGGAAAGCTGCCAGCGAGCCTCCTTGATGCCGGCATTTTCACGTCTTGCTTCTTCCGCAAGAAAGCCAAGAAATGGAGGTTGAAGGTACCTGTATGTTCTTGCACTCACCTTTGGTGCATTAGTAACCTGCTGCTGACACTAGCATTTCTCCTCAGAACCGAGCCGAAATGGTCACGACTTATGATGGCACTCAACCTTTAAACAAGCTTTCAGATCTGCTCGAGGTTTGTTCATGCTACTTGCATATATCTGGCTTCAAAACGAGAATAACAAGTTTCCTTATGCCTTTACTTAGGTTCATTTTGTGCGACCCATCAACTGTAGTGATGAGGACTGGCGTGCTATGCAGTGTGATCTGGAGAGCTTTGTGAACTTAATTGCTACAATGCTCCAGATGGACCTGAGCAAAAGGTCAAGGCCCTACCAAATTCTGGACCATCCGTTCGTTACCATGAGGCACTTTGAAGGAAAATTCCCAAACAGTGCTTAGTAAGTGTATGCATGTGCCATTTCTCTGGTGGTGTTTACGCAGGACATTGTCTGACTCCCTGATTATTTCTCTTACAGCGTCAAACTCTGGCGCGATTGCATGGAGGTTGGTCAAACATGTCAGAACAAGGAGACCTCCGTGAGGCCCATTTGGAGCATGTCAAGCTTCACATGTGGGGATCACACTACTGGGCCCAGGATGTTAGACCAGTCGGTCATCACGATCAACAGCGTCAATTCCTTGCCTACAAGCAACAATGCTGTCAGGAAAAGGAAACGAGATGAGGATGACGATGAAGAGATCGCGAGCCGGTAGGTGGTGACATGATGGCAAAAAGTCTCATCCTTTTTACTCAAGACATAAAAATGAGGATTTGGGTCCACACAGTGCTTCAGCTGCAAGTAAAAGGAGCAGCAGAGATGCAGAAGTCATATACATGTCCTCAATTGACAGCTCCAGGAAGGGCGGGGGTGACATGAAACATCAGCCACACAAAAGTATGCTTGTTTCAGTGTGACACACTATACAATGACAAAGATAAATAATCAGATAACAATCAAACATTCTGTTTTACTCAGAACTCCTCCACTTAGAATGTGGTGATGCCACAATCCAGTGGAACAAGAACCAGGCAGCAACACAGGTGCACAGTGTAAAAAAAAGCAGAGGGGAAGATCTGTGAATTGTAATTCAATTTTTTTATTGTGATAATGTATTTATTTAATCTCTTTTTATTTATTATTCTACTTTGTTGTGACATTTAGTCACCACTATTTAAGGTAGTTTTCCCACATCCATCAATTTTCTCTTGTCCTCATCAGGGTTGTCCTTTTTCAGATGTTTTTTTAAAATCAAATTTAAGAAAGTTTGTGCTAAGACTGAGACATTGTTGATAGTTTATTTTTTTTACCCTGTAATTCTACCGTGTTCATTTGGACTTGTACAGGAATTCAAAAGATTTCTATTTTTATATCAAGCTACAATGCTAACTTTTTGGGAATCCTGCAGAAGTATAGCAGCTAAAATAGATTGTCCAATGTTTAGAGTAGCCAGAGTATTTTTAAATAAACCTTTTTAAGAAAGCATGTTGCCCTGGAGCCTTGAGTATGTGAAGTTAAAGGAAAGGAGCAGTGGAAACAAATCTCATGTGCTCATAAACTCTTGACGTTGGGTCACTTTTGACCACGGGCAAAAATATCAAATATGATAAATACCCTAATAATTGCTTACCTGGAATTATGAACCACATATCTTTTTAAAATTCTTAGCCTGTCTGACATTAATAAATGGCTCATTAATCCTTAGTGTTTCAGACAAAAGGGAAAGTGTTTTTTTTTTTTTAACACCACTCATTTTTGGATTAAAAAAAAAAATCTGACAATGTGATATCCTTTTTTTATGCTCAACCTTACGCTGTTCTTTCATTATTTCGAGATTCCCCCAAATCGGTGCATTTTTCTGTGGGAAGCTCTGCAAAGGTCAAGGGAACACAACATCTCAGCTCTCCTTCAAGCACCCTCTTCAACACTATTGCCACTTTTCACAAAGTGCACGCATTTATGGCATGTACTATTTCACAGTTTCAAGATTCCGATTAGCGGCACGGCTGGTTAGCACATCTGCCTTGCAGTTCTGAGGACCTGGGTTCAAATCCGGCCTCGTCTGTGTGTTGTTTGCATGTTCTCCTCGTGCATGTGTTGGCCTGGGTGCGTGCCCTCCAGGTCGAGGATGAGATCCTGCCCGAAGTGGAGGAGTTCGAGTATCTCGGGGTCTTGTTCATGAGTGAGGGAAGAATGGAAAGGGAGATCGACGGGCGGATCGGTGCAGCATCTGCAGTGATGTGGACTTTGTATCGGTCCGTCGTGGTGAAGAAGGAGCTAAGCCAAAAGGTGAAGCGCTCAATTTAGCGGTTGCTCTACGTTCATACACTGTAAAAAACAAACAATAGAATTCACCCAATAAGTTTAGGGAAACAATTTGCAGCCACTTTAATTGGAGCTCAGCATAGTGATCTTTGGGTTCTTCTTAACCTCTCTCACCAAGGCTCTTCTCCCCTGATTGCTCAGTTTGGCCGGACGGCCAGCTCAAGGAAGGGTGCTGGTCGTCCCAGACGTCTTCCATTTAAGGATGTTGGAGGCCACTGTGCTCTTAGGAATCTTAAGTGCAGCAGAAATCTTTTTGTAACCTTGGCCAGATCTCTGCCTTGCCACAATTCTGTCTCTGAGCTCTTCAGGCAGTTCCTTTGACTTCATGATTCTCATTTGCTCTGACATGTATTGTGAGCTGTAAGGTATTACATAGGCAGGGGTGTGCCTTTCCTAATCAAGTCCAATCAGTATAATCAAACACAGCTGGACTCCAGTGAATGTGTAGAACCATCTCTAGGATGATCAGAAGAAATGGAAAGCACCCGAGTTAAATATATGAGTCTCACAGCAAATGGTCTGAATACTTGAGCCTGTGTGATATTTCAGTTTTTATTTTTTAATAAATCTACAAAAAAATTGAACAATTCCATTTTTTTCTGTCAATACACGGTGCTGTGTGTATATTAACAAGCGGAAAAAAGAAACTTAAATGATTTTAGCAAACAGCTGTAATATAACAAAGAGTGAAAATTTAAGGGGGTCTGAATACTTTCTGTACCCACTGTATATAGACTCAAATGGCCAATCAGTGAGATGCCTAGACAGACATCATCTACATTTTAGTGAGTATGGCTGAGAAATCAATGATTTCCATACAATCCCCAGACACGGTTTAATGAAATGAAATGGACATATAGCTTGCTAACCTTACCTGACACACACATAATACAAACAGGAACGAATCTAAGTAATGATCAACGTTTAGCTAAGCTTGTTTTATCATATTGTGCATTTTTCTTTGTCGTTTGTTTGCTTTTATGCAGATTCGCTAGCTAACAACCATCTTTTGTTTGCTTTTATGCAGATTCGCTAGCTAACAACCAATCAGAGTGATCAGTTGTCACCGAAAGGCGACGCCATTTTGTGCTGATGAGCCGATGACACGTCAGCCAATTAGTGCGGTATGCACGCGTCACGTGATGCCTATTGTAGTACCAATGGCTTTCAGGTGGATTTTACTAAATTTTATTTATATTTTTACTGTTGTCAAATAGGTAGTGTAGGGAAAATGTACCCTATTTCTAGGGTACTTTACCTATCTAATATAATAATGTAAAATTTAGATTTTCATGGATTACTGTATATTTACCACTCTCCAAAATAATGTTTTACAGTGTACCCTCGCCTAACTATGGTCATGACCGAAACAACAGGATCTTGGATGCAAGCGACCGAAATGATTTTCCTCCACAGGGTGTCCGTGCTCTCCCTTAGAGATAGGGCGAGAAGCTCAGTCATCCGGGAGGGGCTCAGTAGAGCATTGAGAGGAGCCAGAGGAGGTGGCTCGGGCATCTGCCTCCTGGACGCCTCCCTGGTGAGGTGTTCCAAGCATGTCCCAGCTAGAGGAAGCCCCGGGGGCGACCCAGGACACGCTGGAGAGACTACGTCTCTCGGCTGGCCTGGGAACGCCTCGGGATTCCCTCGGAAGAGCTGGAGGAAGTGGCTGGGGAGAGGGAAGTCTGGGCTTCCTTCCTAAAGCTACTGATCACCCCTCCCCCGACCTGACCTCGGATAAGCGGATGAAAATGGATGGATGGCTGGCTCATATTTGAGCCAGAACAGCCTGTACACACACTTTGTAACACCTGTACAAAAGGATGACATACACACATTTTTATTTTTGTATATTTTAAGTCCATTAAGGAAAAGTCTTCAAATTTCACAGGGAAAGGTGCACAATACAGCTACGATGGTAACATACAGCTATGTCTGATGGATGAAGCCTTGGCCTGGAAGAGAGGTTAGCAGGTTGTTCCCAAACTTCACGGGATTATTTAACCCTTAATCACAGCCCTGTAATAGGCTGGTCAGTAGTACGCGCGAGAGTCAACATTACGCTGTCAATGACGCTTCTCAAGTGGCGCCTGAGTCCAGCCTTTGTGACTAGATTACATATACTGCAAATAAAGCTGGGAATCCTTGACATGTGACTTCCACCGTCATCAGCCATTTTAACCACCCCTTGTCCGACAGTTTTACCAAGTTACTGTTATTAAGAATGATAGTCAGGGTCTTTTTACTGCTGTCAAATGTCAAAAGTTGTTAAAATGACCTGAACATTATTCAGTTGAAACCTGAAATTTACCTAGCAGTACACTAATTAAAAGGACCATACACTTTTTTTTCTTACTGTCTGTCTAACTTTTACCGTTTTAGGTTATTAGGATTAGCAAAATTATTTCTATTTGCTAAATGCCATAATAATGAGATTTGATTTAGACCATTTTTCATTACTGTCTTCTAAATCAGAATTTTACATACGTTTCATTACCATTGCCTTTAAACATTGCCTTTATGACTTGGGTCAAACTAGTGCTACGAACAAATTGAAAGGGATTCAGATTGAATTGCGAATCAAAATGAAAAAAACTAATCCCAAATCATAATTCGTGCATTTGAATGAAAACTAATCAAAGTACGTATTTTATTTTGACAAGCGCTGCAATGCTTTTGTTTACTTCCGCCACCATTTAGAATTAGTGCGCATCGCTTCTGCGCATGTACCGAGAGTGGCATAAAGTTTGCATGAAAACGCCCACCCAAAAAACAAACTCTCCGCTGAAGGAGGCTTGCGTTTAGTCTAGCTCTCCAATGAGCTGCAGAGATAAGATGGAAGCCCCACGACATAAATCGAAAAAGAACCATCGCTGGAGAGATAGACCGAAGTGCGGTGGCAGATTTAATGGAAGAAAGGTGATCTAACCCAGCATGACGCGAGTGCGACTAGGTAGCCAGCAAGCTAAACAGCAGGCTATCTTAAAAGGCGGCATCTTAATCTGGTCCACAAGGAGTCATGGCAATGACAAGCGACAAAAACAGACCCGGGATTCTACCTGTGGCCAAGGTACTGTGAGGATCCTTGTTAAATTATTGCATTTTAAAAGAAAAAGAAACATGGCAGCTAAAACGTGTCAGTTAAAAACATGTCATTTTCCACTATTTTTTTTTGCAGTATTTTTGGAATATTATAAGGAGTAACGATTAATTTTTTATTTGATAGTCATTCTGCAATGTCATTGCAAATAGTGATTACGGTTTTAGGGGACGAGTCCCAGCACTAGGGCAAACATTTTGGATATCCTTCCACAAGCTTCTCACAATTGTTGGAAAGAATTTTGGTCCATTCCTCCTGATAGAAGTGGTATAACTGAGCCAAGTTTGTAGGCAACCTTGCTCACAATAGAAGTGGTATAACTGAGCCAAGTTTGGAGGCAACCTTGCTCACACATGGATTTTCAGGTCAATTTTCAATATGATTGAGATCAGGGCATTGTGGTGGCCACTCTTGTGGTGGCCACAGAGAGCGGGAGATGCGGCGGGAGAGAAGATTTTTTTTTTTTGGGGGGGTTCTTGACCTGGTTTTTCCACGCGAACGGATTTACTGTTTCAACGCGAACGGATTTACTGTTTCAACGCCACGGGTCCTGCCTGCTCAACGCCACCAGGCTGCTGCTTCGACGCTACGGGATCCAGTCGCTGTGCCTACTGAAGCGTTTTGAGGGCGCGTTCCTACGCCAATCGGTTTCGGTTTTCTTTTCCCCAGTGAACTGAGGGTTCAACGGTTTTGTGAGTACTGGCAGTGAGGGCTACATGTGGGGGCTCGTCCGGGATTGTTATTGTTCACTAGTGTATTTGTGAGCAAAGAGAAAAAAAAAAAAGAAGAAATTCGGCCAATGTTGACCGGGGTTGTAATAGCACTGTAATTACAATACTGAGTGTGTTTTGTGTGACTGGTTTTGAAAAAAAAAAAAAAAAAAACTCAAAACATGGAGTCCGAACAAATAATCGAATGGTGTGATGACAAAGGTATTGATGTTAAGAATTCTATTGTGCTTAGTGGGCTTTCTCTTGATGTTACTGATGAGAACATTTATAAGGTACTTGATGAAGCTAAAATTTTTGGTCGCACTAAAATCAGAGGACGGTGTCTAACACGCACAAACAACAATCAGTCCGTATTAGTTGAGACCACAGATGACATGACTAAAACTGACTTACCTGAACAGTTGGTTGCTGGGGACCCGTCAGAATTGTGGGTAGTAAGCGTCTCTGATTTTCAGACTTTCCATGTGACTAGTGACAAAAGAGGTTTCCAATCCAAGCTAGTATCATTCTTAGCCAGTGAAGGAAAGACTTTAGATGATGTGACAGGTTTGCTTAAGACCACGCCTGCCCCACCCGCTGTTCCTGACTTGAACACAGAGCTTGTCAATGCCAATGCTTGTGGTAAAATGTCAAGCCCCGCCTATGGACGGACAAGGCTATCGTAAACTTCGCTTCTTCTCGGGCATAAAGCCAACGCTACCTGGAGAAGAGGAGTATGACTCTTGGGCGGAACAGACCACCCACCTGCTGGATGAGTGGCAATGTTCTGATGTTGTCAAGAAACAGAGAATCGCTGAAAGTCTCAAAGGGCCTGCAGCAGATATTGTCCGGGGTTTAAGAGCCACTAACCCCAGTGCCACTGCCAATGAGTATCTTAAGGCCCTAGAAACAGCTTTTGGGACCACAGATAGTGCAGCTGATCTCATGGTAAAGTTCCGTAACACATTCCAGCAAGAAACTGAGAAGTTGTCAGAATACTTACTCAGGTTAGACAAACTGCTGCACGCTGTTCATCAGAGAGGTGGGATCGACGTCACTGACATGAACAGGACACGCATCGAGCAAATTGCTAAGAGGTGCTCTCACTCATGATCTTGCTGCACTTCGTATAAGGGTGACTTACAAGCTAAAGCCCGCTCCAAGCTTCACAGAGCTCCTTCGTGAGGTAAGAGAAGAAGAAGGGGATGGTTCTTGAAAGACAAAGAGTGAAGAATGTTGTTTCTTCATCTGCGGTTAAGTGTGCAGGTTGTGCTACGGCGTCAGTGGTGTCAAAACAACCAGTGTGTGCACCATCAGTAGCTGTTGGAGTGGAGACCGACCATGCCATAGAGAGTCTGAAGAAGGAAATTCAGGGGCTTAAAAGTGATATTGCATGTCTGCTATCTGTCTCTGTCGCCACATCAGAAAGTCCACCACAGCATGCAATCCAGAACCACACTCAAAAAGCTGCTGTAAAATATGCAAGTGGGAAAGAGAGAACTCCCAGATTTCAATATGGTGCAGATGTTTTTTGCTACAAATGTGGTGAAGATGGTCACTTTCAGCGGGAGTGTGAAAACCCAGAGAATCTCCGAAAAGTGAATAAGCATCTCCTGAAAGCAAAACAGCTGATGGGAAACTTCCCAGGAGCTCAGTAAAGGAACGGCCTGATGCTCTGGAGAGAACACGTTCCACAAAGTGTGATACGCTAAAAGAAAGCAAGGCTGATTCGCCAGAGGGTTTAATTGGACCTAGTTCTGTTGTTCCTGTACAAGTTGAGGGCATCTACGCCAAAGCTTTGCTTGATAGTGGGTCCCAAGTTACCCTGCTGTACCGCTCCTTTTATGACAAGTATCTGAAACACCTGCCCTTGACCCCTATTGAGTGCTTGGAGATTTGGCGCCTCAGTGCAGACCGATATCCAGATGATGGTTATGTGTGTGTGAAACTTGAGTTTGCTGGAGATGTAGTGGGTGTAGTTAAGACCATAAAAACACTTGTGCTTGTGTGTCCAGACCCAGCCATGAAAGGTGAGATTTCTATTGTGGTTGGCACAAACACCTCCATAGTTCGGAGCTTATTTCAGATAATTTCTTACATGTCTGTTCACCCAGCAATAAAAGAGGCTTATGAGAAGTTTCGGAGCACCCTAGATGACACAGCTGACCTAAAAAGAGGAACAGTCTGGTTCACTCGAGAGAAGCCCTTACTACTGTCTCCTGGTGGCGTTGCAAAAGTGGTTGGCGTGCCAAAATTTGCGGGGGGGTTTTCTGGTCAGGCTGTTCTTGTAGAACGCCCAGAGGAGGGTTACTTCCCTGAAGAACTGTTAGTGATGCCTGTTGTTGATAAAGCAAGCGCTGCTCATTGTCGTCGTATCAAATCATTCTGTGACATTGAAACGTGGTATGCAAATTGCTCATTTGCACAGGGTGGATGTAATAAATGCAGTCCCTGAAAAGAAGTCATCTAAGCCGTCCACATCTCAACTATCCCCCTCGTCTTTCAACTTCGCAGATTCTCCTGTGCCTCCTGAGTGGAAGGAGAGGCTGTGTCAGAGAATGATGGAAAGGAAAGAGATTTTCTCCTGTAGTGAGTTTGACGTTGGTTGTGCAAAGAGCACACAACACAGCATTCGAGTGATGGAGGACAAACACTTCAGAGAACGCTCTAGACGCTTACCTCCAAAGGATTTGGAGGATGTGAGAAAACATTTAAATGCTTTGAAAGAAGCTGGAATAATTTCAGTCTAGAAGCCCCTATGCGTCACCTATCGTTGTGGTCCGCAAGAAAAATGGGACCATACGTATGTGCGTGGATTACAGGACATTAAATAGGAGAACAATTCCTGACCAGTATACAGTCCCACGTGTGGAGGATGCCCTGACATGCCTGAGTGGTAGCAAATGGTTCAGCGTGCTTGATCTCCGAAGTGGCTACTATCAGATCCCTTTATGTGATGCTGACAGAGAAAAAACGGCATTTACCTGTCCGGCAGGATTTTATCAATTTGAGAGAATGCCACAAGGCATCTGCAGAGCACCAGCCACGTTTCAGCGTATCATGGAAAGGACGGTTGGTGATATGAATCTGCTGGAAGTGTTAGTGTACCTTGATGATGTCATTGTTTTCTGGAGAACATTGGAGGAACATGAGCAGCGCCTTCTTAAAGTGCTTGACAGATTAAAGGAAGAGGGACTTAAATTATCTTTGGATAAATGTCAGTTCTGCTGTCCCTCTATAACCTATCTTGAGCATGTCGTTTCTAGCAATGGCATTGCTACTGATCCTTCAAAGATCGAAGATGTGAAGTCGTGGCCACGCCCAGAGAACATCACTGCTCTCCGTTCTTTTCTTGGGTTTTGCGGATACTACCGACGGTTTGTGAAATATTTTTCCAGAGTCTGTTATCCGCTCAATCAGCTACTGCAGGGCTGAATTGTGACTGGAAGGCCAGGAGGAAAGACTAAAATGGAAAAGAACAACAAAGAGAGAGAGAACTCAAAAACAGACATGAAGACAACAGAGTGGTACCACCCCTCAGAGCCGTTTGGGGCAAGGCGGAATGAAGACTGTGAGAAAGCTTTTGAGACATTAAAGGTCGGTCTTAAAGAATCACCTGTCCTAGCAATCGCAAACCCAAATCTGGCTTATGTTCTCCATGTTGATGCAAGTAGAGGTTTAGGAGGTGTCCTCTATCAGGACCAAGGAGAAGGTTTGTGCCCAGTTGTATTTGTGAGTAGGAGCCTCTCTCCGTCAGAAAAAAATTATCCCACGCATAAATTGAATTTCTGGCTTTAAAATGGGCTGTCACTACCAAGCTGCATGATTATCTCTACGGAGTCAAGTTTGAAGTTCCAACAGACAATAACCCGTTAACATATGTCATAACCACCGCTAAGTTGGACGCAACAGGACATAGATGGTTAGCGGAGCTATCAATGTATGATTTCAGCCTGAAATATTGCTCTGGAAAACAAAACATTGATGCAGATGCATTGTCACGGCGTCCTCATGCTGACAGCGATGTGTCTGGTGAAGAGGAAGTGTCCATGTCTCCTACCAGCATCCAAGCTGTCTGTCACATGTCGTCAATTAGAACACCTCATCCTCACCGTTGCAGAGCTGTGGACCTCCTGGGCTCATCCAAGCATGCTGTACCCAGAGCTTATTGTAGTGTGTCTTCTGTAAGCACTCAGCCACTGCCCCAAATGTCTTTAGCTGACATCTCACATTCTCAGCAGCAAGACCCATGCATCGGAGAAGTGTGGTGTGCTGTTGTGCAGAACTTTGCGGACCGGGCTAACAAACGAAAACATCCGGATGTGTCATTGTTGTTAAAAGAGTGGGAAAGGTTTAAGGTCAAGGACTCTGTACTGTACCGAATCAGTAAGCCTCCCAACAAACCAGTTCGACAACAACTCTTACTCCCACAGAAGTTCAGAGAAATTGTTCCTCAGTCTTTGCATGACCAGTCAGGTCACCTTGGGTTTGACAAAACCTATGGGTTGGTGCGAGAGAGATTTTACTGGCCTCATATAAAAACACAGGTTGAGACGTATTGTAAAAATTGTCCAAGGTGTATTCAGAGGAAAACGCTGCCCAAGAGAGCTGCTGAGTTGTCACAGCTTACCAGTGAAGGGCCGATGGATCTTGTCTGTATGGATTTCTTGACAATTGAGCCTGACTCCAGAAACATTTGTAATGTGCTTGTAGTTACAGATCACTACACACGTTATGCTCAAGCTTTTGCGACTAAGGATCAAAAGGCGTCAACAGTTGCTAAGGTCCTGTGGGAACAATATTTTGTCCACTATGGTCTACCGAAGCGAGTACACTCGGATCAAGGCAGAGATTTCGAGAGCCGCCTCATTCATGAACTGTTGAGTATGCTTGGTATAAAGAAGTCTAGAACCACACCCTACCACCCGCAGGGTGACCCGCAACCTGAGCGTTTCAATAGAACTCTTCTCAACATGCTTGGTACTCTTGATGCACAGGACAAAAGTAAATGGAGTAAATACATCAGTCAGCTGGTGCATGCATACATACGGTAAATGAGTCAACAGGCCACTCGCCATATTTTCTCATGTTTGGTCGAGAGGCTAGACTGCCAGTAGATGTGGCATTTGGAGTCTCAAGTCCTATCTGAAATACGTCAAAAAAATGAAACGAGAATTACAGACTGCCTACCAGCTCGCCGAGAGCATGGCTAGAGAAAAAAAATGAAGGGAACAAACAACGCTATGATCAGAGAGATTGTTTCTATCCATTAGTCTCTGGTGACAGGGTGTTAATCAGAAATCTTGGACTGCAAGGAAAACACAAGCTAGCTGATCGTTGGAAAGTTACACCATACGTTGTGGAGAGTCAACTCCCTGGTTTGCCTGTGTTCAAGTTGAACCAGAGAATGGACAAGGCTCTAACAAAGTATTGCACCGAAATCACATTCTGCCCATTGGACAGGAAGTGAAATTGAATGTGGAAAAGAACGAAGATACACTTCAACGCAAAAGGAGAGCCAGCAAAAGACTCAAAGCAAAGAGGGCTGAAAACTATAATCTTTCTGGTGTACCAGCGCTTGATCATGTTGAAAAGATTGAGTCTGCATCTGACTCAGAAGAGGATGAAATGGGTGTGTGGTATGATTATCACTCCATATGTGAGTCAAGACAACCGGAAGCTCAGGAAACTGTTCAATCAGAACCTGTCAGCCTGGATTTGGATCAAGTTGTCCCTCCAATTAACCAAGAGATGGATGAGGTTACAATTGAGGCACCTGCGGCAACAGATGACGATGGATCCGTAGTGCAAGATGAGACTTTTGAAAGTACTGTTGATAATGGAAGGGACACTGAAGCACAGTCATTCGATGTAACGACTGCGAGACAAGACAGTGTTACAGAGAGTTCAGACGAGGCACGACGGCCTCAAAGACTGAAAAGGGTTCCTACCCGACTAACCTATGACTTGTTAGGGATTCCAAGCTCTGTGGCAGTTATTACTCATACTGTCTCTCTAGCTAAGGTTGATGATAAGACAGATGGTTTATCTCCATCACCTTTGAGGTACAAGAGCACTTTTTATAAGTGGATTGGTTTGAGAGGGGAATGTTTATCCTGTTCATAAAAGGTTATGTTGTTATACATGTCATGAGGGCATCACCCTTTTTTTTTTTTTTGTGGGGGGAGAGTGTAGTGTACTGACTAAAATCTGTTGAACTGTATTTGTTTGAATTGCTGTTGTGAAAACTAGTTAAAAGTTTGTTTGGTTCTTTGTGTGGATGGGTACTGGGGTGTCCTGC
The DNA here is from genome assembly GCF_024500275.1 of Phycodurus eques. Classification (NCBI taxonomy): domain Eukaryota; kingdom Metazoa; phylum Chordata; class Actinopteri; order Syngnathiformes; family Syngnathidae; genus Phycodurus; species Phycodurus eques. Next base: position 13,008,626 of record NC_084525.1, read on the forward strand.
GTTCCGAGGGGTCTGTGAACATTTCAGGGTTTTTTTTTTTTTTTAATGATTGATTGAATGGGTGGTGCATCCAATGGGATTGGGGGAAGGGGGTGGGTCGTGTGAGAGAGAGCGGGAGATGCGGCGGTAAAGAAGGTTTTTTTTTTTTTTTTTTGGGGGGTTCTTGACCTGGTTTTTCCACGCGAACGGATTGACTGTTTCAACGCGAACGGATTTACTCTTTCAACGCCACGGGTCCTGCCTGCTGAACGCCACCGGGCTGCCGCTTCGACGCTACGGAATCCAGTCGCTGTGCCTCCTGAAGCGTTTTGAGGGCGCGTTCCTAAGCCAATCGTTTTCGGTTTTCTTTTCCCCAGTGAACTGAGGGTTTAACGGTTTTGTGAGTACTGCCAGTGAGGGCTACATTAAACATTTGGCACATAGGTATACAGTCATTAACCCACTAAAGAGGCCCAAAAATGTCTGAAAGCCTGCCATTTTGAATGAATAAAAAAAGCAACATGTACTCGAAAGAATTTGGGCTTTATCACTGTTTCTAAATACATACATTTTAATATCAGTTATTTTTTTAGTCTTTATTTTTCTTTATTGTATGAATGTTGTCATGTTATGTAACCTATAATTTCAGCTGCTTAATTTTTGCTGCCTCTTGGCTTTTGAAAAAAATATTTTATCTCTCAATAAGCTTTTACCAGGTTAAATAAAGAATAAATAAAATGTAAAATAAGGCCCTCAAACTGCTGGACTGTGATGTGAGACCTTCATCTGTCAATCCAATGACGCTGAAAATGAGTTTGCCGAAGTCTATTACTGCCTGAATATTGATAATGTGTACTGCTGTGATTATGGTTAATAAACAGTTAAATTTCCCAGATATGTGTGTGTGTTATGTGGGAAACACACACACAACTCCGAGCGTTAGTTTTAACGATGTTGCCGTGGTAGAGTGAGCTTTTTAGCTCCAACCCATAGCACGCTAGCTCGTTAGCTTGCCGGCTAGCGAATGTAATCAACACTTAATGTTCCTTTAAGTGTCCGGTTGTGTGCATCTATGAAGCAAACGCAGTTCGGCCAACGGCTTGCTGCGTCGTGAGTGGCGCGGCAGGTGTTACCAAAACAATGAAAATTGATCAAGTCCAGAAAAATCTCGCATGTCCATTGTGTGGAACTGTAACTCACCTTAATCTGCCTCTGATTGGCTAGCACCAAGAAAGGATACTTACTTTTGATTTGGTGTGTGTGGAAGCTCTTCACCAACTCACACACACACACACACACACACGCAGGGCAGCTCTTTAACTATGCGTCCTCTTTCCTCCAAACGTAACAATGCTCCTTATGGCCAAACACTTACATTTTTGTTTTGTCAGACCACAGGACCTGTCTCCAAAAATTAAGGTCTATGTCCTTGTGTGCATTTGCAAACTTGAAATCTGACTTGTTTTTGTTTCTGTTTCTTTTGGAGTAATGGCTTCTTCCTGGCAGCGTGGCCTTTCAGCCGATCTCAGTACAGTACTTGTTTTACTTTGGATAATAACACAGCCGGCATCTTCACAAGGACTTTTACTTTTGTTCTTGGGTTTATATGCACATCATGGACCAAAGCATGCTTATCTCTGGGACACAGAACCTGTCTCCTTTCTGAGAAGTATGATGGCTGGACATTCCTATGGTGTTTATACTTGCGTATTATTGTTTGAACAGATAAACATGGGACTTTCAGACATATGGAAATTATACCCAAGGATGAACCAGACTGGTGCAGGTCCACAATTCCCTTCTTGATGGCTTGTCTGATTTCCTTTGACTTTCCCATCATGTTACACAAAGCAATGTTTCTGGCGTTCCGAGTTTCTAATTATCAGAAACTTCCAAAGAAATGATATCACCATTTGGCTTTTCCCAAATTGTTTAAAGGCACAGTAATCTTACTGTATGCAAACTTCTGACTTTGAAGAAAGTAATGATAATTTGCCTTAAAATAAATCCGTCTCATTATTCTGGAGAGAAATAATTCCGTCTCATTATTCTGGAGAGAATATATTCTGGAGAGAAATAATTTTGCTAATCCTGACTCACATTCATAACTGCAAATAAGTATTTTTTTAAATCTTATTTTTCATTCTATTCAGTCTTGAGACTTATTGTGCTGAGCAGGGACCTTGGGTATCAAATTCTGTGCCATATGATGTGTAAATGTTTGTTGGTATGACAAAGTCTTTGAATCCTTGACCTAAAACAGGAACATTTTTGTCTGATTTCACGTCAGAAAGTGAGAAAAAAATCATATGGTAAGACGGGCAGTGTGAACTTGAGTAAACGGAAGTATCACAGATCAGCTGCACTCCTTTAGAGTACAGTACAGTAATTCATTTGTGGCAGATGTCCTCCATCAAGCTAAAGGGTTGATGCTGTACACCTGTCACAGACCAAGACAGCACCCGCGTTTGGAGCCAAGAACAAATAATGACGCGCGCATACGCGGACATTCACTTAGATGTAACAGACTTGTATTGCTTTAATGTTTTGTTTCCCCTCGTTAGGTAAGCCATAATGATCGAATGACGACGATAAGCACAAACACAATCAGAGTGTCTTTTTTTCACATTAATACATTTCAGACAAATATGGACACTTTAGTTCTTTTATAAAAACGCTTTCTTGGACAAAAGCATGCTGCACTGCTATGCTTCCATACAACACAATGGAACAAGATATCTTTGACAGAAAAAAAAAGAATAAATAAATCATTGGCATTCGGGAGGTCTGATGATGAAGCCTTGGAAGAGCTTTTTGCATGTGGAATTCCTGTCATTCTCTGCTGCTGTTAGGTTAAGTGTTTCATGTACACAGCAGGCATCTTTTTTCTCTGGACATATGTTTAAAAGAAACGTCAGTAATGTCTCAGTGCATAAATGTAGACCTCCCTGTGTAACATTTTTGCATTTAAAATGGAAGCAAGACATAAAAAGCAGCTCATGTGACTCTTTGGCAAAAATCATAACTGTCATGGGCACACATTGTTTTTCTATTGCATTTGAGCTTGGCCTCTTTACCCTTATCTTTTTGTTTTAATCTCCAATGTTCTATCAACTATAATCTGTTTGAAATGTTTGCAGCCAACAAACTCTTGTTCACACTCTTCTGTCCATGCAACTCCGCTACACTGCTTTTGCCAAGATGACAAACAAGACGAGCCAAAACGGATACATGTACAAAGTAATGTACACCAGATATTCAAACATATTTCAAAATCCTCAGACTTTAAAATCATTAGCCAAAATAATTATACATTTTTTTTCCAAACCCATTTCTTTATCGAGACTGTACAATATATGCATAATGATTACTCATGAGGGACCAAAGCAACAAAAATAAATACTTTTCGCTAAGTCACCTTTCAAAGTAGTTCATCTATGTACATATATAGCTATCCTCTTGTTGTAGATGTTTGCATGTGCTCAACTGTGCACAGTGTGAATGCTCATGTTGTATTTTCTCTGCTAAAAGTATCTAAATGTGTTTTGTGACAACACAGTGGAAACAACAGAGACCCCTGGGTACACTCAAAAGGTAGCCAAGACCAATAATTAAAATAAGAAATATAGCGTATCACCATCATTTGACTACTTTAAAAATGGGGTGTCTACATCTTGTTGAGTACTCTGAGGAGCATTAAAAAAAAAGTCTACTTCATGCGGTCTTTGACAAGTCAAACGGCCTCAGTGTCTAAGAGGGCACACAGCATAGAATGTTTTCAGGGAATACTGCTATGAAGGAGTAACAGCATGCAGAAAGAACAGTGCATAGGTCCAGGTTTCGCTTCCTGGAGGTGCTTTCCAGTGTTATTCCGTGACAAGCGCCCTGGTGCAAGCCTGACTGGGTGGCTCTACCCTGTGGACAATCTGTCAAAGTCACCAGTTGCTTGCAGTAAAGCATCTTGCAAGGAAGGAGGGGGTCGATGAAAACGCACATGTACGGAGCTTAGTGTTTGTGTGTGTGTGCCGTTTTTCTTTTTTTTGGGAGTCTGGTCTGCAATGTGCAGTTTAGATCAGTTGCCTTTTCACTACAGAGCCCTTTCTAACACACAGCAGAACCAGAAAATCCCAAGCTAAGGGCTCCACATGTACTAGTGGAAGGTAGGAGAACTGAGCTTAAAGTTCAAGCTAACATGCATAAGGTCTTCAGACAATGTTTTGCCAAAAGCCATCAAGGCCAACTTTTTTTTTTTTCCTGAAGACAATGTTAAGAAGATAGTACTTCTTTTCTTTTTTGTGTGTGTTCATAGGTACATCTTTTAAAGGAGGAAATAATAAGAATGGCTTAATCACTACGTCATTCTTGCACTTGTATTGCGTCTACCTTTGGTAAATCAATCAAGAGAAACAAGAAAACACCCTGAAACATCCGAGCCCCACATCCTCACATGTAACTTCCCCAAGTTCCATCTGCTCTCATCTTCACGTTTTTAAGTCCAGCGACCTCTATTTTCAGCCCCACATTGGCACATCCTCTTGCAAGTTCACAATGCCTTTTGCAAAAAGACATTTGCAACACGCCAAACCAGAAAGGCAGAAAAAAATATATAAATTAAGTTAAAAAGATAAGAGGAGATTGGCAAACCCCAGAGAGAAAAAGACACCAAAATGATGGAAAAAAAAAAAAAACGCCATCCAGGCGTAGGTTTCACCGCCTCATCATTTGGGAGACAAAGCTGACTATGGTTGAGGCCGGCTGGTCAGGGTCCAGCTCAGCAAGCAGGTGGCTGACATTGTCTGTTGTGCTTCCTTGTTTCCTTGCCACAAAGCCAAAAAGCCTGAAAGAAAACAGATGTGTGTGTTTTGTTGTGCATGTGCACAAAATGTGTCACAAGTAATGTTGAAAATACTTACCGGAGAGAACCACCACTCTCTTGGCCCCACCTGGGCAAATAAATCATTTAATTACTGTTAGACTCAAAAGCCATAGTGAAAATTTATATTTAAAAAATTAAAATCTTTAAATTTTTACAAAAAGCTATACATTTTATTGAAATCGTTTTTGCAAACCTGTATTTAATAGGGTAATAATGAGTTAGAAAACTAGTATTAATTGATTAGAATTAAGTACAGGTCACACTTCACTGGCTAATACTCAAAATGTGTAAAAAATGTAAATTAGCTTTTTAAATTTAAATGTACTGTATATTATTAATGACCCTCACATTCCAATTGTTTAAATTTTTTTAGATTTGTATTTGTTTTCAAGATCATGATGATTTCATGATTATTATCAAGAAACGATTACATAATATTTTACAATACCTTTTTCATGATAAGCTTTCTTTTCTGTCACTCATTCTCTTCTACTGACAGAGTGATGCATGCAAGGTCCAAGGCCCATGTGTCACCTGCATTTAGATGTAGCAGAATCTAAATGTTTCCTTTTTTTAATCTTATTTTATTTCTCTTTTTAACAAGCAAATAAAGAAGTCAGATTTGTTGTGAAAGAAGTAGTTTAATTGGCTCGTTGGGATAAATAAAATGTTTTCTTTTAAATCTGAATCTACAGATTCAACAATTCGGCCATTGTAAAGCACTTTTCTAGATCATTAAAATGCAACAATTTTACTATTTTGATGGCACTAAAAGTTTATTCATGTTCATATTGAGTCATACCTTCTGTCCTGGGGATCGGTGTCACAGTAGGTTATGGTGCTTAGTGGATAATGCCGCCTGAAGAAGATCCTGCAGAAACCATGACACTTCATAAAATTTGTTTCTTATTACTACTACGACTACTACCATAACACCAGGTATTTATATGTGTATGATATATTGTCTATAGACCTTTTCACCATGATGTCACATGTACATCCGGATGGCAATAGCTCTGATGGTACCACCACGAGTAAACAAACTCTTCTATGTCATTTGACCACAGCATAGCGATGGAGAAATTCCCCCGTTTTCTCCATCGCGAGTGATGATTTTTCTGACATCTACCACCGTACTTGTGTAAAGTGTCGTTCTAAAATAATATCTTATGTGAGATAAATTGCATCCATGGCAGACAGAATGCTGGTCGTAATTTACATTTCAACAGGTAAGTTCAGAGCTTGACATAAACACCCGCCACCCGCCAAATGTGGGTGAATTTCATCAAAGACAGGTAACATTGACACTCCCACTAGTCACTTTAGTGAGTCGAATAATATATATATTTAATTGTTGTATTCTCAAATTGCATCTGTAATAATAAAGTGTTTGCTCATTGGTCCATTTGTGAAGCCTCTTGCTGACATCACTGCTGACAGGGTGCCAGACATACTAAGCTCAGCTACAGTATGTAGCAGAATGTGGAAGATATCCAAAGACCCGGAGAGAAAACAAACAAAGAAGAAATATGATGAGACGAAGGAAGAGGAGACGGAAAAGAAAATATTTTTTAATGAAGAGTGGAAGGCAGGTCGAGAATGACTCGTACATGACCCAGGAGAGAATTTCATGTCACATACTGACTGTACAGTATACTGTACAGTATCTCCAACCATCCATCCATTTACCACATCGCTTATCCTCAATTGGGTTGCGGGCGTGCTGGAGCCTATCCCAGCTGACTCCGGGTGATAGGCGGGGTACACCCTGAACTGGCCGTCAGCCAATCGCAGGGCACATAAACAAACAACCATTCACACTCACATTCATGCCTATGGACAATTTAGAGTCTTCAGTTAACCTACCATGCGTGTTTTTGGAATGTGTGAGGAAACCGGAGTACCTGGAGAAAACCGACGCAGGCACGAGGAGAACATGCGAACTCCACACAGGCGAGGCCAGATTTGAACCAGAGTCCTCAGAACTGTGAGGCAGATGTGCTAATCAGTCGTCCACCGTTCCGCCGACTGTATATGTGTGGCAGAAAATAGTGTCCAAAAATAGTGTCCAGTTGTCACTCAGACCGCCAGTGACAAAGTCTGCTATCAAGCCATGGGTAAGTTGATTCAAAAACAGATGTGGTGGAAATTCAGACATAGTTAACATGATCCAGTGACAAAGTCTGCTATCAAGCCATGGGTAAATTGATTCAAAAACAGATGTGGTGGAAATTCAGACATAGTTAACATGATCATTGAGGGACTGGCTAATTAATTGAATTATGTTCCTCAGATTAATGGCACAGACGTCCTCTTTAAAAGGTGAAATTAATTGTGTGCTACGGAGCTGATGTTAGCTATTAGGCTAGCCATCAAATTTGATAAATTACACTGACAATTCAACCAAAAATATTGTACAAACCTGTGAGAAAATGTCCTTCACATATTTGGTTCCAAGTCTGTCCCCTTAGAGGTGGCTACTACATTACTAGGCAGTTTTGAGATATTCTCTGTACAACTATTTAAATCGATCCACTGGATTAATTTAGGTAATTGTGTGCTACGGAGCTGATGTTAGCTATTAGGCTAGCCATCAAATTTGATAAATTACACTGACAATTCAACCAAAAATATTGTACAAACCTGTGAGAAAATGTCCTTCACATATTTGGTTCCAAGTCTGTCCCCTCAGAGGTGGCTACTACATTACTAGGCAGTTTTGAGATCTTCTCTGTACAACTATTTAAATCGATCCACTGGATTAATTTAGGTTTAAGTAAATCAAAAATCTCCACACCAAACACGTTTTTGTCATCCTTTCCAGTTCATGTCGGCGGTATTCACTCGCGTTCTGCCACCCAAAAGTACACTGGTGCTGGTACATATTGTTTACACATGTTATGAAAAGGTCTGTTATTACTTTGTGAATAATAACTTTATGCACTTACTTCCTTTGACTGTCTGTAAGCATGACACCCTGCGGAGACACTTTACAGTGGACGACGGTAGCGGTGGGGAGAGGATTGGTCTCCAGCGTCTGACTGATGGCCTTGGCAATGGCTTGAGGGCCAGTCAAGGACTCCATGTCCACAGAGTTTATGTAGAGCACATTTGACGCTGGAGGCCACAAGGGAGAACATGTCGTCAGTCATCTGACGCAGGAAAACTGTGCATGCGCTTCAGCAAAAATTAAATCTTTGGTTTATGTGAGAGACGGCGGCGGTCCAGTATTTACCGTGAGACTCCTCCGGAACCTTCTGAGCTGTAAAGTAGAAGTGACACTGTGAGACAAAGTGGACGACCATATAGAGCACTCACTCTCTTCCGCAATTTTGCAAACACCAGCAAGTAGGTGCAGTAGTTACCTGTTCCTTGCTTGAGAAGGTCCACAACTGGGTCGGTGGGTGTGGCCAGCTCCAGCGCCTCTTCATTTGGGTCTGTATGAGACAAGCACATTTGAAACATCACATGCAACTTGGGAATTATTAGTGGCTCCTGGCTGCCTGCCCTTTTACCTTTGGTGGGGATCATGAGCTTGCAGGGCAGCGCCAAAGGAGTCATGGAGTGTTGGTAAACCAGTGCAGAGAGACAACCTGCAGTGAAATAGTGTGTGAGTCGAGTGGATGGCGAAATATTAAGTAGCGTCAGATGCACTCACCAAAGTAGGGCTCATTGGGACAACCCTTCAGGCGGACACCTTTGGGACTAGTTTCAATCAGGAAGTGTCTCACCAGCTCGCTGGTCAGATCGGCAACTAGTAACATTGTAACATAGCATGTTAAAGCAATGCTATACAGTATGGAAATACTGTATAGTAATGCTATACAGTGCGGAAAGTATTCAGACCCCCTTACATTTTTCACTCTTTGTTATATTGTATCCATTTGCTAAAAATCATTTAAGTTCATTTGTTATTTTTTTTCATCAATAATGTACACACAGCACCCCATATTGACAGAAAAAAATGGAATTGTTGGAATTTTTGCAGATTTATTAAAGAAAAACTGAAATATCACACAGCCATAAGTATTCAGACCCTTTGCTCAGTATTTAGTAGAAGCACCCTTTTGAGCTAATACAGCCAGGAGTCTTATTGGGAATGATGCAACAAGTTTTTCAAACCTGGATTTGGGGATCCTCTGCCATTCCTCCTTGCAGAACCTCTCCAGTTCTGTCAGGTTGGATAGTAAACATTGGTGGACAGCCATTTTCAGGTCTCTCCAGAGATACTCAATTGGATTTAAGTCATGGCTCTGGCTGTGCCATTCAAGAACAGTCACGGAGTTGTTCTGAAGCCACTCCGTTGTTATTTTAGCTGTGTGCTGAGGGTCATTGTCTTGTTGGAAGTTGTACCTTCGGCCCAGTCTGAGGTCCTCAGCACTCTGGAGAAGGTTTTCGTCCAGGATATCCCTGTACTTGGCCGCATTCATCTTTCCTTCGATTGCAACTAGTCGTCCTGTCACTGCAGCTGAAAAACACCCCCACAGCATGATGCTGCCACCCCCATGCTTCAATGTTGGGACTGTATTGGACAGGTGATGAGCAGTGCCTGGGTTTCTCCACACATACCGCTCAGAATTAAGGCCAAAAAGGTTCTATCTTGGTCTCATCAGACCAAAGAATCGTATTTCTCACCATCTTGGAGTCCTTCAGGTGTTTTTCTTTTTTAGCAAACTCTCTGCGGGCTTTCATGTGTCTTGCACTGAGGAAAGGCTTCTGTCGGGCCACTCTGCCATAAAGCCCTGACTGGTAGAGGGCTGCAGTGATGGTTGACTTTCTAGAACTTTCTCCCATCTCCCGACTCATCTCTGGAGCTCAGGCACAGTGATCTATGGGTTCTTTTTTTACCTCTCTCACCAAGGCTCTCTCCCCCGATTGCTCAGTTTGGCCGAACGGCCAGCTCTTGGAAGGGTTCTGGTCGTCCCAAACATCTTCCATTTAAGGATTATGGAGCTCACTGTGCTCTTGGGAACCTTAAGTGCAGCAGAATGTTTTTTGTAACCTTGGCCAGATTTTTTTCTGTCAATATGGGTGCTGTGTGTACATTAATGATGAAAAAAAAATATTTAAATGATTTTAGCAAATAGGCTGCAATATAACAAAGAGTGAAAAATTTAAGGGGCTCTGAATACTTTCCGTAACCACTGTGTGTGCGTGTATATATATATAAAATGGCCTTTTTTTTTTTAATTTTTTGAACGCAAAAAAAATCTTGAATAAGCGGGGATAAACCGCAAGTAAGCGTTTTTGGGGTTGGTTCCTCCCAAGAAATGGAAAAAAAAAACATTTTACAAATTGGGGAAAAAAAGAAAAAGAAATCCGCAAATAGGTGAATTTGCAGGTGCCGAACAGCAAGTATGCGGGCTCCACTCTATATCAGTGTGCTGAAAGTGCATCCTCGACTGGCGTGCTCCTTTTACCTTCACTTCACTCTTGTGTGTGTACATTTGAAACTCACCCACAATTAAAATTTTATCTCACAACACAAAGCAAAAAAACGACCAAGCGAAGCCTCGTAGCTCGAAAAACTCATTGCGGCACTCGCGAGTCAAAGTATCACTGTATTTTTCACATTGGACCTATACAGTATCGAAATCACCTTTTTTGCTTTGTTGTACTGTTGGTGGTGGACAGGCCACCTTCAAGGCAAGACCGTAAGCCCCACGGAAGGAGTGGCTGTCCCTGATGACGAAGGCGCCGGGCTCCCTGTCCTTCAGCACGTTAATGGCTGAAAGGAAAGATGAGAGTCAAGACTGCGACATGGCATTTGCTGAAGAGCATGCAGAGCTCGTGGTGTCACCTTGCTCTCGGGAGATGTCGGGCTTGTACCAGAACTTGGACGTGTCTTGGACAAACTTAACATTCATCTTGATATCTGGATAACCATCTGTTGATGACAGAATAAAATTATGAATGTGGGGGGGACAAAGAAAAGAAAAAAAAAATCTACACTCACAGTTGTCTTTTAGTCTCTCACCATAGATGGACTTGGAGGTGTCTGGGTAAGTCCCAGTCAAGTTTGACCCTCCAGCCTCAGCTGCTGGGTTCTTGCTGTCCATCCTCTCTGTGTCCCCACTGCTTGCGTGCCTCTTCACTGGCAGCTGGGGGGAGACGGGGAAGGCGGGTGTGGAAGGCGGCTGTGCCTGACGAGACGTGGCCCCCATCTCATCAGGGGTACTGTGGCCGCCCGCTATAGCTCGCCGCCCCATCAGGGGGCTGGCGGAGGGCAAACTTGCACTGCTTGTTTTGGGGTTTCGGCCAGTCAAGGGGCTGGAGGGGATGCTATCCCTGCTCCCGCCTGCTGGAGGGGTGTGTCTGACCGGTGAGGGACTGGCTTGGCCCAAGCGCCTTTGGAGGGCAGGGCTTGGGGGTGTGTTGGTGGCCACTGTGCGGTGGAGGGTGTTGGGGCTACCAGGGACAGTGTGGACGCCCATGATGTTCACCTGGGAGCCATCTGGGGAGGCGTGTGCTTGCGGGTAAAATGGTGCTGGGCTGTGGTCGGAAGGACCATGTCTCCTTCTGACAACGGAAATTGAAAAAAAAAAACATTATTTCTCCATCTACATTGAAGTTTGAAGGTTGAGGGTTTGTCATTATTTGTCTCCCTAAGGCAAAGTCTTAGAGCAAGGGACAGCTGGATATATGAATGAAAACAAACATACACCAACATCAATCAACATTAGTCCAAGTCATCTCCATCCATCCATACCTCATCTGGTTGGTTATCCATGTTGATTAGCTTAATTGGGTGAGGAATTTTTATTTCTGTTTGCACTGTGGTACCTTGCATCTTATAACAGATTTCAATTGTTCATACTAAAATTTCAGTACATGCAAGGGTGTGTGATAAGATTTTTTTAAGCTTCTTTCACCTTCTCTTGTTCAAATATTACCAGCGGTGTATTCCGAGGTGTGGACAAACCGACGACCTTTGCCGCTATTTCTCAACATGAGAGCTTAAAGTGTCAGTCCTGCACAGATACGCACCCTTCGGGGCTGTGTACAGGACTGTTGCAGGTGAGAGGTCCGCTGAACTGTTGTGCTCTAAATTCCACAAAACCTCGATTATCTGCAAAAAGAACAAAAACAAACAAACAAACAAAATAATAATAATAATAATCGATCAACTCAGATTAGAAGCTATGTGACTATGAAGTATTGCATAGATTAAAGACAGTTTAAGAAACAAAGATGGGATAGAAATAAAAGCAACAACAAAAACTTGGGGGTTTTGTTAGCCTATGTTACCTTGTTCTCCATGATTAGAAACAGTCTGACAGTCTGATCGGGGAAAAGTAACAGAAGGAGCCAGTTTGAAGAGGGGAGGAGATGCACAAAAGCAAGGAACAATTACAAAAAATAAGACAGTTATCTAGGGAGAAGCAGTAACTGTTTGAAGCAAAAGAGGGTAGCGGAGATGCAGAATGACTGGAAGATACACTTTTGAACGTCACTGACCTGATGCAAACTTTTGATTAGGCTTCATTCCCGCTGATGACATCCAGCCTGGTGGGGAGCGAACTGCAGACAAACATTAAGAGCGTGAAGCTCACTACAAATAAATGACAGCCTTGCAATGTGACAGAGTACTAATACTTAGTTACTGTACTTACAATATTCACAAATCAGTACTTTGTTAATATTATTTCTGATAATTTTAAATTTTACTCTACAACATTTCTTAAGTAAAATGTATTTTCCGCTGATAAATTTCCCCTAAAATAAAATCAGAAGACACAGCGAGGCATACAATACAAATTATATACATCCATCCATTTTCTGTACCGCTTATCCTCACTAGGGTAGGGGGGTGCTGGAGCCTATCCCAGCTGTCTTCGTGTGAGAGGCAGGCTACACCCTGAACTGGTTGCCAGCCAATTGCAGGGCACATATAAACAACCATTCACACTCACATTCACACCTATGGGCAATTTAGAGTCTTCAATCAACGCACCATGCATGTTTTTGGGATGTGGGAGGTAACCGAAGTACCTGGAGAAAACCCACGCAGGCATGGGGAGAACATGCAAACTCCACACAGGCGAGGCCAGGATTTGAACCCTGGTCCTCAGAACTGTGAGGTAGATGTGCTAACCGTGCCGCCAAATTATATACAATACAATTAAATTAAATTGCTGCTGACTTTGCTCCTCTCACAACATTTCCAGAAGCAGATGATGACCAAACCAACTAAAAAAGGTGAACAAGGATAATATTACAAACACGTGGACGTATTTACAAGAATTGTTTTTCGTACACTGGAGTGAAAGACTCTTCCTTTCGGATGAAGTGACTCTCATGACTACCTAAAGTGACAGAAATATTGGCATTCCAAAACTCCCCATTCAACCTAGCTAGCAGGTTAAAATCAATTCATATTAATTGTGTAAAATGTAAATGTCAATGTTATTGCGGCTATCATTAACTTTATTAGGCATACTGTAATTAATATGATGAGATCCTTTAAGAGTTTTACTCAAGTAGTATTCTACAAGGTGACTAATGTTATTTTCTGACTTTTACTCAGGTAATGCTATCAGGTACTTTTTACATATATTTGCACACAGCTTCAGTGTGTTATTTGGTGTGAGATCATGCTTTCATCCTTTTAAATAATCACAGGCCCAGCCTATGCAAAACTACACAGCATTTTCAAGCCCATCTAAATCGTGATGCAGGACTGGCAAGATGACTACGAGAGTGCAAGCATGTGCCTTTCTCCTGCTCCTAGAGGGCTTTCCCGCCACTTTGGGAAAGTATGTCTACGTAAGGGAGAGAATGAAATGGCACGACGCTCAGAGTTACTGCCGTGAGTTTCACACAGATCTGGCTCAGGTTGTTAACGATGAGGAAATCTGGAAACTACGAAATCAGTGGCTATGTGGTTAGCTTCTGGACCGGACTGGTGAGGAATGACACTGACAAATGGATGTGGTCAGGTGGTGGCGCAGCATCTACAATTCTCTGGGGAAGAGGGCAGCCAGATGATGTGCCAAACGAAGACGTCGGCATGATGATCAACTATAGGATTTACAATAGAGACAGAGGCTATCACGAACCCTTTTTTTGCTTCGATGCAATTGTTGTGAGGGAGAGTGCGAGCTGGGAGGAAGGTTTGGAGCACTGCAGAGAGGGAGACATAGCAACTTGGCCAGCGTGACATCACAGACAGAGATGCTGTTGATCCAGAGACAGCTGGACAAGAACCTCTTTACTGAGCATGTCTGGCTGGGTCTGCATTTCTTCCCAGTGGGCTGGCGCTGGATAGACAGGGAGCACTTGACATACGAGGCGTGGGTTGGTAACGAGAGGCCTTCATGTCCGGCACTAAGACAGAAGTGTGGTGCCTTAAAGGTGATGGGATGGATTCCAAATGAAGACACAGACACCGGTGTCATTTGCGGAACCAATAACACGCTCGTTGGGGTTAGTTTGGGGAAAATTTACTTTTGTGAAGATTCAGTGTGGGAGGCTCACAACTGTGAGCAGAGGCTTTATTTTGTTTGCTACTAAAGAATTACTGATTAAGTAGCTGAAGCCTCTTTAGTCCATGTATTCATTCATTTAATTGTTTTTAACTCTCAGTTTTTGGGTACAGTATCTACAATCAGGATAGTTGGTCATTTAATTTTGGGGTATTTTACTGGTCTTAATTTTGTCAAGTATACTTTTAATAAAAGTGTTGAAATAAAAATAATTGCATGGTCTTAGCTGCTTGTCGTTTTTTTTCAACTAACGAGAAAGCGTAAAACATAGAGATAAAAAGATGCAAGCGGTACAGGATGGTTTCAGAAATGCTTCCTTTCTGCAGAAAGGCTGACAAACAATGAATACATTCTCGGGCGAAAGGAGAAATTTCATTGTCTGAGGCTAATTCTCACCACAGTCTCGTAAAGCAGGACTGTTGCTGGCAAACCTATCATTGTTCTCAACTGCCTCCCGGTGGCTGTGCACTGTACCCTGCCAGAAAGGAGTCAAGCAAACAGAATAAGCAGAAAAACCATACAGCACTACAAACAGTATTAAACGTTTATGTTTTATTTTTCTTCCGAGCTCTGGGGGGCGCTACAGGGAGGAGGAAATTGATGAATGTACCTCTCTGGCTCTTCCTCCAGGTTTGTGGGGCAGACTGTTGCTGAAATCTGGTGAATGGCCATCCGGCCTGTTGTCGTGGCCACTCTGGTACTGACCCTCACTGGTGGTCCGACGCCGACCCGTCTCCTGGTTTACCTCCGGGGTCATTCCCCTGGAGCGTACCCCTGAACGCCCCCCCCCCCACAAACACATTAAGTAATGTGAGCAAGAATAACTACTTATGATCAGAACAATATGCAAGCAATGTCAGAAATGTTCTAGAAATGATGTGTAAGAAATTAAAAAGGAAGCAACTGAAAGGGAGTGGCGGTGGACAAACCAGAGAAAGAATAGGAGCGATGGCGGTCAGATTGTTGCGGTGTTATGCTTTCACAGATGCCCCGGATACGAGCGTTGTACTCTGATGCCGGGGCAGGAGGTCAGCGGGCGGATAGTGGACAGGAGGAAGGTAGAGGAGGAAGAAGGTGGGAAGACGTGCAGTGGAAGAAGCAATGGTGGGAAGGGGTTGTCCGATCAGCGATGGATTGAAAAAAAAAGAGAATAAAAACAAAAAAAGCAACTGACTTAAAGGAAAACAATATTAAAACATATTTAACACAACTCAAGAAGCGGAGTGTTAAACGCACAAAACAAGAAGGTACTGTATATGCAACTTAAATCCACTGGGAGGCAGCGTTGATCTTCCAATGGGTTTACCTAAATGTGAACTCATGGAAGCTGTAATCTCAAAACACTTCCTGCTATTATTACCCTGCACTCTCAGGTTTGACTTTTATTTTCATTTTAACTGCAGAGCTAATTATATGTGCACATCTCATTCCTCTGGTGAATGTGTAACAGGAACTGCTATAATCTGCTCGACCATGTGCACCTCAGCGGCCCAGATGGGGAGCTTGAGTTGAAACTTTACAGATTAAACTCTGACTCCAGTGAGGCGTTTAATGCACTGAGCCTTGTCATACATATCAATTATGCGATTACTATACTTTTTGGCACAGCCCAGCCTTACCAGCAATGCGGTGAGCCACCAGGCCCTCTAGGTTAAACGCCTCTTCCTCAGCATCCAGCTCTCGGGCCAAAGAGGAAGAGGAAGTGTCCTTAGGTTGAGGGGTGAGAGCAGGAAGTGGAGAGGAGGACTCACTACAGCCCAGAAAGGGAGATGAGCCCTGTAGGTCCGGAGAGTTGGACACTGTGCCGACTATGCACGAGTTCAGAGGCTTCAACGAGGGATGGACATTTGTGGATGGATCCGAGGGGAGCTGGTGCAGTACTTGACGTGCGTGAACATAGGGCTCGGGTGTGTGTGTTGGAGTGGTGTTTTGATGTTGGAAAGTGGGACTGGGCCTTTGAGGAGAATGTACTGGAGACTCCAAGAGAGGGCTCTGGTTGGGAAAAATTCTCCCAGTCATGCATTCTGGCTGATGGAAAGTATTATTGAATGACCCAGAGGTGCTATAGCCATGGATGGCTGAGTCTGCCTGGTACGATGGCCTTGTAAGTGTCTGGGAGAAGGGCACCGGTGATGAATTAAAGGTATTTTCCCCAGGTGGCGCACTGTGTGACTTGGACATGTGGGGGTTGATCGGGTCCAAGTCGAGCATGAGCATGTTGAGGGCTTCAATAGACTGCTCAATGTCCCTTTGAGAAGCTGAAGATGGAAAATGTGGCAAGCTATGGGTGGACTGGAGCGGTGGGCCAAAAGGATCATCTGGGAGGCTGTACTGGTGCCATGCACTGAGACCTCTCTGAACAGCCTCCCGGCTACTGGTGCTCCTCTCAGGGGCCCTGGGCATTAGTTTAGGGTTGGATTCATGACTGCTAGTAGGTGGGTTACCAAAGGACTGTGAGCGATACATTCCGCTTTCATTTTGGAAGTTGTTATATGCCCCCGATGGCAACACAGAGGCACTGCACTCCTGCATTGCAGTGGGTGTCTGTATTCCGTGCACAGGGATCTCACTCAACGTATCGCTGAGAACACCTCTTTCAAGGTAGGGGCTGTCGTTCTGACTGCTGACAGGGCCTTGTGACTGGTAGTAGAGGTCAGCTGGTGTGGCCTGGCCCTCTAAGGATGAGAGTGTGCCCAAACTGTCCACACTATTGCCCTCTTGGCTATTGGGAAGCTCGTCATCAAGAATATCTGTCTCACGCTCTTCTGCGGAAGTGCCCCCAATTAACCTGGTGTGGCCCCCGTTGACATGCACCTGTGCGGGGACCAGGTGCCGGACACCCGCTCCCGGACTGGTTGAAGTAGACAGATAAACTTGCCGTTGATGAACAGGCACCTCAAGTCCACTCAGAAGCTGATCTAGTTCTCTCTTCTCCTGGGGGCTGAGGGTCAGGTGGCTTGCTGCTGGGTTGTCGTGGCTTGAGCCCCCCTGCAGAGACTGACTGTGATCCTCTGTACGGTCGGTCTTGATGGAGGCTGTGGAGTTTCCCGAGTCGCTGCTTACAGACAGAGTGTGGTCGACGGCAGGGAGAGAGGCGTGGCCTGTTACAGGAAGGGTATGCTCTGTTGGTTGAAGGGGGTGGTTTGGGTGCTGCAATAGATTCTGTGTGGCAGTCAGGGGGTCTCCATGCACCGGGAGGCCGTTGATGGTGACCACTCCCTCCAGGGAGTCTTTCTTTCGGACCTGTGCGTACAGGCTTCCATCAAGTGGACCTTGACTGTGAACAACATCTGAAAAACAGATAAAAAGTGATTAACCCAAAACATATTATCTGTATACAAAGGAACAATAATCAAATAGACAAGTTGCAAAAGACCTAATAGCCCACCCTACAAGCACAAGGAAGCTCTGGAAGTCTTTTTTTAAACCCCGAGTTATTAGCCCAGCAACCAGCAATGCTGGCCCCGTGCACTATTTATAGACAGTTTACAAGGCTAAAGGCGCAGCTACCATTGCGTCACTGAGGACCAAATCAATCTGATGTGAATCAGTGTGGGTCCTGACCAGCACACAGAGCAATGAAATAATATTTCATCTGAACTGATGGACTGAAACAAATGATCCTTTGGGCCTTTGGGTAGGCTGTAAAAAATAATTCCCCAGTAGAACAGGTATTGGGAATAGAAGCCCTGCAGAGTCAAATCGGTGGCATACACAAAGAATGAACAGCTGACAATAAAGATACCTTAATGCGCGGCTAGTAAGAGTAACTCTCACACGCACAAGAAAAAAAGTCATCCAAATTATCTGAAGTAGCACAAAGCAATGGAAAGACACGACAAGTACACCAACAACAGCTGACTTGTATGTGGGGTGCGACTCCATAGGACAGATGGTGGATCACTCCAACCGCAGTTATTTCAAAACTTCATCTCATCAGGAAGGCAGAACACCAGCTAGAAGAACAGCTTGTCCCTATGCTTGCTTCTTATGGCAAGGAAGGGGTCATAAGCCAGTATCGTAAGTCTCAGAAAACTGTCATGAAAAATTCTCCTTACCTGAAGATGTGACTTTCCTTCACTCTCCCTCCCACAAAACAAAAGTGACATAATTGGAAGAGGGAGCCTTCTCCTGTTGCTTCCTTCTCTATGTCCTCCCATCACCAGAAATGTGTTTGAAGCAAGTGACGTGGGGCTGCACCACCACTTGACTCTTCCCAGCAGCAGGGGAGTGGCTACACTTTGGACAGAACTCCCATCTGTTAGCCTTCTGATGTCATTGGTCAGGGTGGGGGGATCCCTTCATTCAAAGCCACCTTGAACGTCTATGGGCTTAACAAGGACTCATTTATTATATACAGTACTTTCTGCTCACACTGCTGTTAATACAGTTCATTGCATCTTCAAAACTGAAAAAGAAAAACTAACAAGCTGAATTTCCAGTAGGCTCTGAGCTGCATCCTCACACAAGCTGACTCATGGTTAAAAACATCACTCACAATTGTCCCCACTTGCCATTTAGAGAAAGCAGGCCTCAGCGTTGATAGAAAGAAGTGACAAACAATATCAGGCATAACAAGACACCTCCCCCTCCGCACACACTGGAAAATAATGAATTAGCAAATATTACTTTAGCTTCTGTGGCCTCTTCCCGCAGTCCAAAACATGTACAGTACATTACATTTTCCACAAAAATGATTTCAACATAGACAACAGTACTGGTACTTAGAAGGATGATACAATTAAGAAAGTTGTGCAAATTGTGAATCAGAATATGCCAAGCCATGGATTGTACACCCACTAACATGGAATGTGAGCTAGTCTAGACCAATGTGAAACAGGTTAGTTTTACCTTACTAACCCGCCACTGAACTTTGTAGTGAGGTGGTTAATGGGCCAAGAAGGAATTGTTCTGGTGATAATCCTGAATAAAGGTGCAGATACATGGATTTATTTACCCAATTGAGTATCTATGGCATCAAGAGATCTCTCCACCCGTTCCAAAATAATAATGGCACCACCCATCTGTTTGTCATCCTCCATGAGCCAGGAAGTAAGCTGGCTAACTAACAAACAGATGGCCAAACACAAATACTGGGTCCAAGATTTTTTTTTTTTATCCGTTCTTGATGAAAATTCGGTATTGAAGGAGGTCTGCACTCTACCAAGTGACATTTTAGTTATATTATAAATATAAGTTATAAACAAATTCAACGATGGTGTGAGAGTAATACACATACTGCGTTGACTGAAAACTACTTGCCCGAAATTGTGAATGTGGGTATAAATAGTTTTCTGCTGCAATTTATTAGTCCTGTGATGTACTGGTGACCAGTCCAGGATGTATGCCACCTCTCACCCTAAGTCCGCTGGAATCAACTCCAGCTTCCCTGTGACCATGAACAGAATAAGCAGTATAGAAAATCGATGAATGACGGTGCAATGTCAGTCGTGTGGCTTAAAGTAAAAGGTTCACAGCAATGTTTATGGCTCTGAGAAATCCTTTTGAAATATGAACACATGCTTTGCATCTAACTGCGACCACAAAAATATCAAATGGCGCTGCAAGGCACCTAGCATGCACTTATCACTCACATTAATGGCAGAGAGCTTCACATCATTGTAGCGGCACTCCAGCTGGGTATTAACTGCGGTGACCATGATTTTGTACAAACCGTATGTCACCCAAATGGAATACACAGGCTTCCCTGGGCGCCATTAAATCATAGCAGCAGACCTTAAATTAGATCAGGTAAGTCACCCGGGCGGTGTGCCATGCTCACCAAATGGTGGTGCACATGCTTGTTCACCTTGTGTATTGACGCTTGTTTTTAAACGAAAGGTGCCAGTTGCAGACCGACACACTCACTCCCAAACACAAGTGGGCGTCTCACTGGCACGTCACGGACTTGGCAGCCATTAAAAAGCAATTTCCACAAATGTGGCTAATGGTTTGTTATAAATAGAAGCAGTTGATCACTGTGTGCCACTGCTGTGTCAATAACCCACCAGGGAAGTGGAGCACATAGTAGTGTGCACATGCAGTTAGGTCCAGAAGTATTAGCACTGTGAGTTTTTGTGAGTTTGCCTTTCTACACCACCACAATAGATTAGAACTAAAAAAAAATTGTGATTGAAGTGTAGACTTTCAGCTTTAATTACAGTTAAAGAAAAATATACCAATACATTTACCATTTTTTGCCTTCAAAAAGTGTTGAGTTGCTTTTTACAGTAACGCTCAGACAACTGAAGTGGGCAATAGCACAATCCTTTCCTTGGTGAATGAACACTTCACAATGTCAACATTCACTTAATTGCCAAAAGTATTTACTCAACTGCCTTGTTTCACATATGATTTTAAGTGATATTCTAAATCCATCCATCCATTTTCTGAGCCGCTTCTCCTCACGAGGGTCGCGGGCATGCTGGAGCCTATCCCAGCTATCATCGGGCAGGAGGCGGGGTACACCCTGAGCTGGTTGTATTCTAAATCCATATATTTTAATATGGAGCAGTTCGCAGCCGAGTGTGAAGCGGCTGGGATGAGAATCAGCACCTCCAAATCTGAGACCATGGTCCTCAGTCGGAAAAGGGTGGCATGCCCTCTCCGGATCGGGGATGAGATCCTGCCCCAAGTGGAGGAGTTCAAGTATCTTGGGGTCTTGTTCACGAGTGAGGGAAGAATGGAACGGGAGATCGACAGACGGATCGGTGCAGCGTCTGCAGTGATGCGGACTTTGTATCGGTCCGTTGTGGTAAAGAAGAAGCTAAACTGAAAGGCGAAGCTCTCAATTTACCGGTCGATCTTCGTTCCTACCCTCA
Source organism: Phycodurus eques (assembly GCF_024500275.1). Lineage (NCBI taxonomy): Eukaryota > Metazoa > Chordata > Actinopteri > Syngnathiformes > Syngnathidae > Phycodurus > Phycodurus eques. The sequence continues at coordinate 13,029,787 of NC_084525.1, forward strand.
CCTATGGTCATGAGCTGTGGGTCGTGACCGAAAGAACAAGATCCCGGATACAAGCGGCCGAAATGAGTTTCCTCCACAGGGTGTCCGGGCTCTCCCTTAGAGATAGGGTGAGAAGCTCGGTCATCCGGGAGGATCTCAGAGTAGAACCGCTGCTCATCCGCATTGAGAGGAGCCAGATGAGGTGGCTGGGGCATCTGATTCGGATGCCTCCCGGACGCCTCCCTGGTGAAGTGTTCTGGGCACGTCCCACCGGGAGGAGACCCCGGGGACGACCCAGGACACGCTGGAGAGACTACGTCCTTCGGCTGGCCTGGGAACCCCTCGGGATCCCTCCGGAAGAGCTGGATGAAGTGGCTGGGGAGAGGGAAGTCTGGGCGTCCCTGCTAAAGCTACTGCCCCCGCGACTCGACCCGGATAAGCGGTAGAAAATGGATGGATGTTTTAATATGATGTTGGTCTACCCTTTGCAGCTATGACAGCTTCAACTCTTGTGCAAAGGCTTTCAACAAGGTTACGGAGTGAGTTTATGGGAATCTTTGCCCATTCATCCTGGAGCATATTTGTGAAGTCACACACTGATGTTGGATGAGAAGGCCTGGCTCATTGTCCACTCAAAATCAACCCAAAGGTTTTCTGTCGTGTTGAAGGCAGGACTCTGTGCAGGCCAGTCAAGTTCATCCATACCAAATTCTCTCATCCATGTCTTCATGGACCATGCTTTGTGCACTGGTGCACAGACATGTTGGAACAGGAAGGGGGAGTCCCCAAACTGTTCGACTGTCCAAAATCTCTTGGTGCAGCATTCAGAGTTCCAGGGGCTAATATTTTGGACATTTCCAACTTTGTGGGAACAGTTGGCGATGGCCCCTTCCTGTTCCAACATGATTGTGCATCAGTCCACAAATTAAGGTTAATAAAGACAAGGATGAGAGAGTTTGATGTGGATGAACTTGACTGGCCTGCACAATCCTGACCTCAACCCTATAGAACACTTTTGGATGAATTAGAGCAGAGACAGAGGCAGGCCTTCTCGTCCAACATCAGCATGTAACCTCACAAATGCGCTTCTGGAAAAATTGTCATAAATTCCCATAAACACACGCCTAAACCTTATGGAAAGCTTTTCCAGAAGAGTTTATAATTGCAGAGGTTGGACCGATGTCATATTAAGCCCAATGGATTAATATCTGAGTCAAGGCAGGTGAGTCAAAATACATTTAAAACACAGGTGCAAACTACTGTTAACATTCAAGCAGAGAAGACATATAAAAAAACTATGATGTTCTGAAATCAGATGCTGTGCACATCATGTGAATGTAGCAGAATGTTGGGAAGAGAAAAGTATTAAGAAGAAAAGGAACAGCTCATGAGCCGAAGTACGCCACATCATGTGTCAACCAGGGTGGAGGAAATGTTATGGGATGGACACGTACTGTATAACTGCTAATGGAACAGCTGACAACAGAATAGAATCGCAGCCCGGTCTGTTCCCATCTGTGCTGTGGGGTGACATGCACCCCATACACTTCAACAACATACACTTTATTGCACTTTATTGCCAGAGGTACCTGCAAGTGAAGGTGTCTGGAGATGGTCTGTCAATGCATTCTAGGGATGAAACTTGGCAATTTGGTTATGCCCATAGACTCCAGACTACAAGTAGTCATGACCACTATTAAACATTATTGTTATATAATTTTTATGTCAAATGTCCAAATAGGCGGCACGGTGGCCGACTGGTTAGAACGTCAGCCTCACAGTTCTGAGGAGCGGAGTTCAATCCCCGGTCCCGCCTGTGTGGAGTTTGCATGTTCTCCCCGTGCCTGCGTGGGTTTTCTCCAGGCACTCCGGTTTCCTCCCACATCCCAAAAACATGCATTAATTGGGGACTCTAAATCTCCCGTAGGTGTGAATGTGATTGTGAATGTGAGTGTTGTTTGTTTGTATGTGCCCTGCGATTGGCTGGCAACCAGTTCAGGGTGTACCCCGCCTCCTGCCCGATGACAGCTGGGATAGGCTCCAGCACGCCCGCGACCCTAGTGAGGAGAAGCGGCTCAGAAAATGAATGGATGGATGTCCAAATACTTTTCAGTCAATGAAAATTGACATCTACAAAAACATTTCTCGATGATTAAACTGAGTCCACACTTCCTTCGTGTTGATGGTCTTATTTCAAATCCATTCTGGTGGTGTAAAGAGGCAAACTATCCAAAACAAAGTATCTAATTCAGGCATTGTCCAAATACTTCTGGACAGAACTGTCAACAAGTCCCTTTTTGTGCTTTCCTGCGAGAGGTAAACAAAAACAGGTCAGTGGGATATTCACATTATATAGAAGCATATAGTCTTATAAATGAGATGATGGATGATAGATGCGTAATGACCTTACGAGAAGGGCCCAAACCAGTTTTTTTTTTTTTTTTTTGATGAAAGATTTATATAGTAGTGCCGCACCTGACATTTACATGCATGGCCTAATCTTGGAACCATACTATATATACAGGTGTGTATGTCATACACCTATCTTTGGAAGATAGACCTGCAGTTTAAATTTGATTGGATGTGGTGCATTATTTTTCATTTAATTTTTAAAAACTTTTTTTTTTCACTGATGTGTGCTAGATAAACTGTCAGTCTGGAGCTTTACCCTAAAGCAACTCAAACCTCAATGGCAATGCAAGAGCGCAGTAAAACTGCATTTTGCCTTGGAGGAAAAAAAACAAAAACAAAAACATCTGTAATCTACACAAAGATGGATACTGTGCATCCAAAATGCGAAAGATAGAGGTGGGTGTTTTCCTTCAGCGTGTCGACATCTTAAAGCAGTCACAATTATACACACTGAAAGGCCAGGGCAGGAATGTGAGGACCCAATGATGTCATCTCGCAACGGGATGTGACATTCAGCTTTCATATCGCTGTGACGACAGCCAGTCTGCATGCCTGTAGAAGGTGACAGGGTTTGACTGACAACTGGCCGATATACAGGATCCTACACACTTGCTTGTGTCACATTAACCTGCTAAAAGCCCATCTTGCAAAATCCTCAAGGGAACAAGTACACAGTATGTCCAGCCATCCATTTTCTTCCACTTATCCAAGGTCCGTGTCGCGGGAGCAGTAGATTTAGCAGGGAAGGCCAGACTTCCCTTTCCCCAACTCTTCTGAGGGGATCCCGAGGCGTTCCGAGGCCAGCCGGGAGACATAGTCTCTCCAGCATGTCTCCTCCCGGTGGGACGTGTCTGGAACACCTCACCAGGGAGGTGTACAGCAGGCATCCTAATCAGATGCCCAAGCCACCTCATCTGGCTCCTCTCAATGCGGAGGAGCAGCAGCTCTATTCTGAGCCCCTCCCAGATGACCAAGCTTCTCACCCTATCTCTAAGAAAGAGCCCGGACACCCTGTGGAGGAAACTAATTTCGGCCACTTGTATCCGAGATCTGGTTCTTTGGGTCACGACCCACAGCTTGTGACCTTTGGTGAGGGTAGAAACGTAGATAACCGCTAAATTGAGAGCTTCGCCTTTCAGTTTAGCTTCTTCTTCACCACAACGGTGACAAAGGGCAGTCTTGGCAGAGTCCAACCCTCACCTGAAAGTGATTCCGACTTACTGCCGGCAATGTGGACCAAACTCTGAAACTGGTCGTAGAGGGACAGAACAGCCCATATCACGAGGGTTTGGTACCCCATACTCCGGAAGCACCCCCCAAAGGGCTCCCCGAGGTACACGGTCGAATACCTTCTCCAAGTCCATAAAACACATGTAGACTGGTTGGGCGAACTCCCATGCACCCTCGAGGACCCTGGCGAGGGTGTAGAGCTGCTCCACTGTTCCAGGGCCAGGACGAAAACCACACTGCTCCTCCTGAATCCGAGATTCAACTTCCTGATGGACCCTCCTCTCCTCCTCTCTGTGATCCCTCTGTAATTGGAACACCCCCTCCAGTCCCCCTTCTTAAAAAGGGGGACCACCACCCCAGTCTGACAATTCCGAGGCACTGTCCTTCATGCCCATGCGATGTTGCAGAGGCGTGTCAAACAGGACAGCCCCACAACATCCAGAGCCTTTAGGAACTCCGGGGCGAATCTCATCCACCCCCGGAGCCTTGCCACCGAAGAGTTTTTTAACCACCTCAGTGACCTCAACCCCAGAGATAGGAGAGCCTGCCTCAGAGACCCCAAACTCTGCTTCTTCATGGGAAGGCGTGTCGGTGGAATTGAGGAGGTCTTCGAAGTATTCTCCCCACCGACTCACAACATCTCAAATCGAGGTCAGTGGTGCCCAACCCCCACTATACACAGTGTTGATCGTGCACTGCTTCCTCTTCCTGAGACGCCAGACGTAGAATTTCCTCAAAGCTGTCCAGAAGTCTTTCTCTATGACCTCACCGAACTCCACCCACGCCCAAATTTTGCCTCAAAATGCATTCCGCTTGGCCAGCTGGTACCCATCAGCTGCTTCAGGAGTCCCGTAAACTAAAAAGGCCAGATAGTAGTCCTTCAGCTTAATGGCAACCCTTACCGCTGGTGTCCATTAATGGGTTTGGGGTTGCCGCCACGACAGCCACTGACCACCTTACGACCACAGCTCCGGTCGGCCGCCTCAGCAATGGAGGTGCGGAACATGGTCCACTCAGACTCAATGTCCCCCGCCTCGCTGGGACGTGGGTGAAGTTCTGCCAGAGGTGGGAGTTGACACTCCTTCTGACAGGGGATTCTGCCAGACATTCCCAGCAGACCCTCACAATACATTTGGTCATGTCAGGTCAGACCGGCATCTTCCACCACCATCGGAGACAACACAACACCAGGTGGTGATCAGTTGACAAATCCACCCCTCTTTTCACCTGAGTTTCACCTGAGACATGTGGCCGCAAGACCAAGCTCACCACCAAAAAGTCCATCATCGAACTGCGACCTGTGGTATCCAGGTACCAAGTGGGTACTGAAAGTTTTCAGACACCCTTAAATGTTTTACTTTGTTATATTGCAGCCATTTGTTAAAATCATTTAAGTTCATTTTTTCTTCATTAATGTACACACAGCACCCCATACCGACAGAAAAATAATTTAATTGTTGAAATTATTGCTGATATATTAAAAAAGAAAAACTGAAATATCACACAGCCATAAGTGTTCAGACCCTGTGCTGTGATACTCATATATTTAAATTGGGTGCTGTCCATTTCTTCTGATCATCCTTGAGATGGTTCTACACCTTCATTGGAGTCCAGATGCGTTTGTTTATACTGATTGGACTTGATTACAAAAGCCACACCAAAAGCTAACACCTCACAGTGCATGTCAGAGCAAATGAGAATCATGAGGTCAAAGGACCTGCCTGAAGATCTCAGAGACAGAATTGTGGCAAGGCACAGATCTGGCCAAGGTTACAAAATAAAAAAGTTCCTAAGAGCACCGTGGCCTCCATAATCCTGAAATGGAAAACGTTTGGGACGATCAGAACCCTTCCTAGAGCTGGCAGTCTGACCAAACTGAGCAATTGGGGGAGAAGAGGTAAGAAGAGAGGTAAGAAGAGAGGTAAAGAAGAGCCCAAAGATCACTGTGGCTGAGCTCCAGAGATGAGTCGGGAGATGGGAGAAAGTTCTAGAAAGTCAACCATCACTGCAGCCCTCTACCAGTCGGGGCTTTATGGCAGAGTGGCCCGACGGAAGCCTCTCCTCAGGGCAAGACACATGAAAGCCCGCATGGAGTTTGCTAAAAAAACACCTGAAGGACTCCAAGATGGTGAGAAATAAGATTCTCTGGTCTGATGAGACCAAGATAGAAATTGTTGGCCTTAATTCTAAGTGGCATGTGCGGAGAAAACCAGGCACTGCTCATCACCTGTCCAATATAGTCCCAACAGTGAAGCATGGTGGTGGCAGCATCATGCTGTGGGGGTGTTTTTCAGCTGCAGGGACGACTGGTTGCAATCGAAGCAAAGATGAATCCGGCCAAGTACAGGGATATCCTGGACGAAAACCTTCTTCAGAGTGCTCATAACCTCAGACTGGGCCGAAGGTTCACCTTCAAACAAGACAATGACCCTCAGCACACAGCTAAAATACAGAAGGAGTGACCTCAGAACAACTCCGTTATTGTTTTTGAATGGCATCATTCCCAAAAAGACTCATGGCTGTATTAGCTCAAAAAGGTTCTTCTACTAAATACTGAGCAAAGGGTCTGAATACTTATGGCTGTGTGGTATTTCAATTTTGCTTTTTTAATAAATCTGCAAAACTTTCAACAATTTCCGTTTTTTTCTGTCAATATGGGGTGCTGTGTGTCCATTAATGTGGAAAAAAATGAACTTTAATGATTTTAGCAAATGGCTGCAATATAAAAAGAGTGAAAAATGTAAGGGGGTCTGAATACTTTCCGTACCCACTGTATATACATCCTTATGCTTGAAAATGGTCTTCATTATGGACAATCCATCATGAGCACAGAAATCCAATAACAGAACACCGCTCGGGTTCTGATTGGGGGGCCGTTACTCCCAATTACACCCTTCCAGGTCTTTCTGTCATTGCCCACGTGAGCACTGATGTCCCCCTACAGAAAAATTTAGTCCTCAGCGGGAGCGCTCTCCAGCACCTCAAAGGAATCCAAAAAGGATGGGTACTCTGAACTGGTGTTTGGTGCATAGGCACAAACAACAGTCAGGACCCGTCCCCTCACCCGAAGGCGGAAGGAGGCTACCCTTTCGTCCAGCGTAGTGAACCCCAATGTACAGGCGTTGAGCTAGGGGGCAAAAAGCATACCCACATCTGCTTGGCACCTCTCACCGTGGGCAACTCCAAAGTGGAAGATTGTCCAATCCTTCTCGAGATGACTGGTACCAGAGCCCAAGTTGTATGTGGAGGTGAGCCCGACTACATCTAGTCGGAACTTCTCGACTTCACATACCCGCTTGGGCTCCTTCCCTGCATGAGAGGTGACGTTCGATGTCCCTAGAGCCAGCTTCTGTAGCCGGGGATCGGATCGCAAGGTCCCTGCCTTCGGCCACCGCCCAGCTCACCCTGCACCTGACCCCTATGGCCCCTCCCACATGTGGTGAGCCCATGGGAAGGGGGACCCGTGTTACTCTTCCGGGGTGTGCCCGGCCGGGCCCCATGCTGCAGGCCACCAGGTGTTCGCCTTTGAGCCCCACCTCTAGGCCTGGCTCCAGAGGGGGCCCCCGGTGACCTGCGTCCGAGCAAGGGAAAACGTTTTCCAATGTTTTTATACATCATAGGAGTCTTCTGAGCGGTGCTTTGTCTGATACCTTACCTAGGACCTGATTGCTATGGGTGACCCTGCCAGGGGCATAAAGCTCCTCGCTTAGCTCCTAGGATCATTGGGACACACAAACCTCTCCACCACGATAAAGTGACATCTCAAGCAGGGCAGTATGTCAAGTTTCTCTATTAAATAGTGGACATTTGCAGAGTGAGATATGACATCACGAAGCATGTGTCACCCTTTGAGCATCAGTAACTGACAGGGTCTGGTTTTAAATTAGCAATGTCTGCCTCCCACTCCATGCATCAGTCACTCTTTAGAGGTAACGTTATGTGACCGTATTGGTGTCACCCACCAAGACGACTGTCAGGGTGATGTCATGTGTAAGACATGTCTGATTCACATTCATCTCCATGCTGCAAGGACATACGATCAGCAGCAGGTTGACTCCAAAATAGCCATTCAGAGGAGAAATGAGACATTAAGAGATGAGGACAGTTGCGGCAGGGTTTCGAGGGCTGGTGGGATCTGAACCTGCTGCTGCAGCTCACCGTGCTGTCAGCGGCACGTCCAGCTCCAAGCATTTCGTTCTCGTGTGACACACACAAGCACACATTTAAAATATTCCACCGCTCTCAATTTCTGCAGACTTAGGTGGCTCTAGTATATTTAGTTTGTTTAGTCCTTAATGTACAGGTATAGGCTACTGTAGGTTTGACCCTGGAGTGCCAAGGTATAAGGGTTTGCGTGTTTCTCTGAGTTATTTCACGCCATGTTGACCATGTGAAATAAACACTTTGTATCATATTGCAACATCGAGTAAAATATGTTATTAATGTAAAGCCAAGCCCGAGTTTCTTTTTTATTTAAGTGATTATTTATTGCCAATGAGAAACATCATCAACAGTGACATGGCTGACAACCAGGTTGCAAGATAATAAATGTAATGAAACACAAGCATTAATGTGAACAAAAAACTCACAGTTACACTCACCACCCAAAGAAAAGTCAACTAGTCTCGCTTGACGTTTTGTTTCCTTTAATCAGTCTTTGGAAATGCACAACAAAATGACTTGAGTGGCTCAATGCATAAAACTGGTGGGGTCTGCCTCGCCCTGCGACCGCCAGTGTCCCTTTCTGTCACTGTCCTGCTATTCCAGACATGTTTGGCCCGGTCAAATAGGGGAGGGGTAGTAAACAAGGGGGACGGCCATGCTGGCTTCTGAACAATACACACAAATTCCAGTGCTTCGTAACATATCCATAGCAGCCATATTTAATATTCCCTTTCTCTAATGATACTTGATTCATGCATATGTTTGCTTTCTGTGTCTTGAAAAATCAGGTGCATGCATTTAAACTTTACAAGTTCCTGTTGTTAAAACAACAGCTTGTGAAACTCTTAAAGTAACTTATACAATTGGGCTGTGCACCGGCCCAACCGTGGCTTTCTGACTGTAGTGGAAGCGAGGTCGCCAGCCGCCGGGGACCAGGGTTATTAGCGGAGCAGTCACGCTGACTCACACGCTCGCATTCCAAAGTAAAAACTCAACGAGCTAATAACATCATGTATGCAGAGACACACACAGGTGAACGCTAACAAGGAGCACTAACACTACACTGTAGCCTCAGGGGCTTATGAGTTAGAATGAAAGCAACAAGCATCCTAATCCAGCAGAATCTTTGAAATATACCATTCCTTTGCTGATCTTTTTCAACTCCATGCCCAAGGTCAGTGTTAAAAATGGCGCCAGGGGGAGTAAAGAGACATGCATTAAGAAATCAACACCTGAACCCTAGCACAAATGAACTAGTCTGGCTTCTGCAAATGACCACTGATGAGTGATCGGTGTCGGCTGTGCCGCGACATGTTGAATCCCATTCTCTGCCATACAAGATTTTCATGCAGTCACCGTATGCTGAGGTCTTGTCTGTATTTCACACCTAATTTACATTGTCAGTGGATCCCAAATGTTCCCTCAGCAAATTGCTAAACCTTTCTCGGACGCCAGCCTACAAGTACAGTGGTGCCTTAAGATATGAGATTCATTCTTTGCATAACTTTATATGTTATCAAAAACATATAGTAGTAACATTAAATCCAATAAAAAGTAGTGTTGCACAAAGTACCGGACTGAAGTATTTTGAAATAAAAAATAGCCCGTTTTTTTTAGTACTGGTTAAATTTTTTTTTTTTTTTTTTTTTAAATGCAACAGCGCTCATATGGTGTCTTAAAGGCCAGTATACAATAAGCCGACAGTCAGCCAAAAACTTTCTGTTGTAAAATGCCTTTTGTGTGCGCGTGTGACTGTGTTGAAGCCGAGACAATAAAATGGCTTCAAACTGTCGACTACCTCCTGCGTCTTTAAAAGGGGAGTGCACGGTGGGTGGGGTGGGGACGGGATGCCCCCGTCCCCCACCCCCCTCGAACTGCCACTGCCGAGCGCCTTCAGTGTGTCGTGTGTGCGTCCACGTAACAGCGACATATCAGGAAAACCTAACTGTTTACTAGAAACAGTGACCGTCAGCTTGCGGCTGTGTGATACGCACGAGCCACAGACATGTACTTGATTGACAGCTGAATGGAAGCAATAAGTGGAGTACCTCGAGAAAACCGGAGTACCTCGAGAAAACCCATACAGGCATGGGGAGAACATGCAAACTCCACACTGGTGGGGATGGATTTCAACCTGGGTCCTCAGAACTGTGAGGCAGATGTGCTAACCAGTCGTCCACCATGCTGCCCTTATATTATATAATTGTCAAATTTTATTTATCATTCAAATTGGCAGACTTGTTAACAAAAATGTTGTGTGTCAAATCTAAAAGACAGACAGTCATTTTGGCAGAAAATAAAGAAAATATGCCTGAGTATTGTTATATTGTCTGTCTACATGTGTTACGCCATGTTTTGTGTTCAAAAATCCGTTGCTTGAAGGGGTATAACACTAATGCTATTTGTTAGCCTGTGTATTGCACTTTGCATTCTTTATTACCATTAAGCTACGTGGAAGCAAAGCTATGTGGTTGTTCGAAATACAAAACGTGAAATTCTCTTTTTTAAGTTTAATCTGACAATAAACGAACTAGAAATGGCATTAAACAACTTGAAGCCTCTTTTTTTAAGAATTGTTCACTATGCCAAACCGCTGCTTATTGTGAGTTTACTGCCACTATCCCATACAGCACTCATTTCTCAAAATGTTCTCAAAAGACAAACTCAAAGTAAAATCGGCCAAACGACAGCTCATATCTGAACAACTTGAAAATTGGGTCATTCGTATCTCAAGACACCACTGTATTATTTAAAGAGCATTCCACGAAGATGGGGTAAAAGCAAAGTCCTGCACTTTTCCTGGACACCCGGAAGGCTTAAATTTGAGAAATTACTTGCCAAGAGGCTGCAGCGTTCCTGTTTAAATAGGAAACAATATGCAATTTGGGCAATTCCTACTGACCTTCTTGAAATACAGCAATTTCCACAACTTCACTCTGAGGAAGTCCATAAAACTAGAATTTGTCTTTTTATAGTAGTAAAGTAGTAGAAAAGGATTTGGCACCGCATTGGCTGCCAGTGAGATGAGTACAGTACTGATATGTATGCATACCGTGTTGGTTATCCTCAGAGCGATGACTGAGGTTCTCATACGAGTCCCAACGGATCAGAGGATCCTGAGTGTTATAGTCCACACAGACGCTAGGCCCATTCTCCAGATGGCTTAGACCTGAGGAACACATTTCATTATGGGGATGTGGCACCTATATTTTTCAACAAGAAGGAACAATAAGCAGTTAGATAAAAACATGCTACCTTTGATTTTCTGTGGACCGTATGAAAAGACGAACTCCACCTTCCCATACTCAGGGAACCTGTCATCTGTACAAAAACACAATTTACTTTAAAAGAGTGGACAATCCCTACTCCACCCCCCAAATAATGATAATAATTCTGTAAATAAATATAAACTAAGTGAAGCTTCGCTATTGGTGGGAGATAGGTAGTGAGCCCAGCCACAAATAACGGAAATCCGTGACAAAATGACGCCTACCCAGAAGGTTGTAATTGCCTGTAGATGCCACAAGATGGCGGCAAAGTACTTTTTTATTGGCCCTTGATCTGAGAAAATGAAGCCTCTTCCCTCAGTTTGACGAGAGGGACTAAAACTCGGGACCACCCGTATGTCAAATGCCAATGTGAAAGGAGCTCTTCATGAATACTTTAATTACAAAAGAATAGTATTTATTTATGTATTAATTTACTATCATTATTGTTTATATTATTATCATTTTATTTGTTGTATTTTATGTTTGCGCTTATGCACAGAACTTTGTTATGGCTGCCATTGTTGAGTTGACTTCAACATAGTTGCTTGGCATAGAGATGCCAACAGATGGCACCAATGCAATATTTTTATATTAGAAACAGCTTTGGCCAAAAAAAAAACTGTATAAAGTGAGTTTTTGGCAGTAATGGAGGATAGGTTCCCCCAAAACATTTCTGAGTCAGCACATTTGCAAAGTCTGACCCGTGAATATGTGGCTGTTCACTGAAGCATGTAACTTTATAGTCCTTGAAGTTGCTGCAGTCACTCAGCTGGGCCCACCACTGGAGTACCTTATTCATTCTAAAACATCCATCCATCCGTTTTCAACACCGCTTATCCTGGTTAGGGTCACGGGGCGCTGGAGCCTATCCCACCTGACTTTGGGCAAAAGGTGGACTACACCCTGAACTCGTCGCCAGTCAGTCGCAAAGCACATACAGACACGGACAACCATTCGCACTCACATTCACACCGTCACTGAGTGAAAACTGAACCCACGCTGCCTGCACCAAAGTCAGGCGAGTGTACCACTACACCATCAGTGATTCATTCTAAAACAGTGTTTCCCAATCTTTATTTATTGAGTCAAGGTACCTATTTTAACTGAGAAAAATGATGGGATACCATCAAATATAAATGTCATTAAATGCGTTGTTATGTACCTTCTGCCATAAAATGGAAGAGTGGGTCACTGGTGACCAAAGATATATTCTTTGTAAATGAATAAGTTTCAGACCAATTAAGTGAAATTTGATAATTTCTTGCAACAAACCTGATGATCTCTCCCGGCCCATTACTGTGCCATGGCACACTGGTTGGGAAATATGGCTCTAAAAGCTGTGAACTGTAACAACTATCAACTTCTCTTTGAATGTATAACATACAACTAATTTGTAAACACTGCCAATCACAATATTGGGCGACTTCAATTCAAATTCAACATGCACACATATGCAGTAACATTGATTTTGCCATATTACCTTTGAATGTCTCGTCCAACTCGCTCTTCCCAAACACCACTCCGAGATCATGGATGGCGCACGTGTGGAACTGCACCCTGAACACAACATCCCTGGTGGGGTTTCTGTAGCGCTTGTGGTAACACTTGAGCTGTGGCAGGTGAATGTGGAAAGATTATGTGTTGTGTGATGATAACACAGAAAGATCAAGCATGAACAGGATAAGGGTGGAGGAATCGCTCACCAGGATGTCACCCTTCAGCAGGAGGCCTGGCTCAATGGTGATACAAATGCTGGTGTTGCCGTCTCCCTGTACATTGCTGTGTGACAACAACAACAGCATCTCATAAAAACAAATTTAAATATGCAGCAAACTGAGAGGTACTAATGATTCCATACTATATTCCTGACGTATAGACTGGCTGCATCGCCTGGTAGATCTTCAGGAATGGACGGCAGCCTGGGCACGACCAAGAGGGAGTGGACATTTAAACACTTCTTTCTCACTCCCCAAAACTGGCTCCAAATATTTGCAGTGCAGATACTCACCTCCTTTGGATTCAAAGTTGGGAATTCCATGCATGATGACATGATGCAGGAACAGAGGCTTGTTGTTTATTTTTATGTGGCCAGACAAAAGGCCGTTGAAGTATCTCACATACCTAAAGAGCAAAGAAAGAAGGTGTGACAGTAGTAGACATTGAAGGAGGCGCGGTACAAACTGGACTGGTCACCAGCAAATATAGCACATACAGACAAAAAAATATTTACATGCATACCTATGGACTAGTTAGAAGCATCAATTCACTCAAAATATACATGTTTTTGTAATGTGGGAGGAACCCAGTGCCTCTCAACAGTGGGACAGACGTAGTAAACATGACAGCACTGTTGCTGCCTGAGCCTACGTCGCACTAAACAAAACAAATAATTGTATGAAATGAAAAAAAAATCAAACACAAGCATCTTTTTCCCCACAGTCAGTCCTCCTGTTCCTGTTTTCTGTAATTATTCCAACTGTAATCCCATTCCGGTCTACTGTGGAAAGTGTCTGATTGAATTGGTGTGTACAGAGACCAGCTGGAGGTCTGGTGAGTTAACCTGGCCTGGTTGCTAACCATTGCTGTAAGGAGGGTACCCGACATGACCTTGAACGTGAGGAGGCTTTGCTCCGTTGATGGAAGCCAGATGGTTTAGCGAGGTGGGATTTCACAGAAGGAAGGGCAGTAAGGGAGGAAGGAAGGAAGGAAGGAAGGAATGCAGGCAGGCAGGCAAGGCAGCCAGTGCTTGTGATACACACATACACATCTACCACCTTTTGGAATTCTGGTGCATTAGTTCTACGTGTTGAAAGATATGTACACTATAACTTGCTTCACATTCTGTAATGTCATTTTTGATATCTTAATGACAGAATACACTTTTGTTTTATACTTTTACAAGCACACAGTAGCAACTAAACTCCTCCCAGTTTTAATGCCTCACATTCCAAACTATTAATACCAGGCAAGTGAGGGCAGAGATAATTACATCTGAAACGGGAAATTGCAGCTTGGCCAAGGATGAGCCGTCAGACTTGAAAGCTATTTGTTTGTTTATTCACTGTCACCTTCTTCTTATCTCCCTCCTGTAAGTTTCTTTGATTCCACAACATGCTTGATGACATCATCTCACTGGTGGAAAACAGGCTTAACTACACTCTCTTGAGAGCTCTCTTGGCATGAGTGGAATCCCTCAAACAAACACAGTGGATGCCATGACATTTTCACACAATTATCTCGATTCAAACTAAATTGCAGGAGAGAAAAACTTTTCCTGTGTAAAGAAATGGACCCCATTTCTAACAGTCATTGGAAAATTATGTGGTTTTGAAACATAGAGTGCATACTTTCTACTGTGTGATAAGCAAGCATTTTCAAACAGGAAGTGAGGGAACAACTAACCTTCTCTGTGACGGCTGACCCATTGGAAGTGCTTTGTCCTCATAGAAACGCCTCATGGCGAACCTGTCCAAGGCCTGGTCAGCACTGCAAATGTACATGATGAAATGTAGATGAACACAGGGGAAATTTTTGAAGAATAAATCTGCAAAGTTTCAAAGTATCTCTAAAGTTCTAACAACATCTGGCTGCATTAAAGAATGATGACACATCTGAGCTGCTCGCTCTCAGAGAACCGGAACAATAAACCAGCCGGGATGGCTTGTTTTGCCACATTAATCACACAGCAGACTCACATCCACCTCAAGGCTTTCGAGACTGGGGGATCAAAGTTGAAGTAAAAAAGCAGCATTGAACAACACCAACAATCATGAGGTAGCGAATTCCAACAAGGTGTTTACTACCTTGCTGATATGTTGCTGTAGTGCATGTAGGCAGCCACTACCACCCCTGTCCGACCTCGGTTTCCCTAGAATACCAAAGAGGACCCACTGTACAGTATTGTAATGCATACATACACGTTATAAATCGTTAGACTACTAATAGCATAATTGCCCAAGTTATTTTTAACTTACTGTCACAAAATCAACGATTGCTAATTTTTTTATTTTTTTATGTTCTGTGTAGATTCTCAGTCAACGTCATGGAAACCCACCAAAGTTGAATCAAGGAAGCCAGACTCTTGTTGGTTGTGTTTTTTTCTTGTTTTTCAAAAATGACTTTGGCAATTACTGTAATTTCTCGTGTATAATGCGCACCCATGTATAACGCGCACCCCCATTTTGGCCTCAAAATTCTGCAAAACTCTTCTACCAATGTATAATGCATTTTTACAATGCATGATTTTGCTTCTAACCATATGATCAAAACGAACTATTTTTTCAAAGAATTATTCTGAAGTTAAGCACTTTATTTGAACATGTAATATTTTTTTTAATTTATTTGCTCTTATTTTGAAATTCACAGCCTTACTTTTATTTAGTAAATGAGAAAACACACAGTTGTGCTCATATGTTTGCTTACCCAGGCAGAATTTGTAAGATGGGTAAACATTTTTAAAGAAAACATGAAGGGCTAGGCGAAACACATTTAATTGTATTTTAATGGGATTAAAATTAAACTGTCAAACATTTCAGAAAAGCATTATCATTCAACAAAACATAACCATAAAGAAATGAATGATGGTTGTTGTTCAGTCATATTAAAAAAAAAAAAAAGCAATTTTCACAAATTCTGCCAGGGTATGTAAACTTATGAGCACAACTGTACATACAGTACATGCAGTCCCCTGTCATATTGGAATGAAAGTGAAGGCTACACCTATTTCATAACCTCTCGGTGACGGCATATTAGAATGAAAGTATACACCGTTCTCATAACCTGTAGGTGGCGGTGACATTGGACTGAAAGTGTATAGCTTTTTCATGGCGGCATACATTTATAAAATGTGAACGCTTTTTCATTTTCCCCTATACCTATGTATAATGTGCAGTATTGACGTTTGACAATTTTTTGTGGAGAAAAAAATACATTATACATGAGAAATTACGGTATGCTACATATTAGGCTAAGGAAATGTTGATTGGTTTGTTTGGTATGTATGACTTTACTTTGTTGTGAAGCACTACAACGTTGTGTGGGTCACCATTGAGCCATGTGTCGATGGCCTTGCACATGCTGCAGATCTTGTCCAGCGGCGGTGCGTGGTCGTCTGGCCAGCCGAACTCCAGCACCTGCAGAGAACAAGTGAGTATGAACTTTCTCAAGTGTCATCTTTTACATCTTTTACGTACCTTGGGGTTTAATGTTGCTAGGTCGTTCCTCAGCTCGCTCAGGTTGAGCACCTAAAATCAGGAAGTACAAAGATTAATGCATAAAAGCCCACAGGAAGACCGTTGGATGAATTTAAGGGGAATTCCTCACCAGGTAGTGTTCGCCGTGTTTGGAGCGCAGCATGGCTGCCACCTCCTTCAGGTGGACGGTGTAGCCGCGCTCCTCGGCAGTGGCAGGGAAAGAGAAGGAGATGATCCTCTCTGTGATGTAGACCAGGTCAACTTCATAGCTCTCCTCCATGTCCTGGACCATACTCTGACTCCTGGGGAGGGCAAGCACCGATCAGGTGACCGCTTTACAATGTCATTGTGCACCGGAGCAGAGATTGTAATTGTTGTGACGGCGCATTTAGAAGCTTTTTATTATTATTATATATATATATATATATATATATATATATATATATATATATATATATATATATATATATATATATATATGTTGTCCATGAATTCTGACGGAAAGTACGCTACCATTCTTTATATATCTTGAAAAAGTTTCCCATCATCCAAGGACGGACATGACCTCTCAGTAATGAGAGCAAAAACTGTTGACAAAAGTGCGAAATGGGAATACACATGCTTTAGGGGAAAAGGGGTTTGTATCACACACATTTGTACATCTATCAACAAAATAGAAGTCATCCAGGATTCAATCCAAGTTCTCTGTTCTTTCTCATGATTTAAATGTATATTTGGACATGTGTCTGTGCGTGTGTGGCATGACCGTGCATGATATGTCTTACCGTGACTGCTTTCGCTTTATTTCAGCACTCTTGCAGGACCTGGCTGACCCCTGAAGGGAGGAATGTGATAAATCAGCACATGCACGTCAATAATTGTTATACTGTACATATTACAGAATCAGATGCAACTTATTTGACAAACACGCCTGTTTAAGGTATTCATGATTCCTTTTTTTGGGAAGGGAGTAAGACGGGAATGCGGCAAAGATGACACTATCCTGCAAGAGCAAAAATGGGAAGCATCCTCTTTGTGCTTTGACAGGCACCAGATGTGAGGAATGCCTCAGACACTGCTTAATGAGTGGTGTTGCATTCCACATCACAACAGTCTGTTGTCTTGTAGCAACATGTGTGCAAGCTGTTATAACTGCAGGACGGGACAACCTACAATGATCATGTCCAAATGCTTTAGTCTATATATTGGACGATTCTAAAGTGCTCAATAGACCTTTTCATATAGTTTGAAAAAAAATAAAAATAAATAGGGGCCAGGGTAATTCTGGGTAGAAGAAATGTGATAAAGTACCACTGACTTCTCAAAACAATAACAAAAACTTGTGTGTTGTGTTTGGGGTTACACTGCCAGATATATCCTAATAGGTTTAGGTGTTTTTAGATTTACTCTTAAACAAATCCAAATTAATCTAGTACAACTTTTGGGTGAGGAGGATAAATTCAGTGGATGTCAGAAATAGTTGTACAGAGAAGATCAAAAGACTCCCAAGGTGCGCTGGGTAGCCACTTCAAAAGGGACAGACTGAACTATGGCAAGACGTGGATTTATTTGTGGAAGACATGGTTGGGTTGTCTTTGAGAATTTTTGCCAAATATCGTGGCTAGCCAGCTAGCTAACGTCAGTTCTACAGTGTGCTATCCATTTCACCGTCAGAAGAGCCATTAATCCAAGCATCAGAAAGGTCCATTAATTAGACAGCCCCTCAATGATCATGTTAACTATGTATGAGTTTCCACTACATCTATATTTGATTCAATTTACCCGTTCTGATGTAAATTAAGGCCGCCATTCCAGCTCCCTTACAAGCAATTTACCTCAAAACATTTTCTTTTCAACTGACACTTCACACACTCACACGACAGTTGTAGAGAAGAAGGGTAAAATCATAATTCAAGCCATTTCGACAGTTTTCTCAATAGCTCTGCCTTGGTCAAATAACATGGGTTTGTTTACGAGTGGGGCAATTGGAGATCGCTTGAGCTTTTCCCACCAGGGCGTATGTGTGACATTATTGTGAAAATGAAGCTGAGCATAAGCCTGCTCTCCAATGTGGGCGGGGCCTACCTTGTTGACCTGGTGACCTGTACTCCACCTCCAAATTAAGCCCAGGAAGGTCAAATGCCTCCCAAAATAGTTGCCAAGAAGCATGGCTGAGCAGGTTGGTGGGTGCTTTTTGTTTTGAGTATCAATATAATTGAGAAAATAAAGTTTGGCATGGCATATCCATGTCCGGTGAGGTTGCATTCCATTCCATGCGAGTTTTCATGATGAAAAAAGCTGCTACTTGATGCTGCTTTCACCAACTGCGGATGTTTCCCTCAACATACTCTCCCTCCTTGGCAACTACTCCTCCCTCAGTCTCATTATCTCTCATTATTCCCAACTAACCCACCACAGTTACTCCCTTTTTCCCCGCTCAAGTCAAGTGTTGATGTGCACTTCCTTTGCACTGTAAACATGCGCTGCTGACTGTAATTACTCTTCACAATAGAGGTCCTGAGCTCAGAATAGTAACAACCAACTTGTGTTGTCCTGGTGTTGCTGGAGCTGTGGTTGAACAGAGACTGAAACTGTCTCGATGTGCATGAGCCCGTTGTCTATACTGTTTCTGGAGAAAGAAACAAAAAAAATAAAACTCCTGACAGAGCACTTCCATAACCCAGACAATCCCCACACAATGTCAGTTATGGTCAGAGCGCGCGGGTAAGTTTTACATGGATGTTTTCTATGCAAAAGGGAGAAAACAAAAATGTTTTTTTCCATCACTTCATCCGGCAGTGAATACTGTGGAACAATATGTATGGATTCTAATGTAGTATATTACATTTAAATATCAACTTGTCTTTTTCAACTTGTTCGCAGCAACTTTCTGTGAAAAATATGATGGAGATGATTAGAAGATTAATTTCTGATGTTTTTAGTGTTAGCATGTCAATTTGGGTGCCATATTTCATCCCTGCTCAGTTGCCAAAGCATAATCTGGGTGTGGAGACATCTGCCACAGAGTTTAACCCATGAATTTGTGACATGGGCCAAAAAAAAAAAAGGTTTAGTGTGACACGTAACAACGAATACAGAAATTGATCTGAATATACAGTTCGTGGAGACCATAAACAACAAACGACAAATACGCTTGGGTGAATGAAAGCAGCACTGCATTTATCTGGTTTGTCTGTCCAATTGTGTCAGGCGGGAAAAGCAGTTCACACACTTGACATAGGCACTTCATGAAACACAGATGTCAAGCAGTTTTCAGAAACAGTGGTTATACTGTTAAATATTTATGCTAATTGATTTACAGGAAAGCAAAAATAAACGTTTTTTGTCATACAATGGAACCTCGATAAAACGTACCCTGATAAAACAGCTATCTCTTCAAACAGACTGTCGGGACTGAACAATGTGTCCAAAAATAGTTTCCATTTGTCACTTAAACTGCCGTTGACAAAGTCTGTTTGTGTCAGAATTGGCCGCTGTTATTTACTGGGGCTGTGGCGCAATGCAGGCACATAATGGGATTGACGGATTTCTGGGCCCAATTCCAAAAGACATGCCTCCTGTGCCTATGTGGCGGCCATGTTGGATGTGGGACATTGATGCGGCGGTCATTTCATGATGGTTATATCTATTGTCTATTGTGCATAGAGCGCACACAGCTAGAGAGAGAAAGAGAGAGAGAGAGACAGACAGAGAGAGCGAGAGAGAGACAGACAGACAGAGAGAGAGAAAGAGAGAGACAGACAGAGAGAGAGAGTGGCATGGCGGCAGCGTTAACTCTGAGAAATACAAAAAAACAAGTCTCTGGAGTCTGGAACATGCTATTTTTGGGACAGTAAATTGTTTTGGTCAAGCCGTTCGCCTTTGGCAACAGATTTGGAACAAGGAAGCACATTAATTCCTCGCGGCTCACAAAAGCGACTTGCCTATGAGTATTGTACGTCAACAATGACACCATGACCAAATACACCAGCGTGATAAGTTTGGATAAAATGTGAAATTTTCAAGCTTTTCTTTAATATTTATTTCCAAAAATTTTTTTTATTGTACTGGTCGTTTTAGGCGGCACGGTGGACCACTGATTAGCACATCAGCCTCACAGTTCTGAGGACCAGGGTTCAAATCCGGCCTCGCCTGTGTGGAATTTGCATGTTCTCCCAGTGCCTGCATGGGTTTTCTCCAAGTACTCCGGTTTCCTCCCACATCCCAAAAACATGCATGGTAGGTTAATTGAAGACTCTAAATTGCCTGTAGGTGTAAATGTGAGTGCGAATGGGTGTTTGTTTATATGTGCCCTGTGATTGGCTGGCGACCAGTTCAGGGTCTACCCCGCTTTTCGCTCCGAGTCAGCTGGGATAGGCTCCAGCATGCCCGCGACCCTAGTGAGGATAAGCAGTATGGAAAATGGAGGGATAGATGGTCTTTCTAGGCCACGAAAAAAAACCCTACAAAACAACGTTGTGTTGTACAGTAATATGGGTGCATATGGCCTCAAAAAAAAAAAAAATCTTCAATGTAATGCCTTGATCAGATTATAAGACAAATTTATTCTTTCACAATTGCACTATGTCATAAAATCTTGCCGTATCTCGGGCAGACAGTGGCAACACTACACGACCTGTATTCAGATACCACAGCATTCTGCCTTTTACGATCACCGGGCTTTATCTTCTCAAATCAAACACTGTCGGGAGGCGGAACCAGAAAACGTATCACCGGTCAACTCGCCCGGAGTGCCAGGCCAATGTACTGTATTGTGTTGGGGGTAAAAAATAACAAAATGAGGAAAAACGTGTAGTGGTCATCACCAGTGATCGGGAGAGGACGTTCATTCAAGGATGGCTTGAGTCATGTTCATAGACTTAATATGATACGGCTCACAAGCAGTCAAAAAAGAGGGTATATAGCCAGGTCCGGCCCTGGGCATAGGCGACATCGGCGGTCGCCTAGAGTGCCATCTTCTGGAGGGTGCACTGCCAGCGCCCTCCTCCTCAGGAAAAATATTTCAATAAAATCTTAAAATAATTTGTGATGCCCACTGGCACCCCCTTTACGTTTCTGTCTTGAAAATAACAAACAAAATTACAAAATAAACTCAAGTAACTATGTCCTATCAATAATTAACACATTTTCTGTCACAATGTTGACATCACATATAAATATGTACGAACCATCCTGCCCTTTACTTCTGGAATGTTTTAGTCAATTTACCAACATTCTCTGTTATCAACCGTTTCCTACATTCTTGTATCATATGGTAACAGTTGCACAAGAAAATATATTTGATGATAAATACAGTATATATAGCTAACTGAAATACAGTATATATAGCTAACTGAAACTCTATTCAGATTAGACTGCTTAATCAAGTTGTCTACGGGACACACTAAAGGTAGAATAATTATTTCCCCTTCAAAATGCTATCTAATAATAAAATAATAAAACTGGATTCTTAATCTTTTTCTCATGTAATAGAACAATATTACTGTTACTATCCATATTTTCGTCCGCTTGTAGGCCAGGATACAAGCGGCCGAAATGAGTTTCCGCCGCAGGGTGTCCCTTAGAGATAAGGTGAGAAGCTCGGTCATCCGGGAGGATCTCAGAGTAGAGCCGCTGCTCCTTCACATCGAGAGGAGCCAGATGAGGTGGCTGGGAAATCTGATTCGGATGCCTCCCGGACACCTCCCCGGTGAGGTGTTCCGGGCACGTCCCACCGGGAGGAGACCACGGGGACGACCCAGGACACGCTGGAGAGACTACATCCTTCGGCTGGCCTGGGAACGCCTCGGGATCCCCCCGGAAGAGCTGGATGAAGTGGCTGGGGAGAGGAAAGTCTGGGCGTCCCTGCTAAAGCTACTGCCCTCGGGACCCGACCTCGGATAAGCGGTAGAAAATGGATGGATGGATATCCATATTTTGTGCTTCAGATGTGTTTACTGCCTGATGTATTGTAGTTTGTAAATCATTGTGAGCATTTGCATGTCTGTTTAATTTGCTTGCAGGTGAAGGCCCAAGCATAGTGGGCATTATCCTGTCTCCACAGCCTGAAGTCCCCCTGACTGTCAGCCATCCTGAACTGCAAGGAAATTCAAAGGCAACCCCTTTGGACCCTGCTGACTGGCCATCTCTTTCTGACAACGTAAGAGTAGAGTTAGTCACCAGAGGGCCATACCAGGTATCATCAGACTTTCCGTTTCCCAAAAGAGAAGATGGGAGAGGTTGCCATCACCACCATTTTTATAGACATTTAGTGAATGGAGAAAAGGTCTTGGTTAGTCTATTAAAGAAAAAAACAACAACTTATACTGCTTCTGTTGCAAGCTCTTCCCCCAAAAAACATTCAAACTAACCACCAAATGGAACCAGAGACCAAACCATTATTTTTTTTTGCAAATCCAAGCTGCCTATCTCCTATTTCTAATAACTTGGAAATTGTGCCATGGTTTTAAAAACGTAACTTGTTCAAAACTGTGTGACCAAATATCAGCCCTCTAAACTTGTATTTTAAGAGTTTATTCTTTGTTGGAAAAATGCAGCCCTATGGGTGGCACAAGTCAGTGCAAACTGTAGGCCGGTCCCAAGCCCGGATAAATGCAGAGGGTTGCGTCAGGAAGGGCATCCGGCTTAAAACCTTGCCAAACAAATATGAGCGTTCATCCAAAGAATTCCATACCGGATCGGTCGTGGCCCGGGTTAACAACGTCCGCCACCGGCGCCGTCAACCTGCGGGGCGCCGTTGGAAATTCAGCTACTGTGGGTCGAAGTCAAAGAAGAAGAGGAGGTGGAAAGCGGGTTCTTCGGCAGAAAGAGAAGAGGAAAACACAGAGCCTAGAACTGAATGTGGGGACTTTGAATGTTGGGACTATGACAGGAAAATCTCGGGAGTTGGTTGACATGATGATGAGGAGAAAGGTTGATATATTGTGTGTCCAGGAGACCAGGTGGAAAGGCAGTAAGGCTAGAAGTTTAGGGGCAGGGTTTAAATTATTTTACCATGGTGTCGATGGGAAGAGAAATGGAGTCGGGGTTATTTTAAAAGAAGAGTTGGCTAAGAATGTCTTGGAGGTGAAAAGAGTATCAGATCGAGTGATGAGGCTGAAATTTGAAATTGAGGGTGTTATGTGTAATGTGATTAGTGGCTATGCCCCACAGGTAGGATGTGACCTAGAGGTGAAAGAGAAATTCTGGAAGGAGCTAGATGATGTAGTTCTTAGCATCCCAGACAGAGAGAGAGTCGTAATTGGTGCTGATTGTAATGGACATGTTGGTGAAGGTAATAGGGGTGATGAAGAAGTGATGGGTAAATACGGCATCCAGGAAAGGAACTTGGAGGGACAGATGGTGGTAGACTTTGCAACAAGGATGCAAATGGCTGTAGTGAACACTTTTTTCCAGAAGAGGCACGAACATAGGGTGACCTACAAGAGCGGAGGTAGAAGCACACAGGTGGATTACATCTTGTGCAGACGATGTAATCTGAAGGAGGTTACCAACTGTAAGGTAGTGGTAGGGGAGAGTGTGGCTAGACAGCATAGGATGGTGGTGTGTAAGATGACTCTGGTGGTGGGGAGGAAAATTAGGAAGACAAAGGCAGAGAAGAGAACCATGTGGTGGAAGCTGAGACAGGACGAGTGTTGTGCAGCTTTTCGGGAAGAGGTGATACAGGCTCTCGGTGGACGGCAGGAGCTTCCAGAAGACTGGACCACTGCAGCCAAGGTGATCAGAGAAGCAGGCAGGAGAGTACTTGGTGTATCTTCTGGCAGGAAAGGAGAGAAGGAGACTTGGTGGTGGAACCTCACAGTACAGGAAATCATACAAGGAAAGAGGTTAGCTAAGAAGAAGTGGGACACTGAGAGGACCGAGGAGAGGCGAAAGGAATACATTGAGATGCGACACAGGGCAAAGGTAGAGGTGGCAAAGGCAAAACAAGAGGCATATGATGACATGTATGGCAGGTTGGACACTAAAGAAGGAGAAAAGGATCTATACAGGCTGGCCAGACAGAGGGACAGAGATGGGAAGGATGTGCAGCAGGTTAGGGTGATTAAGGATAGAGATGGAAATATGTTGACTGGTGCCAGCAGTGTGCTTGCTAGATGGAAAGAATACTTCGAGGAGTTGATGAATGAGGAAAATGATAGAGAAGGGAGAGTAGAAGAGGTAAGTGTGGTGGACCAGGAAGTGGCAATGATTAGTAAGGGGGAAGTTAGAAAGGCATTAAAGAGGATGAAAAATGGAAAGGCAGTTGGTCCTGATGACATTCCTGTGGAGGTATGGAAGCATCTAGGAGAGGTGGCTGTGAAGTTTTTGACCAGCTTGTTCAATAGAATTCTAGTGCGTGAGAAGATGCCTGAGGAATGGAGGAAAAGTGTACTGGTGCCCATTTTTAAGAACAAAGGTGATGTGCAGAGCTGTGGCAACTATAGAGGAATAAAGTTGATGAGCCACACAATGAAGTTATGGGAAAGAGTAGTGGAGGATAGACTCAGGACAGAAGTGAGTATTTGCGAGCAACAGTATGGTTTCATGCCTAGAAAGAGTACCACAGATGCATTATTTGCCTTGAGGATGTTGATGGAAAAGTACAGAGAAGGTCAGAAGGAGCTACATTGTGTCTTTGTAGATCTAGAGAAAGCCTATGACAGAGTACCCAGAGAAGAACTGTGGTACTGCATGCGGAAGTCTGGAGTGGCAGAGAAGTATGTTAGAATAATACAGGACATGTACGAGGGCAGCAGAACAGCGGTGAGGTGTGCTGTAGGTGTGACAGAAGAATTTAAGGTGGACGTGGGACTGCATCAGGGATCAGCCCTGAGCCCCTTCCTTTTTGCAGTGGTGATGGATAGGCTGACAGATGAGGTTAGACTGGAATCCCCGTGGACCATGATGTTTGCAGATGACATTGTGATCTGCAGTGAAAGCAGGGAGCAGCTGGAGGAACAGTTAGAGAGATGGAGGCATGCACTGGAAAGAAGAGGAATGAAGATTAGCCGAAGTAAAACAGAATATATGTGCATGAATGAGAGGGCTGGTGGGGGAAGAATGAGGCTACAGGGAGAAGCGATAGCAAGGGTGGAGGACTTTAAATACTTGGGGTCAACCGTCCAGAGCAATGGTGAGTGTGGTCAGGAAGTGAAGAAACGGGTCAAAGCAGGTTGGAACGGGTGGAGGAAGGTGTCAGGTGTGTTATGTGACAGAAGAGTCTCTGCTAGGATGAAGGGCAAAGTTTATAAAACAGTAGTGAGGCCAGCCATGATGTACGGATTAGAGACAGTGGCACTGAAGAGACAACAGGAAGCAGAGCTGGAGGTGGCGGAAATGAAGATGTTGAGGTTCGCTCTTGGAGTGACCAGGTTGGATAAAATTAGAAATGAGCTCATCAGAGGGACAGCCAAGGTTCGATGTTTTGGAGACAAAGTTAGAGAGCGCAGACTTCAATGGTTTGGACACGTCCAGAGGAGAAATAGTGAGTATATTGGAAGAAGGATGATGAGGATGGAGCTGCCAGGCAAGAGAGCTCGAGGAAGACCAAAGAGAAGGTTGATGGATGTCGTGAGGGAAGACATGATGGCAGTTGGTGTTCGAGAGGAGGATGCAGGAGATAGGCTTACATGGAAAAGGAGGACGCGCTGTGGCGACCCCTAACGGGACAAGCCGAAAGGAAAAGAAGAAGATTCTTTGTTGGAAAACATCAAAGTCCAAAAAATGTCCAAAAGAAAATGGACAAGGGATGCATATTCATGTAAATCCCCTAAATTCATTTGAAACAGTGGCGTCTGTATCGAGATGTGGTTTGTGCTGTTTCTACCCCTAGATGTCAGTAAAGCCTAAGGCATTGAGTTCTTTTAATATGGAAAACAGATTCAAATGTAACGGCATGCCCAATTAATATTACTACAAATGATAATACGAAATACTCCCTCTTTTGGCTGATAGGTATACTGCTCGCTCTCTGTTGGGGTCGGGGCAAATTTATTGATGTGACCCCATCAAACTCTGGAAACATCTAAACATGACCAAAACTGTCTAGAACACACGGACGAAGAAAAAATGGGGGTAAATAGGAGAAAGAGATGTCAAGTTGTTGCTACTTTTGGTTTGTCCCATTAGGTGTTGCAACAGCAAGTTACACACATGCATTGTTTGGCAGTGACGATACAAAATGAAGAAAATGTTTCATATTATATTTTAAATTGTGTGGCACATTATCATATAAATTAAAGGCAATGTTAAAAACTATTGTTATTTGACTTTTTTGTAAGCGTTTGTAAATAGTTGATGGAGGACGGCGCCATATAAAATCTCCACATTGGCTAGGACTGGTCCTGTATGTAGCCCAGCAAGCTAGTGCTAACACTAAAAATTGTACGTAAACATGCTGGCGTTCTGTCTAATTTAAAGCGCTGGTAAACATTGGTTCATGCGCGCGAAAAAATTTTGACAAAGGTGTGCAAGTATGTTGACAATGGCAAGGACGGGAGGCAATGCGGACACAATACGGAATCCTATTGGTCGACATCAAGGTGCGCTATCGGAGAGCTGTCGTTGATATGTCACACTACACGGAAGAACAATTTTAAAAATCAAACATGGTAGTGAGGTGGATTTTTTTCGACTGTGGTTCCGAGTCGGAGGTCACCCGGGAGACCTGCGGCTTTCCGTCGGGCATGGGATGAATGAAGACTTCGAGACACTTGGCGTTTGGGCAAATCGATTTATTGAACAAGCCTTCGTGTCATAAAAGCTGCTCACATTGCCAGAACAACGAAAAAGCCCCCGAAAACCCCTGGATCTCAGTTTATCAAGGTTTAATTCTCTGGGCGTGGAATTAGCCCCTCCCTGGGTACACCCGGCAGATGGCCATTCCTCATGACCATATTTGGAATCACACCCGCCTGCTGGCGCCTCACCTTCTAGCTACGCTCACACCCGGTTCCCTCATCTTATAAGATGCAAAATAATCCTCTTTGCAGACCGGGACGCCTGTTGTGAACCCAAGACATGTTACTATCTGGGCGGAGAATGAAAACCCTAATAAACATACAAATGGTTGAAGGAAGTCCTTTGATGTAGAACTTCAAAGAAAAGATGGTTGGCTTGAATACAGATCTCCAAACATTTGGCCCTTGCGAAGGAACTCTGATTGTGGTACTATTAAAATATATGACACTAGACTTGTAATTTTGGCGTCGTAGGGCCAAATCGTTGATCGTGGATTATGTCACACTACAAGATATGTTGTCGTTCCCGACCAAAGATGTTGGGCCCGATCTAGGAAATCGGCTGCGATAGCTAATCGGGCCAATATCGGCGCTAAAATCCTGTAGTCTGATCTAGGCATAAGGGACAATCGGCTATATCGGACAACCGCCCGCCCCTATTAGTCCGTTCTATCACTGTACATGAAATGTTTGAGATTATAAAGAAAAACACAGACACTTCTGTTTTTGAGCACCCTTATATTCACTTTTCTTCACTTTAGGAAAAGTAATAACATTTTATACATTTTTCATCATCCCTTGATATGGAATACAGATTATTCAGTTTTTGTAAATCAAAGCTATCATATGGATTGAGTTTTAGTAACATTTTATAACACACAGCTATTATTCTGAACACAATTCTAAATACAGTAAATGTTCATTGTACTTGGACGGAACTTACTATGTGGACTGACCTCCAATCAGCTGATATTAACAATGCACATGGGAATTTTGTGGCCTTTGAAATATGTGTGGAGCCAGAAAGACATGCAACTTACCGGAGTGTCTACATGCTTTAACGGCAGCTGAGGAGTGGGGGGCTGCGGAGAGAAACCAGACAGCCAAGTGGTTTGTCACTAAACACCAAATGGGGTCACGTTATCAGACTTTTATTTTATAGAGCATTATGTACCTACATATAGAAGTACACGGGGGTATAAAAACATGTGAATTGTGTGACAAACCCAAAAAAACAAAATGCATGCAGCCATCCAGCCCCGTATCTATCCAGGAAAAGTTCATAGTTGAGTTAAGTACAGTGTGCTTAGTCGAGCTCTATAAACATGACTTGAGACTGTTTAACAGTCTGCATCGGTCATTTTAAAGGGCCTACATCCAAAGCAAACAAGTGCAAAGAAGTGACTGCTAGGAATGTTCCTAATTTGTTCAGCTCTTCAAATAACAGAAAGCATCCAGCAACCAGCACCAATTCTGGACGTGGTGCTCAATGTCACACTTCTGCATCGGACTTCGGACACAAAATGTTTTTTATTAACACGAGCATTAGAGCACGTTTCAAACTCAAGACCTGAGAGCCAGATACGGCCCGCCACATAATTTTATGTGGCTCGCTAAAGGAAATCATGTACATCTACCGTATTTTCACGACCATAAGGCACACTTAAAAGTCTTAAATTTTCTCCAAAATGGACGGGGCGCCTTATAATGCGGTGCACCTTATGTGTGCACCGAGTTCCAACATCTATAAATGTTGTTGTGTGATGAGCGCTACGCTTGACTTTTTTTTTAAGCATTTCCTGCCGACGTGCTGCTTACACAGAGGAAAAGCGGACGTGGCTGAGGATAGGGAAGGGTACGTGAAGGGGGACGCTAAAGCCACGCCCCCAGTAGGGATATAGCGCCGGGGTGTTTTTTTGTTTGTTTTTTTAACCGCTCGACTGACTGGGAGCATTTCTGGTGTGTGCACTGTGCAAAACAACATTGGTATGGCTAAGGACCCCCGAAAATGTCACCTACGAAGAGACACGCTTACGAAGCACAGTTTAAACTGCAAGCTATCAGTTAGATCAACTAATCCATGGTTCGCAAGTGGAGGAAGCAGGAAAACAAGCTTCGCCAAGTCAAGAAGACGAAGCTGAGTTTCCACTGAAAAAAAAGAAAAACAAAACGCGGAAACAAGGCGAGGTGGCCCAGAGCTGGAAAACCAACTTGAGCAATGGATTCATGAGCAAAGAACAGCCGGGAGAAGCGTCTCTACGGTCACCATTTGACTGAGTGCAATAACTCGGGGCTTGCCATCATTCAGGGAGGCTTGACGAACCGCTGGACATCTGTGTAAGCAGGGCATTGTTGTTTTAAAAAACATGTTTTTTAAAACATTGTTTTAGCATGCATGCATGCTACCGTATGTTTTACCATGCCTGCGCCCAACAATACGGTGCGCCTTATGGATGTGTTAAATACAGAAATAGACCCCGTAACTGAGCCAGCGCCTTTTAATACGATGCGCCCTATGGTCGTGAAAATATGGTACTTTTTGTTTCTTGCTAAAATGCATCCCAAAATTGCAAATTGTCTTCACTTTAAATAACACTTAGATATTGTAAGCATTTTTTGTTACCAAACCCCCTTTTAAAATTAATAGTTGAACAAACTATTTTTCTTCACTACAGTTTTCCATCAATTTGTTGTCTACATGGAATTGTTTGATGAGGCTCATACGGTTTCACAGTCATAACAGCCCTCTGAGGGAAGCCATAACTACAATGTGGCCTGCGACACCCCTGCTTTGCAGCATCACCCTTTGACCTCTAGGAGCAGCTCACTGCGTTTGGGAGTGACTTTGCCCAAAATTCCAAGAAGGATAATTAAATTGGAAAGGGGGTTTCAGCAGGTCAAATGGGTCAGCAGTGAAGGTTTTCATGGCACATCCATGCACGGCGTGTTGGACTCACAAGCTCATAGTTGGTGCTCGTTTGACACGCCGTGGTGACCTGTGAGAGGAGAGACATGGGTTGAAGGACTGTGATTCTGTTTTCTGCTATGAAACAGTTTGACACAACAGATTATAACAAGCAAGGAAATGTTGATCCTCTGATAATAACATTGCTTCAGAATTAGATTGGATATCATTACATTTTGTGATGGTGCATCTTTAAATAGTAGGCAGGCCATCGGCGCGTGCTCCAAGTATCTATGACAAAAGCGGCTCCTGATAGTCTGTATGACCATCTCACAGTCGCACATCACTGATTAGGATCCAGCAAATGAGGGAACTTTACCCATAAACACGAGCTGCTCTATCTTTGTACACAGTGAGATGGGCGCATACTATCAGCGGCCAGCAGGCTCTGGTGGGAAGGAAGCCACCGTAATTAGTTTGCACAGTGAGAACAAAAGTCTGGTTGACATTTGCAAGGTTATCACCGAGCATATCAGAATACAGAAGCTGCAACAGTATTGTTGATATGCCATGTGTTGGAGAAGCTGGCAAATATCATTGAAGAAAGTCAGCATTTTGCTTTCATGCCAACATGCACTTTGCCTCACTTCCTGCGGTCCCGAATGACATTAACACAACTTTCTGGGCACACAGTAGCTGCATCATTAGCGCATGCCACTTCATTTACAGCAGCAATGTACTATACAACAGGGGTTCTCAACTTGGGTTACCCAAGAACTCACATTTCCCCACAGTCATTATGTCATGAGGCACTTTCACAGAAGTATATATATATAAATTTTCCATACCGCTTATCCTCACTAGGGTCGCGGGAGTGCTGGAGCCTATCCCAGCTGACTCTGGGCGAGAGGCTGGGTACACCCTGAACTGGTTGTCAGCCAATTGCAGGGCACATAGAAAACAAACAGCCATTCACACTCACATTCACACCTACGGTCAATTTAGAAACCTCAATTAACCTACCATGCATGTTTTTGGAATGTGGGAGGAAACCGGAGTACCCGGAGAAAACCCACGCAGGCACTGGGAGAACATGTAAAATGTTCCTTTGAAAACAAATGTGTCATGTGCCTAAAAATAATCACATCTGCAAAGTGCATTGCGAGGCACATTGAGGAATAGCGGAGTAATAACAATAATTTCACACAATTAAATAATTAAATATCATGGCTCCACACAATAAGTAAAGTCACACAATTAGAACATTCGCTTGGTATATAAAGTACGTTTTCTTTGCAAAATGAAAATTCTATTGCATCTTTATTTTTGCATTGCCGACAACCGTTCCGTGACCCGAGAATCACTGGCATATGGCATGTTTGTTGATCCAAAGGTCAAAAGGTGTCTGAGATGAGGGTAATGAGACTCGAGAGAGGCTTGATGACAGACCTTCACTGTGAACATTCCTAACTGCGTCTACACTGACTATGTCCTTATAAGGTGGCCGATGTGGGAAGCAAATACAATCTTCATGTGGTTTTCACCTCCTTAGACACAGAAAAGCACAGGACTATCTGAGAAGCTCTGCCATGCGCCAAATTTGGGTTGTTTGTGTATCTTCTCCCAAAAACGGAGAGTTTGTGTATCTTCTCCCCTTTATTCTGATGATTGCTTCATCAGAATAAAAACCCTCAACCACTTTGGTTATTTTATTGCAGAAATTATGCATGTCAGAGAGCTGCTACGGTGAGCTTTCGTTCTAGCCTCTCTTTGCTCCTTTAGAGCAAACCCACAGGCAGAGAACAATTCAAATTATCCAAAATTGAGCCAAATTAACTCTAAATGGGTTCAGCCATGAAACAGAGCTTAAAATCGCATCACATCACAAGGGGATTCTGGGAGGCCATGACCTACAGCACAACTCATAAGAGAGGACTGTTTTCCTCAGCCCTGCCAGTCTTTTCTCCATTTCCCCTTCTCCATAGCTAAGAAGGAAGATGTAGAAACCTTTGTATAGGTTTGCAAAACCAATTCCAATTTACGCCCAAGAAGTTGGTAACTGGGGTCCATTAATTGAATCATCTGCTTGAATCCCTTATTTTTAACTGTGATTACTGTCTGGTAGCATGTCTTTTGCAATACAATTTGTTGTTTTCGCATGGTGGTGCACGATGACATTGTTGACGGAAAAGGCCCAAAACGTTTGGCAGTGTGGAGTTATTTTAGTTTTATAAAGTCTCACAAGAAACAGAGTATTTTCCCACAGCTGCAGCAGTAGGCTTCAAACATTAGCGCCTGTTACGTCTCGCATAATGTGCTGTGTCCATCAAACTGACTTCGGATGGTTCTACTGATGCCACATGATTGGGTCAGCACGGAGTAACTCGCATTATTATTGGCTCTTCGTATTGTCTATCAAAACATGGACGAATGCAATCTATCGAAGATGGCGTCTCATATGTTTATCATCCATCCATCCATCCATTTTCTGAGCCGCTTCTCCTCACTAGGGTCGCGGGCATGCTGGAGCCTATCCCAGCTGTCATCGGGCAGGAGGCAGGGTACACCCTGAACTGGTTGCCAGCCAATCGCAGGGCACATACAAACAAACAACCATTCACACTCACAGTCATGCCTACGGGCAATTTAGAGTCTCCAATTAATGCATGTTTTTGGGATGTGGGAGGAAACCGGAGTTCCCGGAGAAAACCCACGCAGGCACGGGGAGAACATGCAAACTCCACACAGGCGGGGCCGAGGATTGAACCCGGGTCCTCAGAACTGTGAGGCTGACGCTCTAACCAGTCGGTCACCGTGCCGCTATGTTTATCAAGGAAAAGTTATTTTGAGATATGTATTTTTATTGTTTTATTATCACCTGCATTGTTATCATTTTATCATCACCCATCCGAGACAGTGCTGACTTTTGAACTTTAAGTTGAGATGACTAACTCAGCTGATGATTGCTTTGTTAGCTTTCGGACATAGCTGGCTGTGTATTCTGTTAATGGACACATTGGATGTTCACGGGAGTTTGGGGTCGCATAGTACCAACAAGCATTAGTTTGCTGGCCATGGGAATTGCCGAGATGTACACACCTCTGTCATTGTCTCCAGTTGCTTACACCCCCCTAGCACCAGCGTCAACGGCGGGCTTGAGAAAAGGTACGTAATGTGACGTTGCATTTAATGTTTACAGCTGTCTTAATTTAAGACATATTTTGACAGACCGTCGTAGACGCTAAACAGCGAGACTGAGACGCCCACGGAGCACACCATCTCATCATTGATGAGTCCTCCGAGCTGCGGATTTTGCTTGCGGGATCAAAATATCCTGTTTTTCACTTTTGGGCCATTTTTGTCCAAAAATATTTGCTGGCAGAACGCCAGGTCCATTAAACAGCTGTGAGACAAACTACAACAGAGAAGGCAAGCCGGCAAGCCGGCAAGCCCTCATGTCCACCAACAGTGACCAGATGTACATACAGTATGTTGCTCAAATACTTTTTGTACTTTCTATAGCGCACATCATTTAATTGGATGTAGACGTGCAGTGCCTCCAGTGGGGCAACCACACTCACAATTCCCTCGGCAATCCTCCTGAGCCAGCGCCACATCAATGGCAACTTGCCTGAGAAATCGAATTCCCCGCTCACCAAGCAACTGCCAAATAAGGACCAAAGCTCAAAAAGCTTTTTGGGATGGATTTAAACATGCTGGCTCTGTTTTCCTGGGAGAGGGAAGAAATCCACAGAGCACCGTAACAGTTGAGTGCATGTTCATCTTTGGTAAGATATTTTGACATGAGAATAGGATGATGCTGCACATTCTACTGTACATTCTACTGCACATTCAGAAAGTGATAAATCAAGGGTAAGTAGATGGGTGACTTGGATTAATGACCTACATGGGTACAACTAATATTTTCAAGGACGGGAAAGTAAAGGTAATTTTTTTAGCATAAACATGGGACAGCTGAACAGTAAGACACCAAGAGGCAATAGTTGACCACGAGTGGTCATCTTTCAAGAGAGTCAACATATTGTGCACAACACAAGCAGTTGGTTTAAAAGTCCCCTAAAGCAATAGTTTTCAGTTGGCAACAATTGGAAGTTGGAAATAATAACCTCCTAGCACGGCATTTGCTCACTTGATAGATGTCATCATATTATTTCATTCTCTTCTCAGAAAGATTGATATGAAATTGACTTTTTACTCCGAAACCCCCTGTGGTTTCAACAAAATATTGTCTGCCAAGACCACAGCATACTGATATTTAGGATGAGTTTGCTTCTCTTTCGAGAAGCAGACAAGCGTTCTCCTCCCCACAGCCACAGTTGTGAAATGGCGTTGTGGTCCAAAAGGAGCTTCATAAAAGAGACACGCAAGAGGCTGAGAACCATAGATGAGTAAGAAAGTAGCTTTTGGATCACTATAAGGCCAAAGCGAGCAGAGAGTGAGCCAATAACGACTACTGTTAAAAAAAAAGGCCTTTAAACGAGGAACTGACGAAGATCAGATGCAAAATTGAAGTTCATTTTTGACACAGAAAACCTGATTGGAAAGGCCGGATTAAACACAGGTATTGCTTGTCGTAAACATTGTTTGGACTCTCATTCTTGGGGGAAATCTTAGGCCATTTCTTTGCTGATGTTCAGAAGAAAAATTATGTTGACGTTGGACAGTACTCGTGTTGGTTCCTGTTTATTTAGGCAACGGCACATAATGGCCTAGGAAAAGCACAGTTAACTCAGGAGAAAGACATACGTTGTGATGAAATACAAGCCCATAAGAATTATTTGCAGCTCAACTCCAGAAACAAATTTATTGCCAGAGTGGAGCTGTCTAGTACACAGCCTCATGTGTGCTTTTACAGTAAAACACCATATTCAACACTAGTTCATGAGTCACCCTTGTTTAACATTTAGAGTGAAGAACTGTTTGGATACACGATTTGAAATGCTTCTCCCACATTTCCCTTGGGGTTGTTCTCTAATGGGTAAACATGTAACCTTCCCTGAGGGGAACCCGGTTCTATAAGAGGAGACAAACAGCTGTTGTATTAACATCAGTCTTCACCTTACGATGCTCAAGAGGACACATGACTGTGACTCTTGTTATGGGCAAGGTGAGAAATAGGTGGAATGTTTTCTCTAGATATTCTGAAGCAAATTAAGAACATTGGCAGGCTGTGCCGTACCCAGCAGCGCAGCAATAAAACTGCATTCCTGTGTTTTGTCTCAGCCGTAACATGGGAAATAGGACAAACAAGTCACTGACCTCTCGACCACTCATGTTTAGCTGCTACCCCTGTGTACCCCGTGAAGGTCAGAGAGGAGTGATTAACAACATCAGGTTTTTTTCAAAACTGAAGATGGACCTACTGGGAAAAGGTGATGTAAACTATGTAGCTTGATTTTATTTCATGTTGTTGCGCATACAGTGGCACCTTTAAGGATAATGCTGAGCCTCAAATACCTTTTGAGTTATCGTGGGACCCACTTACTCATGAATGAATTCGACATCAACATATAAAACCCACACATACCAAAAAAAAAAAAAAAAAAAAGGAGTCTTCAAGCTTGTCTAACATGAGCTAAAAGCAAGCAAAGTTGATCTTGTGGCAGTTATTTGAGCATGCAAATGCTGAAAGCACCCTAAAACAACTCTTACCTTTACTCTGGAGCTCTCTCCTGCTCTGCCTGGTTTCTAACTCTGCATTTCCACTGGCTGCAAAACACCCACCACCCTCACCCCTCCTGAGAGCACAGAAGCAAAAGAAGGAGCACCAAATACAGACACTTTCGACCACCTCCTCAGCCACAGACCCCCCCCCCCCCCCCCCCCCCCCAACCCCCTTACTCAAAACACCAGCCGTAATCCCGGACGCGTGCCAGAGAGCTACTGAAAGTCAACTGTGTTCAGCCGCTGGACTGAACTAGGATGTACTCTTTATGATGCTGGCTCAGGCTCCTCTATCCACTGCCAAGTAGTATCCAAACACACTATATAAGGCCAAGAAAGCAGCTTGGGGCTCTTTGGTGCCCAAAGCGAGACAGTAACTGTATCCCTCCCTCTCAGAGCGCTGACTAATTCCCCTGTACGCACTCCTGTCCTCACTTTCCTCAAAGCAGATGTTGAAAGAGGATGATATGTATCATTGCATCAACAACATCCTGAAACTGCATTAGAACTGGGAAAATCAGAATCAACATAGCGGAACAGTGGACAAGTAGGCTCCTCCTCTCAGTTCTGGGGCTTGCGGGTTCAAATCCGGGCTCCGGCCTTAATGTGTGGACCTTGTATTCTCTTCCCCTGGTTGTGTGGGTTTTCTCTGGGTACTCTAATTTTCTCCTACATTCCAAAAACATGCTTCTTAGGTTAATTGAAGAGTAAATTGTCCTTAGGATTGAATGTGAAAGGTTTTTTGTCATGTGCCAAGCGATTGGCTGGCAACCAGTCCTGAGTGTACCCCTTTCGCCCTGAGTCAGCTGGGATGGGCTCCAACTCACCCGTGACCCTAGTAGTGGGAATAAGCAGTATAGAAAATGGATAGATAGATGAACTCAACATACACACATTGGCCGCAACATAAGATAACTAATACAAAAAAAAACAGCCTTCATGAAAGACAATCCACCCATCCACTTTCGATAGTGCTTGTCCTCATTAAGGTCGTGGGTGAACTGAAGTCTATCCCAGGAGACCTTAGGTGTGAAGCGGGGCACACCCTTGACCAGTAGCCAGCCAATTGCAGGTCATATAGAGAAACATTAATTCATTCACATTCACACCGAAGGACAATTTCTTCAAGGTCTTTAGTGAACCTAACATCCATGTTTTTGGAATCTGGGAGGAAGCTGGCATACCCAGGGGGAAACCCACGCAAGCATGGGAAGAACATGCAAACTCCGCAGAGGAAGGCCACGGCCTGTGAGGCTAATGTGCTGGGATTCTTCTCTCCCTATAGTCTCAAGAAATCGGACCACATTTTAATACACTTTGAGACTACCTACAGGCTATTGGTGGAACAGTAGGCAGACAATATAACGACTGCGAAAGTTTGGTCTGAAGAGACTGTGGAGTACTTTGACGTCAGCTACTGGGATGTTTTTAACAGAGGGAAATGGTGATGACATTGAAGGCCTCTCGCACTCGACTAACTACTGTATATTTGTTTCTCTGAGGGCTGCTCACTGCCTCCCCTCCATGCCTGTTAAAGACAAAACTGCCACCCATCCTTCCATTTTCTGAGCCGCTTCTCCTCACTAGGATCGCGGGCGTGCTGCAGCCTATCCCAGCTATCATCGCGCAGGAGGCGGGGTACACCCTGAACTGGTTGCCAGCCAATCGCAGGGAACATACAAACAAACAACCATTCGCACTCACATTCACACCTACGGGCAATTTAGAGTCCTACCATGCATGTTTTTGGGATGTGGGAGGAAACCGGAGTGCCCGGAGAAAAACCCACACACTTGTGCACACTTAAATATACGAAGCATTTTAACAAAAAGTGATCAGGTCAATCACCTTCTCACTGACTCAAATATTGACTTCCTCTGCCTATCTGAGACATGGCTCCATGAATCTTCGCCCTCAGCAATACTATCTGTACCTGGTTATAACATTTTTAGAAATGACAGACAGGGTTCTAAGGGAGGAGGTGTTATGATTTATGCCAAGGACACTTTTAATTGTAATGAAATACATGTTACAGATGAGAATGGATTAGAATTTCTTGGACTGTTTCTTTGTCACAGCAAATGTCTTTTATTCCTGTAGATATTTATAGGCCTCCCTCATCAAATGCCGCTTTTTATGAAAAGCTGGAAATTTTACTGAAATAACTCAATCTTGCAAAAGAGGTGATAATAATGGGTGACCTAAATGTTAATTGGGAAGTTAACATAGTTAGGAAAAATTGAAAAGGGTTATGGATGATATGGATATGACTCAGGTAATTAATGGCCCTACGAGAATTACAAACTCCACCCGAACTCAGATTGATCTAGCTTTTACTAATCTGGCCTATTAGGATCTTGAAGCCATACAATATGCTCACAGGATACAATATGCTCACAGGATTGTCTCATCACAATCTTATAATGGTCACAAGAAAATTTAATAAAAAGCGCTTCAAACCCTTGGCCACCACTGAATCCAATAGGATACCAAAACATGAACAACAAAATTTCCAAGATTCTATCCAAGAAGTAAACTGGGATGTATTACTTGCTGGTAAAAATTTAGATGAGGATTGTTCTAAATTTGCCAACAAAATACAATAAATTATTATACAATTTACACAGATAATTAAATTAAAAGCTAGAAAGAATGGCCTTCCTTGGTTAAACACATTTATTCTGAAACTGATGAAAGAACGCGATCATTCCTTGAAGTTGTCGGTCAAATCAGGATACAATAGACACCACTTTATTTCACTGAGAAATAGGGTTGTGAAAGAAATAAGAAAATCTAAAGCTGACTTTTTCATTACTGCTTTGAATAGTGCGAAGGGAAATTAAAAAATAACCTGGAATTATATTAAAAAACTATTGGGTGATACACAAAATAACAAAACAAAACAAATGCAAATTAAATTAAATGGAAACATCCTGACGGAACTTCAAGTGATGGCTGATGCTTTTAACAACTACTTCATTGAATCTGTGTCAGAAATCTCTTCTAAGTTTGCAGTAATACAAAGGAAGGAATACCCTGCATTGTCTGCAACGCAGTTCTTTACTATTACAAATATTACTGAGACCAAAGTTATCGATTTAATTCATTCACTCAAACCATCTAAGGCAAAGGATGTTTTTGGAATGGACACGAACATGCTCAAAGATCTAGGTTCAACTCTTGCTACTCCTATTGCCTCAATCATTAATCTTTCAATTTCATCTGATCTTTCCAAAGGCCTGGAAATCTGCTATTGTTACCCCTGTCTTTAAATCCGGTGACTCAACTTGTCTGAATAACTACCGACCTATAAGCATTCTTCCGGCCATTTCCAAAGTTGCAGAAAAATGGGTGTCAGAGCAGATTGTCCATTATTTAAACAGCAGCTCCCCCTCTCTCCATGCCATGCAGTTTGGTTTCAGATCCAAGCATTCCACTGAAATGGCTACATGCCTCTTCATTGAGAAAATGAAATCTTCTCTCGACAAGGGTGGAGTTGTAGGGGTGGTGTTCTTGGACCTCAGGAAAGGTTTCAATACAGTAAATCACTCTGTTCTTCTTACCAAGCTCTCAAAATTTAACTTTTCACGCAAAGCTGTGAGCTGGATTGAATCATATCTGCATGACCGAACACAATCTGTATCAGTTAACAACTGCAGATCAGAGTCTCTTAGGCTAACCTCTGGAGTCCCTCAGGGATCAATATTAGGCCCCCTTTTATTTAGTCTTTATATCAACGATTTTCCCACTGTTTGTTCTGAAGCAGAGTGCGTAATGTATGCAGACGACACGGTTTTCTTTGTTCATGGACGCTCCAAAGATACTGTTGCTGCTAAACTCACTAATGCAATGTCCTGTGTCACAACTTGGTTGCAGGAGTGCTGTCTACAGCTAAACGCTTCTAAAACTGTAGGCATGTATTTCACTAAAACAAATAGAGTATCACCTGACCCCAACATACTTGTTAATGGAGAAAAAATGCAAATTGTCAGCCAATACAAATATCTTGGGTTAATAATAGATTCACAGCTTTCCTTTAAAGCCCATATTGACAAATTGTGTAAAAATATCAAATTAAACCTCGCAAATTTTCGTGCAATTCGAAATGAAATGTCAACTGAAGCCACAAAAATTTACTTATATTCAATGATTCTTAGTCACTTTAACTATTGCATAACCAGTTGGTCCCAGGCTGGTCAGAATGCAAAAAAAACCATTGGAAGTTTTGTACAAACAAGTAATTAAAGTGATGGATAAAAAAACAAGGCACTATCATCCATCCATCCATTTTCTGAGCCGCTTCTCCTCACTAGGGTCACGGGCGTGCTGGGGCCTATCCCAGCTGTCATCGGGCAGGAGGCGGGGTACACCCTGAACTGGTTGCCAGCCAATCGCAGGGCACATAGAAACAAACAACCATTCGCACTCACAGTCATGCCTACGGGCAATTTAGAGTCTCCAATTAATGCATGTTTTTGGGATGTGGGAGGAAACCGGAGTGCCCGGAGAAAACCCACACAGGCACGGGGAGAACACTGCAAACTCCACACAGGCGGGGCTGGGGATTGAACCCGGGTCCTCAGAACTGTGAGGCTGACGCTCTAACCAGTCGGCCACTGTGCCGCCAGGCACTATCATCACTGTGCAATTTAAAAAAATACAGTCTTTTAAACTGGGACAGTCTTCACATATTTGCAGATTTAAATTAGATTTATAAAGTACTGCATGATTTGGCTCCAGCTCCTCTGGCTGAGTTCATCAGCCAAAGAAACAGCTCTGAGCGTGTCACTCGAGGCTCTGTCAGAGGTGACTGTCTCATTCCTCTGCGCAGGAGCACTTTCAGTAAGTCAGCCTGGTCAGTGAGGAGAACTGGTGAGTGGAACTCAGTACCTGAGGAGGTTAAATTGCTTACAACATACAAGGCCTTCCCAAAACCTGAAAATGTGGTTAGTTAACACCTATAGCTGCCAACACTAAAAGACAAGTATGTTATGATGGTTTTTTTTTTGTTATGATCAAATGATTTGTGTTTTATTCTCTCTTAATAGTATAGTAAGTCTTTATGTATCCTGTATTATATTGTCTTGTAGATGTATTTTACTGCTTTTTTACATCATGGCCAGGGGACTACAGATGAAAACTAGCCTTCTGGCTAATTCTGGCTTTTTTAACCATGTGTATTTCATGTGTTTTATGAAATTGCATTGTCCCCTTTCAAATAAACTGATTAAAAAAAAAAAAAAAAAAACATGCAAACTCCACACAGGCGCGGCCGGGGATTGAACCCATGTCCTCAGAACTGTGAGGCATACGCTCTAACCAGTCGGCCACAGTGCCGCCCAAAACTGCCACAACAGAGCAAATGCCAAAACAATGTTAAGAAGGCTTGATGGAGAGCTTTGCACCTTGCAGCTACTGTATGACAAACACCACAGCGATGATACGGAGCCAGCAACTGGGATGCAGCGGACTGGGAATATAGCTGATTCATCATCACGTGTATACGCCAAAGTGCTAGCTAATATAGTATGAGGGGGTTGTGGATTACACTGTATGCAGCATTTTGTTGACCTAATTAAAGGCCTCAGTCAGTGTCTCACATTCACATGTCCGGATATGGATTTAAACGTCAAAGTACTCCCACAAGGAGTCATTCTCGCTGATGTGCACGTGTGTCACTTTTAGGCCACAGGGGATTAAACGGGAGTTACCAGCTAATAGAGTCACTGGGACAAAGGAGCAGTTAGAAATTCTAACATTTTTTATAAATTGGGTGACGCCCGTGCAGCTATAAATAACACAACAGCAGCATTACCTCACTCAATGTATGCAATGCAAAACAAAATGACAGTATAATCTAATTCAACTGAAGGTAAAGCAAAACCTGACAAAAGAACTACACAAACATAATTTAAATCATATCATTGTGATATTTTTTTCTCTACACTACAGAACCTTTCAAATGCTCAGACATACCTCATTTAATATTATGTAGAGTATATGAGCTGCAGCCATTCCCATTTTAACTTTCGTACATGCCTGAAACAAAATTCTTGCTCTGTCTGTACTGTGAATTTAAGACTTTCCAAATAAAATTGTCTTCGGGGTGAAGTAGAATTGGAGCAGCAAAACATATGGCGTGTTTTCACAAAAACATACACGTAGTATTTTAGGAAACAAAACCACAGTAGTACAGGAATATTCAAACATCCCCTCCCCTGTCAAACTCATAGGGCCAAACTTCTCTGAATCATGCAAGCTGCCGAAAACCACTGCAGCAACAATCCAGGACAGGGAAGAAAAAGAAAAAAAAAACAGGTCGCAATACAGACCTCATTGCATCAACAATAATAAAGAGTTGACACAAGACTGAATCTGCTTGTGGATTGGGATATATTAATATTA
Organism: Phycodurus eques; assembly: GCF_024500275.1. Lineage (NCBI taxonomy): Eukaryota > Metazoa > Chordata > Actinopteri > Syngnathiformes > Syngnathidae > Phycodurus > Phycodurus eques. The sequence continues at coordinate 13,071,770 of NC_084525.1, forward strand.
TGCATGCCACATGTTGGAAGCATCAAACCTTCTTGACACCCTCATTCAAATCATTATAGGCCCCATGAAAGTGCCATAAACAGCATAAAATGCAAGAACCCCAGCATTAAAGCATTTAAACAATTGCTTGTACTGTATGTTTATGAGGTAAACAATAGGATGTTAACGCTTCTAATAAATGTAAAGAGTAAAATCATTGTGACTGGTGGCACATTTACTGTTATAAGGTCAGCGGCTGTAGATAAAACCATAGTTTCCAAACATTTGAGGAATTAAATTATGTCCTCCCCACAAGATATCCCGTTCAACATCAATCACCACCACGACTTTTCCTGGTGTGAGGCTTTTTTTTTTTTCAACACTCATGCAGACACATTTGAGTCAAGGATGTCTCAGTTGAGAATCCTGGCTGAGGAGAGATGAGGGTGACGACAATTTTCAGCTTCGGCCCCAACCAACAAAACCCACTAAGAGTAGCCTTGTGCGGTTCTACTCGTCTAGCAATCATTATATCCTCCCCTTTTCATTTGTTCTGTTTTCCACTGCACACTGGGATCGTGTGGTGACATTAAAGGGTTGAAGAGGGAAACAGACTGATAGACACTAGTGGGCCTCCTGGAGGAAATGTGTGCATATGCCATTTATTATGGGCAGTAAATTTTACACACATCACTTCTTGCACGCATACAGCAAAGTGTAAAGTGAAATTTTCTCTGGGGGATAAATTCACAAATTAGAAGGATAATCTATCGGTCATCCCTATTTGCTTGCCGTATAATATATACTTCCCTTGCTCCTTTCGACAGTAACTAATGTAGACAAATGGCATCTTTAACTTATTATGCTACATACAGTGTATTGTACTGTGCCTGTGTGTGAGTGTGCCCGTCAGGTGTGAGGGGTCGTCACTGACGACTCGTCAGGGATACAGTACAATTCAAGATTACTTCTCACATACTAGTGAAGCTCTTATACACACTACTTATACACATTTTACACATCACAATGAAATATGATCATAAAATATACTGAATTGCGGTCATACAATACACTGAAATATGTGTTTCAGCAATATGCATGAGTGTTTCAGTAGTGTATGTGCATATACATAATTCATGAGTGAGAGGTAATCCTGAATTATGTACCTGATGGCCCCCCCCCCATAGTCAGGTGAGCTGATGCTTGACCCAAATGCAAAACATGGAAAGTTGCACATACAAAATACAAACAATCGAGAGTAAATGTCTTACCTTTACTTCACATTTTTTATGGCAGGACAGCTGACAAGCTGCAAGAAGAAAGACAATTATTATTTGTTACATATGCTGTACAGTGACACAAAACATGCAATGTCATTCTTTCTGTCAAGCTTACTACTGCTCAGTCAGTGAGCTGGAAAGGAAACTGCAAGAAGGTCAGTCCGCTTCCTAGTATAGTAAATGCTGAAGTGTGGTGCTGCCCCCAAGTGGATAAATTCCAACCACCACAATGCTTAGCACATGAGAAAAGAAAGATGGTTTGTTTGTTTATTTCAGGGGTGTCCAATTTTTACTTCCAAGGGCCGCACACAAATAAATCGAAGGATGCAAGGCCACTTAGAAATTATTCACATTTGATGTATTTAACAACGTAAAAACCGTTGATTTTATATGTATGTAAATAAATGTATTGAAAAACAGCTAGGCGATAAAGCAAAAAGTCAGGGAATTTTCAGTATTTTGGGGTGGCCAGGGGGCCTGAAGCACCGCTGAAATAGCTCCACCATTGAGCAGCAGTACAATCACATGTCCACATTGAGAACCAAAGCAAGAGCAACCTGTACTAATCTGACCTTAACACGGAGGAGAAAGTTGAGCAAACAATGGCTAGTCATGCTGTGATTGCTACTGAATCCGAAATATCTTTATTCAGCGAGGCGTTATGAATCAAAATTTTGTTACTACTATAGTCTAGTTGTAAATAGTTTCTTTGTGGTTTTGCAAATCTACAAAAGCTCAACTTCAAACCAATGCATTACTATAATAATAAGAATTATTATTATTATTATTAGCAGTTGTAGTAGTAGAAGTAGTAGTAGCCGTAGTAGAACAGTAGCAGAAGTAGCAAGCTCTGCAGTCAGGTCGAGGTGTCTTACCAAATTATTTAAAAACAAGGAAGTGAAAGATAAGAATTAACTTCTCTTTTCCAGCCTTGTCACGTACTATAATAAGTACAATGCAGGCAAATGATATGTGTGAAATGGTAATTTTAGTATAGACCTGGTTAAAATAAATAAATAAATAAACAAACAACAGGCGGCACGGTGGCCGACTGGTTATAGTGCGAATGGTTGTTTGTTCCTATGTGCCCTGCGATTGGCTGGCAACCAGTTCAGGGTGTACCCCGCCTCCTGCCCGAGGACAGCTGGGATAGGCTCCAGCACCCCCGCGACCCTCGTGAGGAGAAGCGGCTCATAAAATGGATGGATGGATGGAATAAACAACAGACGACGGGTTGCAAATGACCCCTGGGCTGTAATTTGGACACCCCTGCTTTATTTGTCCTGAGCTGCGAATTTGTGAGTTTGGTTGTCTGTGTGTGGCGGCACGGTGGCCGACTGGTTAGAGCATCAGCCTCACAGTTCTGAGGACCCGGGTTCAATCCCCGGCCCCGCCTGTGTGGAGTTTGCATGTTCTCCCCGTGCCTGCGTGGGTTTTCTCCAGGCACTCCGGTTTCCTCCCACATCCCAAAAAACATGCATTAATTGGAGACTCTAAATTGCCCGTAGGCATGACTGTGAGTGTGCATGGTTGTTTGTTTGTATGTGCCCTGCGATTGGCTGCCAACCAGTTCAGGGTGTACCCCGCCTCCTGCCCGATGACAGCTGGGATAGGCTCCAGCACGCCCGCGACCCTAGTGAGGAGAAGCGGATCAGAAAATGGATGGATGGATGGATGGATGGATGGGTTGTCTGTGTTTCCTGTACCTTTGCACAAGAATGAGCTAATTAAATCCAGATTTTATGTTTCTGTGTTTTTGTAAAGTACACCTGCACATTCAACAATGTTGTGAAATGGATCCCGTTTACAGGGGGTTACAAATGAAATATTTCAACGGCATACCAGGGGAGAACCAAACACATCAAATGCTTGTTCCACCAGTCTTATCAAAAATAGTAATTTTTATACTTATCAGCATACAGTATATTTTATTTGTGAAAAATAGGTTAAGATGGTAACAAAGGTAAATTGTTGTCTGGGAAGTCAGGATTAACGGAAAGATGAATGCAGTGATATCTAGAGACATTTTGGATTAAAACCTGCTCCAGGGTGCTCTAGATCTCAGACTGGTGCGACGGTTCATCTTTCAGCAGGACAATGACCCTAAGCACACAGCCAAGATCTCAATGGAGTTACTTCACGACAACTCTGTGAATCTCCTTGAGTGGCCAGAGTACAGACTTGAATCCGATCTGAAAATGGCTGCGCACCGTCGCTCTCCATACAACCTGACAGATCTTGAAAGGTCGTGCAAGAGGAATGAGCAAAACTGCCCCAATGATAGATGTGCCAAGCTTTTGGCAACATATTTAAAAACACTTGAGATTTTAACTGTGGCTAAAACAAAAAGGTTCATCAACATCCAGTATCAAGCAAAGACTGTGAATACATACATTTGCAAACATTTAAAAATAATCATGTCAAGTTGTCATTAGTAAGTGTTGTGTGTAAAATTCTGATCAAAATAACAAAACTGTAACTGTAAAATAACAAAATGTTGAAAAGGTGTCGTGAATACTTTCCAGATCCACTGTAAATATAGAGTGAACTAAATCTTATCCTGTGTACTGGTACAACCAGATCATATTTGTTGTGTCACATCTGACAAGAGTCTGTCATTTTACATATTAGCATGAAACACACTGGACCTTAGTGCTTGCTCTGGCCATGATAGCAACCACTACCAATTGGAGGGGTGTGGTGACCATCTTTATGCAAGGACCACTTGCTGCACTCAAAACGCAGTGTACGGAACTAGGAACAAAAGAGGGATGAAGGTAATTCTCATGCGGTCTCCTTCACATTTCCCCATTTTCTCTCCCCGTTCTGCCTCTCTCTACCACCCCACTTTCCCTCTTATCTAGGCTAATTCAGCAGCAGCTGCAGTAGCCGTGCTAATTTTAACAGCAAATCCTTAGCCAAATCCTCAAACCAGCCTCATCTCCTACTGCTGGGGCTTTGCGTTTGTTGGCTTTGACTGCAGTTAGCACAGAAATTTGCACTATAACCACAAAAGAATGGTGACATATGTTTGCACCCCCCCCCAACCCCCCAAAAAAGCCCCACATGTAAAGGGAACTGGATCACAACTCAACAGACACAGCAACAGACTAAGATTTCCTGAACATCATCAGCCTACATTCAGTGAGGCATAGTAATGTTTCTGGCAGGCGTGATGGCAATTTGCTGAACTAAACGGACAAAGTAGGTCGTCAGCAGCCGCAGCCATTCCCCGTGTGGCGGAGAGGCGAGGGAACGGTTGCTATCAGATACACCATCAATTGATTTATCTGGGAGGTTAGGAGAATAGCTACAATATTTTTATAATCAGAGGAACAAAATAAAAGCAGGATTTGTGCAAATAATCCATACCTGTCATGCTGTTGGGAAGTACACTCACTCACCTTTGCAGATGAGACCCTCCTTTGTGATGGCCTGCTTGCATATATCACAGCTCTTGGCCTTCTTGAATGGCTTCAACTTGAAGGAGTGTGTGTGGACCCCCTCCAGCTCGTCGGGCTGAGTTGGAGCGGAGAAGAAGTCATCGTCATACATAGTGATCACTTCAATGAATTTAAAATCTCAACACAATGCATCCACAAGTACACAACACCCTTAATACACACACAAGACAACTACCAGCAAATAATGTTTTCTTTGTGAAGATAGCTAATGAAATGACTAAGTAATGATAGAAGTGGAGAAACAGTCACACAGCAGCAAAATAATGTTGGTCATTATTCACACGCAAGTGGACAAGATTGTTGGTACCAGTCTGTTTAAGTAAATAATAATAATTTAAAAAACCAATACTCATCAATTGAAACTGACAAAAGTACTAATAATTGAAATTGCACTGAAAATTAACTAATGACTATCAAGGATTGCTTTTTTTTGTGGTCCAACTGAAAAAAATTAAATACCAACTAAATAAAAATAAATAATAATTCAACCAATGAAATTAATGGACAGCTCTATGTTTACAGACACAAAAATGAAGCATAAAAAGAAAAGCAATCTTTAAATCTGAGACAGCTGGACCAGTTCCTGCACGAGAAGTGGGCCAAAATAGCTGTAAATACTGTACATGTCTGTAGGTGCACAAGTCTCATTAAAAGTTACGGAAATAGTTTGATTCCACTAATTGCCTCAAAAGGTAATGCAGATTATTTCATTTCATACAAAGAAACTTTGTATACTGTAGAATGGTACAAGATTGTCCGTTTATAAGAGTGTGCATGTTCAGGGTGTTTCTCTCTACCATGCCTACGTCTTTCCAATCAGAGTGGTGCTGAGCCAAAACTCTCCTGGACGAAATGTTTTTCCACTCATTTTCCCATCATCCCCTCTCCCTCGGCGGCCAGTCATAGCAGTGATGTCATTTCCTTTTTGTGTTCGTGCACTCTGAATAAGATATGGTGGAATCTGTTGAACTGCAACTCTTGGTTCAAATAAACTTTTTACACCCGTTTACCAGCTGGCTGCCACGGCAACGAGGGTCAGCCTGTTCTGTTACTCTCTCTATTGATGGAGGCAGTAGACATAGTTGAAATGGAGCATTTTTCAAACTTCCAAGACATGTCAATAACCCTGTATTTCTCAAAACGACAGGCCAATACAATTCCCAATCCTCTGTGCAGCATTGGTCTCCCTGAAGAGGCCCAAGAGAGAAAACTGGGATTTCAAGGTGAGAGACAGAAAATGGATATAGATGGTGAGAGAATAGTGGACATAAAAAGAGAGTGGATGGCCTAAGAGTCGAGGATGGACGAGAACGAGAGCAGGTGTTTCTCTATGGCTTATAGACAGCTAGCACAGTAAATCAAGCTTCGGTGATTCTCTCCCCTAGGTCCACTTAGCTAATGAAAAGCAGCGCTACACTACTTCGACCTCACTTAGAGCCGAGATTCAGTATCACTAGGAAAGCGAGACAGAGGTAGCAAAGCGGGGCGACACACCCAAAGGCACCACTGTGTCCTTCGGCACCCCATGAATACAGATTAGTGTTGGCATGTATGAATGACAAAAGATATGAATTTAATCAAATGGCACTTAGCCGGCTGAACAAGTTGGATCAGCACCAAACGATTCACATTCACAGACACCCACTTCCTGCGTACCTCAATTTTGTCTTTAATAAACAAGCACTATTCATTTAGTAATTAAGGAGATCCCCCCCTGCTCCTCATCTTCACAAAAATGATGCAAATTAGATATGGTAATGGGTTGAAATCTATCGGTACTGATAAAAAAAAAAAAAGGCTCATGAGTTTTCTATTCAACTGAATATTTTCTGGATGTCATTTTATCGATATTTATCACAAATATGTGAGAGATGCCTATAACACCCTGAAGCACCTTCAAGTCACAGTCCTGTCCTGTCAAATGACAGGACAGGACTCTGACTTTGGCTTGTGTTGGAATAAAATGCTTCTGTAATTTGCCTGCAGTCCAATAATACATTGCAGACAGGAATGATGACAAACTAGGTAGCGGGGTAGAAATTGCATTTGGAAATAGTCTGATATTCTGAAAGCGTCTGTGACTTTTATTAGCTAAAGTTTCCCAGTTTTGCCCCTATGGTGCAAATTTCATTCTCCATGAGTGTAGAAATTGTTGATAATGGATGCTGGCCGGGAGCGGTGAGAGGAAGGAGCATACTGGTCTATGCACTACCTGGATGATGGAGGAGGGAGGAGAGGGACAACTGATTCATCCATAAAAAGAAAAAAGGGGAAAGTGAAGCCAATACTTGGCCCAAAAGGCGCACCAAATCCCACCTTGAGTCATAACACTGGCCAGCATGACTCCATGCAGCCAAGCAAGCATGTAAGCTAGAGCAACAGGCTCCACAGAAACAAACAAGCCCTGGAGCAGGAGAAGTTCTGCACGGCCCACAGAATTAAGAAAGAAAGCAGTAACACCTGCTTTCAATTTCCACCAGATTGAAGTTCTGCCTGGAACAAAGGGCGCCTTTGTGAGACAGGGACTGGGCCAATGAGAAGGGCAAACCCGACAGTTCGCTACACATGCAATATTGCAAGCTGTGGTGCTAACAATAGCATCCAATTCCTTCCAACTTCAGCTAAACCCATTTCATGGGCTTCCTCAAAATGAAGAGGCTACATGAAAACACATTCATAGGTCATCTACCCACGCAAATGGTTAACCAAACAGGCTGGGGCTGAAGGAAGCCTGCTACTGGTTGGCTCTCACAAAACTGCAATGCCAGATGTAACTTGTTTGTCAGGCTTTAATGAGCACTACATGCTTGATTCTTTACCGATTACACAATGGCACTGTCAATCAACCTTGATGATCCAAAGGTTATGTCAAGAAAGAGGTTATGTCTGTTTGACTCACAAAATAATTAAAGTATGATATTATTATATTAATTATGTTATTATATTGAAGCTCACCACCATGACGGAAAAAAACAACACCCTGCAAAGCCATATAAAGTCTGGACACTCTTTAAAGTGACAGAACTGCTCTGTCACTGGTCATTGGTTAAATCCATGTCACATGATCTATGGACACCATGTTGTCACCCCACGTCTCCATTTCCGCCATATTTATAGTAGAAGTGCAGCCTTAGTCAGTTTTTGGCCTTTTATAAGTGGATTTATGGCAAAGGGTGTTTGTTGTATGGCTGTAGGCTGTCCCACTTGTCCTGGACAACGTGTGCGAATGCATTGTTTCCTGGAGAGAGAGAGGGAAAAAAAAAAGAAAGCCAACATCTGTGGCAGGGAAAATATGAATGTAGCATCATTACTTTAAACATGAATAATTAATTATCGTACGTTGTCTTAAAAATCTTGGCCATGATGAGAACCTCAGATTAACTTTAAAAAATATATATTGTGAGGTTTCTGCGGAAATTAGTGACGTTATGTGTAGCTAGGTAACAATATGGCACCTTCAAATATATTGTCCAGATATTGTCCAGATTTTCTCTTTCGCTTTGCCAATACTGTATGTTCCTTCCCCCTTCTGCAGTGATGCATCGCGGGAGTATGGATCAGTGTACAAGAATTTAGATGTGAGTTTATGATGTTTTATTAATGACAGCGAATACAGTCAATCCCAGTGGACTGACTGTCTGGGCCCGTGGCCAGATTGTAGCTGATCGTGCAGAGACTTGTTGCGTGGTGACAGCTTTGTGCTGCTTGTGTTAGCATGATAGCATCAACCTATACAAACTGGAAACAGGCTGTCATATGATCAATACCAGGTGCAGAAGATACACCGATCAATAAAGTGCGATCATGAAGTCACGGCCATTTATGATTGTTAGGGCGGTCACTAATGTACTGAGAACACGATGGTTGCTAATGAAACCGCTGGTAAACACACGCACACACATACAGGCACACATATCAGCGCACATAAAATGAAGGGCAAGACGGCGCATTGCTTTGAAAAGCAGATTGTACGGAGCGTCTGTGCAGCAGAATGTTAAACGTAACTTTGGTTTGTGTTCTGCATAAGCTATAGCAGGAGCGTAGTGCGAGCTGGCTTAGAGATATGAGGAGCAAATACAGACGAATGTGCAGCCTCCTAGCAGGCATCCTCTGACCACTGCGGGCAAAGATCCAATACAGGCAACGAGAAGAGGCGCAGAAGTACTGCTTGGCTCGCATAGGTGTGTTTGGCCAGAGTGACATCCTCAGAGGAGCGGTGAAGATACCCATAGTTTACACTGCTTTGAAAAGTGGAGGCAGCAAAGCCGACTGAGGTGATCTACAGTTTCAGGTCATGTGTGCTGGAGGCGGACATCCCCATTATTAGAGCAAACGACAAATGATTAGTTCTTTATGTCATGTTAATAAAATTATTGAATTGTAGACAGCATTTACTGGAGCAGGTCACAACCTTGACTTGGACAAGTTTGATGTGGCCACACGAGAATATTTAACCGTTATTTTCATGCGAACATACACTGTACACATACACTAAGATATTGGGCATATCACTGGCGTCGGACCGAAACCTCCTATGTCCAAATCTGGTTAATTTCACTTTTTTTTTCACAAATCGATACTACAGATCCATCACCATGTGGGTATGTTATTTTTTACAAATTATTGATCAGTCTAAAGTGTTGAAAGTGGCTTGCCTCTCTTTAAAGACGCAATGTTAATGACACAAAAAACCTTGCCTTTTTTGGGGGGGGAGTTTTCAGAAAAGCGTTGATTTTGGAGATGTACGGATTACACCCAATGCCAGCAATATTTTGTTTTGAGCGGCACAGTGAAAGGGTGGTTAGCATTGTACGCCTAACAGTTGGTCTGCAGCTCTGGTCATAATTTTTATTTATTTTTTTTAACTACTGAAAACTCGTATTTTTCTTCAAGGCATGCTTCAAAGGCTCTCAAAAGGGTTGAGGTCAGGAAATTATGGTCTCCCTTGGTACCCATAGCAGCAAAATATTTTTTAAATGCTTGCAGCTTGAGATGGTGCGTTGTCTTGCAGGAGATTTTGTTTTTTGTTTTTTTTTGGAATCTCAAAATATTTTGAGGTTACTTAGGCACCTTCAAGCACCATAAAGGCGCCATTATTCCAGCCCAAACTGTCACTCTGCCACCTCACTGCCGACGTTGCAGCCTTGTTGGGACATGGTGCCAATTCACCAACACTTCAGAACTGTCCATTTGGACTACACAAAGCAGCATAGCATCAGTGAAGAATTAACAGCGCAGCAAGCAGGTCTTTGAAGTTGCTGTTGTCTCTAAAGTCGCAATGCAGGATTCTCCAAAGGCTTTCATTCATGAATAAAGCTATTTTTCGGCCACCCTGCTTAACCAATCTCAAACTGACAAACTTTTGCAGTGTGCTCAGAAGTACATAAATATAATTTTCAAAGAGTTTTCTTTGGATGGTCCTGATCTGAACATGCTCGTAATATGATATTTTTGCTCTACTGTGAGTCATGCACAAATGATTTATAACTATGATGATTTTGTTGAAATGTCCAGTGGTCTTCTTCATCCGGAGAAAGATTGTTCTTTTTTCTCCCACTATGCCTAGTAACTGTAACTCAATAAATAATATGGAAAATACTCCTTAAGTCATTTTCATTCAATAAGCCTCAACTGGGAAACTAGAACAAGCAATGTTTTACTGGCTTCTGATTTCAAAACAAGTTATCCATCAATTTGTAGTGTATGGGTAATAATATGAGGCCATTATATATTTATATGGGTTCACAGACGTAATGGCCCTCCGAGGGAAACCATAACTACAATGTGGCCCTTGACAAAAATGAGTTTTACACCGCTGCTCTAAAGTCTTGATGTCATACAATTCGGATTTCTACCGAATATTTGGGAAAACATGTCTCTAAGGTTGCGCAAAGTTTAAGAATTCCATCCACGATACATGGTGTCACAATATATTATTGATCACACACACTCAGCATACCTCACAGGAGTTTTGTTCAGTGAGCATCAAAGAATTAACTTGACCAGTACTATTTAATTTAAGGAAAGTCACTTCCACACATCAAGTTAAGAGAGAGACTAAAATTATTATGACATTCTAATGTTGACAATGGTTAAATTAAAATGTAATATTGTCAAAACAAGTAATATAGGTTTTATTATGGCAATGGCAACAATTTGACCCGAGAATGCATTTTCATTTTCATTATTTCCTGTGGGAAGTATTGTTTAACAAATCAGAGGTGGCCCAGCATCCTGGTTCCACCGTAAAAGCATGACTCTTGAGCTTTTGTTGTCACCAGGACACACAACTCTTGAAGGGATTGATGAGGAGCACATAGGTCGTTCGAAAGCGCCACAGACCATATATAGCGATGTACATCACTTACACACAAACACACACATACACACACGCACACACACACACACAGACAAAACTCCGTCACCGTCCAATCAAAGCCTGATTGATTTTCACAGCTCTCCAGGGATTTGGTTAAATCAATAAGGGACTCTGTTAGACAACAGAAGACATGATAGATATGGCATACATGTGAACCTCCAGTATTTCAAAAGCTGTGTGCTCGGATGGAGCAAAGATAGTAAGAGGTATTTCAGGAGAAGTGTAAAAAGAAAAAGAAAAAAATCAGTTGCTAGCTAGCAATCAGCACACACATGCTACAGTAGGAGAGCTGCTTCTGTCAGCGTGTCACATCTAATATTCACTCCCTGTGCATGGGCCAGATAAATCATTGATAGTGTGTATTTGGGGAGCTTTCTTAGAACCAGCCTCTTGCACGTCACTCCTGCGTGTTACTCCTCGCAGCCCTTGAGGTCTTTCCTTCACTACGTTCATTTTACATTATTCTGCATCCAGTGGCCACTAATGTTGGAAGTGGTGCTTAGCATTCACACTGCATGGAAGATTCTCCACTCCTGCATTTAAATGTTCTCTCATCTACTGCTAGACGCAAAAGTAGGGCAGAAGCCTCACTGGACACATCATCACATAATGTGTATACATACTGAATGATAAAAAGCAATGAATTCACCTAAATGCATACTAGAAATGTTGCAAAGACATATTTAAGATGTTTAAAAAGCTAAGTAATGTGTGATAAACCAGTACCAGTGAAGTCCCATTGCTGAGAATAGCCAATACATGTGTAAAGCAATGTGGGCAGATCTTCATGTTCTGCATATTCTTGTCCAACATGGACAGTCATTGTGGTGCATGTCCTGGTTCCTGACACTCAGTCAGTCCCGCATAGGACAAAAAGCAAAGGAGATTAAATTATACAGGAGAGAACAGAAATAGCTCCAGTGCCGCGGCCGCCTGGACACACCGGTGAGAGTCACCACCAAGGAGCAACTAGATTAGCCCCGGCAAGACAAGCACTCAAGGCAGGAAATAATAGATTACTTGGGTAACTATTTAGTATCCAGGTTGCCTTCTAAATCAAATGCCATTCTTGTTACTCCCCTACTTTGACAAGATTACCCATTCCATCAACATTCCATCAAGCAATAAAAGACCCTGAGACTGAAAAAATGTCTTACCCAAAACATGCAGGATAGGCAGACCCATGTCTTTGCCTGTCCAGCAAGAGCAGAGGGCAGAGACAGAGACACAGAGGGCATCCTGACCAATGAAAAAGAAGGATTTCCAGATCACACGACAAATCCAGAATATTCCCAGATATTCCCAGCACTGGCGTTCAGGCTCCGATGGCAAGTCAGATCCATGGTAGATGTGAGGGGCAAAAAATGCTGTAGAAGGGAATGATCAGTCAGTCTAACCCCATCTGAGCTTCGTCCTTCCCTTGCTTTGCTCCCTCGCTCTCCGTGCCTCGGCCACTTCTGCCAGGCGCTCTTGTCAACTCGTGCGACTTTATTCCACAAAGGGAAAAAGGGGGGAGGTGGGCCAGGAGATGTTATGTTCCTCTCACCCCGATCTTGTTAGACTGTCCAGTCCCACCCTCCTCAAATACCCTAATCACCTCACCTTGTTCACTCCAAAATCCAAAATGGCACAAATTACTGCGACAAACAGATGTTTCATTTACAAGCTCACATGAACCCCACCCTTGTGGTGTTGAAAGCTGGAAACCAGAGGTGATAGAGGTGCCAGCTTTTCTGCATTTACACTTGACACAAATGTGCAAGTTTTTGCTGACCAAATATTCTCCAGATACACTTGACAAAGTGAGCAAATATTTTGAGGTTATGTCATGAGATGACGTACAACAGCAGTCTGTGTAAACAATTCATGAGTGTGTATGAGCATCTCCCATCAAAATGTCAATAAAAAGCCAAGTAATGAATCAACATTGTATCGATGGGCACATTACATCAAAATAAACTTCCAGTAGATCAATGACGGGCTAAGAGTCAATTCATTTTGAGAAAACACCCTCTATTGATCGATGCTACAATTCATCACTTGCACTGTAGTAACAGTTACCTCGATCCAGAAGCTAACCTGACACATAATTTGTGTGTGTGTGTGTGTGTGTGCGTGTGTATGCATGTGTGTAGGTGTGTGTGTATGCGTAAAGGTAAAGAAATGATGCAACTAACAGGAAACTTTGGCAAAGTGAATGACTGTGTTGTGAAATAATTTGGAGCCTGCCTGTGATACACGACAGCTATTATTTTCCTGCAGTTAACCATTCTATTCTGGCTTGCTAGCAGCCTCTAGTGGTCTCTCACAAACCCTCAGAGGGTGGGTGCAGGTGGTAAACTTCCCTGCACATATAGTTCAGAACATTGCAGACATTAGTTTGCCTCTGGTTTGTTGGTTGTATTATACAGCCAAGAGGTCCAGTGGCTCACTGCTATGGGAGTGGTGTTTTTTCCTCAGCACAACAGTTGTATGGTGAGGTCAGAACACATACAACAAATACAAATTTTAGGCACACCCAAGATCACATGTGCAAATATTTGGGTTTTATGAGAAACAATGAAACAAGAGAAGCAAAGTTACCCTTCCTGATCTTTAGCTGAGGAATCCATCACATTAAAGCTTTAATGGAAGAATAACAAAGCATCCATCACGTAGAGTGCCGGCCTAGAATACTGCGAGCCATTCAGGGACAAAATTGGCAATTCTCTACGTGCAGTACCTGCATGGCGCTCAGCCACAAGTGGCTGACATTACTCATTGCAGAGGGTCACCAAGTTATTAATACAGGGAACAACGATTTATGTTTTCATGAAAATGCTACAGGTGTGCGGATGGCGGGGGGAGGGCCCATTGGGTGGACAAGTTTCCATCACCATCCTGTCTTTTAGCTGTCCATAGCACTGCGTGATGTGAATATACGGCCCAGGTAGGACATTAGTTAAATGAAGAGGGAGAATTAAACATCAGAGGAAGGGAGAGATGAGAGGATGCAACAGGAAACGTAACAAAGGAGAACAAAAATTATTAAAAGTAGATTATGGAGAAAGAATGGAGCATGGAAACCACAAGAGAAAAAAAAGAGGAGGAAACAAAGGAAACATTTGAGGAGCAAAGTGCAGTTGGATCAGAAGCATTTGGAAAATGGCAAAGGCTTTATGATTTTGCCTCGATACACCACCAGAGTGGATTTGAAATAAGACCATCAGCATGTGACTGAAGTTTAGACTACACTTTAATTCATGAGGCTTTGTAGAAATATAGCATTTACCTTTCAGGAATTGAATTGTATTTGGACATTTGAGATATTTGTAAATGTAATCGTACATTTTGATATTGACATGAAAGTTCTTCACAATGAATGAGTTTATCTGAAGTCGGAAGTCCATGGATACCAAATTCTGATTCAAACAAATGCTTCAATACTGACGAGACCACATTTCAGTGCCGGTTCAAAATGACCTCGAACAACTTCAAACAACTACGAGAGGAACTTGAGACCTTTTGAAGGAAATCAATTAAAATTTCTTCAACGGCCATGTCAGTGGCCTGTTCTCAACTTGGTGGAACATGCTTTCATGAACTGAAAGCCAAAGTGGAAGCAGTAAGACCTACAAAGCAGCACTATATGAAGGTGGAAGCAGTGAAGGCCTAGAAAAACATCTCCAGGGAGGCAATTCAGACCTTGGTGAAAATAAATTTCATTCAAGTATTTACAAATTGTGGGTATATTTATAATCATTTGAAATTGGCTAGTGACCAGTCCAGGTGTAGCCTGGCTGTCACCCAAAGTTAGCTGGGATTGGCTCCAGAACACCTGCGACCTTAGTGAGGATAAGAGGTATAGAAGATCGCTGGACCAATATTCATAATTATGCCAAATGTCCGAATACATTTGAGAAACTGAAAATTACCATAAAATTAGTGTAATTCCTGAATGGTAAATGCCATATTTTTGGGAGAATCGCTTACA
The DNA here is from genome assembly GCF_024500275.1 of Phycodurus eques. Taxonomy (NCBI): domain Eukaryota; kingdom Metazoa; phylum Chordata; class Actinopteri; order Syngnathiformes; family Syngnathidae; genus Phycodurus; species Phycodurus eques. The sequence continues at coordinate 13,086,845 of NC_084525.1, forward strand.
TTAAAGCTGAAAGTCTACACCTGAAACATAACTGTTTTCTTTCAAATCAAATGTGGTGGTGTCTAAAGGTAAAAATCATAAAACCTCTAACTGTCTAAATACTTCTTGACCTAACTGTAAATGATTACAATAAAAAGGACATTAAAGAAAAAAGATGTAAAGCAAAAAAAAACAAAAAACGATTAAGGATGCCAGTGAAGGGAAACAACACAAGTAGAGGAGAGGAAAATGAGCAGAAAGGGGTCCAGATGTATGCGCTATCATGGCGTCACCATAGCAACGGAAAAACCTCTGCACATCATCGGCCCTCCACCTCTCCCCCTGTCTCCCTGTTGCTCCATCTCCTGGCATAACCCAGGCCTGGGACTGTGTGAGCTTGGTTGCCATGGAAACTGAACAGCTCACAGCAGTCCTCGGAGGGGAAGACGTGGAGCCTTACCTCTCCACTTTCACGTCCCAGTCAGTCACATGATGAGCTCTGGCACTGCAGCTGGAGCCATCAAACTAGACTAGAGGGAGGGGGCTAGTAGTGTTACATCATTGCACCCAATTTTTTTTTTTTTTTTTTTTGCACTCCCAAACGCATTACTTATCTGAAAGGTGTAGCACAGTGAGTGTTTAGTTTTAATGAAATTGCACACCTCCATGCCAATTTGAACTAACATGCTTGCACAAGAGCTGCTCAACAAACCTGCGAAGTCCGCATGTGAAACATTTATACACACACACACAGACGCGCTGGGATTGAGTGCGGGTGTAGAGATAAGGAGCTGCGGCAATTGAGTGTGGGGGGACGGGTGGGTGGGATTGGGGAAGGTTGGATTTTGGTGCTAATAGGAGGGTGTTGGGACTTGATGTGATGGGCGGCTGCAGCACTGCACACTACACAGCATCCCTCTATATTCGTATCTAGCATCTTGCACATTTTTGGAGTTTGAAAGATTTAGATTGACTTGCAGCATTCCATGATGCAAAATTAACCAAAGTACTGAAACAATGGGGACACTGATGATTGTATGATCTCACAAGGGAAGATGTTGGTCACTGTTATGAAATGCCAATAAAACGTTTCTCTTTGTGCTTGCCACTTGTAGAAACGGCCACGAGAAGAAAATCCCAAAATGATTTATACGTTCAATGAGAGGATTAGCTCAGGCATGGCGTTAGCCGTCCTCACGTGAGTCTGCAACTTCAAGTATGTGAATGGCAGGAATGCCATTTGGCCATTCTACTAACAAAAAGCCAAAAAGTCGCACAAAAAGCCAAAAAGGTGTAGCTTTTAGAATGCCAATCGCGTGTGAACAGAGCCGATACCGTTTCATCAATTCTGTCTGGCCTTTATTGCTCAAGCATGTGTGGCATGGCAAACCACGGCAAAGGGATGAAAAGTCTTCCTGCCAACAGCCTGCCGTGCAATGCAGATAATAGTGAACTGCAATTTATGAAAGAAAGGTCACCCTGTTCACCCAGAGCATCCATTGTCCAGTTGATGGTTGCGAGTAGCCAGCCCCAAATTTGAGCCCATCTACAGGATACATGGAGAAGCTGCCTGGAGACCATGTTTAGATGTAACATTGACCTTGAATCAACACTTAGAGGGGCCGTCATGCACTGTGGTCCCTGCATGACCAACCCCCCCCCCAACACATTCACACGTTTTGGTTATGTCATGTAATGGTTTGTTTAATTAAGATCATGCCATACCCCAATGTTTTGTTCCCTGCAAAATCAATCTGGCATTTTGGAGGGGGATGTGAATGGTTCCCAAGCATCATCGAATGATGTGATGCATGGATGCCAACTGGCAGATTTGCAGACTCCTCTAATCATTCAATTCCTCAAGTCCCTCCTCAGCCTTGGAGGAGTCTTACCTTGTCTTGCTTGAACCCGCGCAGTGGAAAGAAGCATGCGAAGAGGAACTTGCCCCAGCTGATGATGGCAGCTAGGCACCAGTTGAGGCGAGCCATGCCTGCGTATGTTCCTTCTTGTCTACGAGCCCCTTATTTCCGGCTCGGCTCCAGGGTAGGATCCTGTAACCCCCACAAAAAAGAACAATGTCAAGGTAAAAAAAAAAGACCCCACACAAACAATATTCTCCGAGTCCAAGTCCTATAGCCAAAAACTTTGTATGGTTTTCGATTTTCGCAAATTTGGACTACCTGTCTGCTTGCGTGTCTGCAAATTTCAATTTGCATAGGGGTGGAGGGGGGATAACAGGGGTCTGTGTCAAGCAACTAGTTCTCCCAAAATGGACAAGAGCCCTTGGGTGATGGTTTAGCACAACCCAAAGCCAAACAACTATCTTCCTGTTTGTCCATCTGGCACTGGTCCCCTCTGCCTCCCAAGCCACTCTAGGTCAGTCTAAGTGTCATGAGCATCGGCGGCTGCATAATGCGAACAGTCCGCCGCTAATCGACTGCACCGTTACACACATACATAGGCATGTCACACACTCACTGTCTTCTCTTTCACACACACAGCGCTTGCCTTTAGCAAAACAAAACAAAACAAAATACTGAGGAAAAAAATGCTGTCCTGGCACATACATCCACAGGGTGAAGATCCCCCCTCTCATCGTACTGCTCCCCTCTAGGCTCAGGATTCCCGGTGCTTTGCGCTCCCACAGTTACACGTTGCTGCTGCTGCTGCTCTCTCTCGCTCTCTCTAACACACACACACACAGACACACACATGCAATGATGCTGCAGCACTTACTCGGCCAGCAAGGGGAGGGAGTGGATGGGTGCAAAAAAGTATGTGTGCTGGTGGGAGGGGGGAGGAATTGGTAACTGAAGGATTGGTTGAAAAGGGGAAACAGAATGATGGGAATTGTCGAGACAGAAACAACAAACCAAGTGTATACTGTACATTGGTTGTATTTGAGAGTGGAGCCGAAGGGATCATGTGCATAAAGGTGATGTACGTCAAGTAGTGATGGAATGAAAAGAAAGAGTGAATGGATGAGTCAATATGGATGGATGGGAGATATCAGGAGAGGAGAGGAATAACAAAACAAAGATGCAGGAAGGGAGAGAGGGCTTGGGGAGCAGAGAGTACCAATGAGAACACACACACATACACACACTAGTATGCGCAATGTGCACACACAAATAGACCCCGATTGCAGCGAGATGATTGTGGTGTGTGAGCAGTATAGAGCTGAATGGAATGAAGGAGCAAGAAGAGCGATACTAAATCTTGTCTTGTCTTGGTTGATTATTCCCCCCCACACACACGCACGCACACACACACACACACACACACACACACACACACACACACACACAGAGGACTGCAGGTGGTGTACAGGCTCGTTCACTGGTGCTGCAGTCTCTCTACGCTTCAGTAGGAGCCCATTTTCACTGCAGAACGCTTTTCTCTCCCCCCTTTCCCAGCCCGACCGAGTGCACCACCGCCGGCGCCACCACCACACCAACGCAATCACAACACATCAAAGCAGTGAGCAAGGTAGATACAAAAGTGCATGGAGGACCACATCTAGCCTGCAGGGAGGTGATAAATGCGTTAGGCACTGGGGGCAAAATGGTAGCCCATATGGAAACAATGTGGCAATAAAAATATGTTTTTGCAACGGGAAGTGGGTTTAAGATAACGTACATTCTGCTATTCAACAGATATCAAATACACAATACTAATAAAAGTACATATTGAAAGCTCCAAATGAAGTACTTTTTCCCAGTGCACATAATATATCAATTGCGGCTTAATTTAAGACCTCTTAATTCTTCATCTCCATCATCTGGACTATTCCAGGGTTCATCCTAGAAGTGGAATACATGCAAATTATGATGGCAGTGGAATGACAGTATTGTTGTTCTGAGCTCAGTTGCCTTTTGTTTTAATTTTTTGGAAACTGTGTGGAAATGGCCCATTTCAATTCCAGCATGAGCATAATTAAAGCATTTTAGAGGCAATTGAAGTGTTCATTCCATGTTTTTTCATAGTAGAAAATTTAACAAAGATGACGGCTGCTTGTCATGTTGCTACTGTGAGTGCAATGCCAAGATGCCACATTTTGACCTTGTGGTGAGTTATCATCATTGAATCAAAGGGTGATAAAGGTGATGAATACTTAAGTAGCCTATTTGATCGACCATCAATTTATAAGTAACAAAGAAGAAAATGGCCCCACATAGTACTGCTGGACATTTTCAGAGGCAAAATCACAAGGTATTCTCTGCTCACTTGGCAATGAGCTGATCATTCTAATTAAGCGTAAGCAACTCGCATAATCACTGCTGACTTCAATTGACCGGCCTGTCACACTGCCCATCCAAGAGAATAGAAAGCCTGTGCAAAAACTGAAGGCTGCCAAAAATACAAAAATAATAAATCAAACAAAACATAAGGTTTTAGTGCAGATTCAACCCCTTGATTATACTTCAAATCTTCATGAGATTACTGAATAAGGTTTGACTTCGATGTGATGCAGAATGTTCTTCCATCCACCCATCCATTTTCTACCACTTATCCGAGGTCGGGTCGCGGGGGCAGTAGCTTTAGCAGGGACGCCCACACTTCCTTCTCCCCAGCCACTTCATCCAGCTCTTCCTGGGGGATCCCGAGGCGTTCCCAGGCCAGCCGAAAGACGTAGTCTCTCCAGCGTGTCCTGGGTCATCCCCGGGGTCTCCTGCCGGTGGGACGTGCTCGGAACACCTCACCATAGAGGTGTCCGGGATGGCATCCGAATCAGATGCCCCAGCCACCTCAACTGGCTCCTCTCAATGTTGAGGAGCAGCGGCTCTACTCTGAGCTCCTCCCGGATGACCGAGCTTCTCACCCTATCTCTAAGGGAGAGCCCGGACACTCTGCGGAGGAAACTCATTACGGCCGCCTGTATCAGGTATCTTGTTCTTTCGGTCAAGACCCATAGCTCGTGACCATATGTGAGGGTAGGAATGTAGATCGACTGGTAAATTGAGAGCTCCGCCTTTCGGCTTAGCTCCTTCTTTACCACAACAGACCGATACAAAGTCTGCATCACTGCAGACGCTGCACTGTGAACAAGACCCCAAGATACTTGAACACCTCCACTTGGGGCAGGATCTCATCCCCGACCTGGAGAGGGCAGACCACCCTTTTCCGACTGAGGACCATGGTCTCAGATTTGGAGGTGTTGATTCTCATCCCAGCCGCTTCACACTCAGCTGTGAACCGCTCCAGTGAGAGCTGGAGATCACGGCTTGATGAAGCCAACAGAAACACATCATCTACAAAAAGCAAAGATGCAATACTGAGGCCACCAAACCGGGCCACCTCTACGCCTTGGCTACACCTAGGAATTCTGTTCATAAAAGTTATGAACAGAATCGGTGACAAAGGGCGGCCTTGGCGGAGTCCAACTCTCACCGGAAACAAGTCTGACTTACTGCCGGCAATGCGGACCAAACTCTGATACCGGTCGTACAGGGACCAAACAGCCCGTATGAGGTGGTTCGGAACCCCATACTCTCGAAGCACCCCCCCCCCCCCCCCAGGACTCCCCAAGGGACACGGTCGAACGCCTTCTCCAAGTCCACAAAACACATGTAGACTGGTTGGGCGAACTCCCATGCACCCTCGAGGACACTGCCGAGGGTGTCGAGCCGGTGCACTGTTCCACGGCCAGGACAAAAACCACAATGCTCCCCCTGAATCTGAGATTCGACTTCCCGACGGACCCTCCTCTCGAGCACCCCTCAATAGACCTTACCAGGGAGGCTGAGGAGAGTGATCCTCCTGTAGTTGGAACACGCCCTCCGCTCCCCCTTCTTAAAAGGGGGGCCCACCACCCCAGACTGCCAATCCAGAGTCCCCGATGTCCACGCAATGTTGCAGAGGTGTGCCAACCAGGACAGCCCCACAACATCCAGAGTCTTTAGGAACTCCAGACGAATCTCATCCACCCCCGGGGCCTTGCCACCGAGGAGCTTTTTAACCACCTCGGTGTCCTCAACCCCAGAGATAGGAGAGCCCGCCTCAGAGACCCCAGACTCTGCTTCCTCATGGGAAGGCGCATCGGTGGCATTGAGGAGGTCTTCGAAGTATTCTCCCCACCGACTCACAATGTCCCGAGTCGAGGTCAGCAGTGCCCCATCCCCACTATACACAGTGTTGATGGTGCACTGCTTCCCCCTCCTGAGACGCCGGATCGTGGGCCAGAATTTCCTTGTAGCCGTCCAGAGGTCTTTTTCAATGGCCTCACCGAACACCTCCCATGCCCGTGTTTTTGCTTCAGCGACCACCAAAGCTGCATTCCGCTTGGTCAGCCGGTACCCATCAGCTGCCTCAGGAGTCCCACACGCCAAAAAGGCCCAATAGGACTCACTCTTCAGTTTGACGGCATCCCTCACCATTGGTGTCCACCAATGGGTTTGGGGATTGCTGCCACGACAGGCACTGACCACCTTCTGGCCACAGCTCCGGTCGGCCGCCTCAGCAATGGAGTCACGGAACATGGTCCACTCAAACTTGATGTCCCCTGCCTCCCCCGGAACATGAGCAAAGTTCTGTGGGAGGTGGGATTCTTCTAACAGGGGATCCCGCCAGACGTTCCCAGCAGACTCTCACAATATGTTTGGGCCTGCCAGGTCGGACGGGCATCTTCCCCCACCAACTCACCACCAGATGATGATCAGTTGACAGCTCCGCCCCTCTCTTCACCCGAGTGTCCAAGACATGCGGCCGCAAGTCCGATGACACGACCACAAAGTCGATCATCGGACTGCGACCTAGGGTGTCCTGGTGCCAAGTGCACGTGTGGACACACTTATGCTTAAACATGGTGTTCGTTATGGACAATCCGTGATGAGCACAGAAGTCCAATAACAGAAAACCGCTTGGGTTCTGATCGGGGGGGCCATTCCCAATCACGCCCATCCAGGTCTCACCGTCATTGACCACCTGAAGGCGGAGGGAGGCTACCCTCTCGTCCACCGGGGTGAACCCCAATGTACAGACGCCAAGCCGGTGGGCAATAAGTATACCCACACCTGATCGGCGACTCTCACCGTGGGCAACTCCAGAGTGGAAGAGAGTCCAACCCCTCTCAAGAGGACTGGTACAAGAGCCCAAGCTGTGTGTGGAGGCGAGCCCAACTATATCTAGTCGGAACCTCTCGACCTCGCACACCAGCTCGGGCTCCTTCCCTGCCAGAGAGGTGACATTCCACGTCCCTAGAGCCAGCTTCTGTAGCAAAGGATCGGATCGCCAAGGTCCCTGCCTTCGGCCACTGCCCAGCTCACACTGCACCCCACCCCTATGGCCCCTCCCACAGGTGGTGAGCCATGTTACCCTTTCGGGTTGTGTCCGGCCGGGCCCCATGGGTGCAGGCCCAGCCACCATGTGCTCGCCTTCGAGTCCCTCCTCCAGCCGGGGCTCCAGAGGGGGGCCCCGGTGACCCGTGCCCGGGCAAGGGAAAACGTCTTCCTGAATTTGTCATCTTCATTGGGGTTTTTGGAGCTGTGCTTTGTCTGGTCTCTCACCTAGGACCTGTTTTCCATGGGTGACCCTGCCAGGCGCATAAAGCCCCAGACAACAGACACAAGCCTGTGATGTTGTAAACCACACCTACTGCAAAATGTGATTGCATCTCTAAAAAAGTTTATTTCGAAATAAAATTAGGAAATACGAATAAAAACAATCTTAATAAATCAATAATTATATGGGGGGGGGGGGGGGGGGACAACAACAGGGCGGTACGGTGGAGACTGGTTAGAGCATCAGCCTCACAGTTCTGAGGACCGGGGTTCAATCCCCGGCCCCACCTGTGTGGAGTTTGCATGTTCTCCCCGTGCCTGCGTGGGTTTTCTCCGGGCACTCCGGTTTCCTCCCACATCCCCAAAACATGCATGGTAGGTTAATTGAAGTCTCTAAATTGCCCGTAAGTGTAAATTTGAGTGCAAATGGTTGTTTGTTTGTTTGTGCCCTGCGATTGGCTGGCAACCAGTTCAGGCTATACCCCGCCTCCTGCCCAATGATAGCTGGGATAGGCTCCAGCACGCCCGCGAGGAGAAGCGGCTCAGAAAATGGATGGAAAAACAACAGTGATCCTCTTCTCCTCTCACAATGGATTGGCCAAGGCTGTGAGTGACAGCCAGACCATTTGCTACCCACCCACACACCACTCTATTCCTGCGCCAGCATCCCATTCACATTCAGGGCACAGAGTGTGTACTGTATGGAGCAGACACCAGATTAGGTCCCATCACACACCTCATCATTCACTAATGTGCTGACTCATTCGTCTTCCACTTTTCTCTTGCTGATCCTCACATTCGCTCCTTTTTAAATTTCATCCCAACCTTTTCTCTTCTCTTGATGCCCTTCTCTCTCTGCATCCTCCCCCTCGGCTCCGACTGAGCCTGCACCCCTGCATCTGCAATAACTTCCCACAATGGTGACACATTTTTGCGTCAAAAATGTCCTTCTTCATCACGTATTCATTTGTCTAATCCAAGTGAAAGCACCACAAAGACAGAGGTGACCCCAGAGGCCTGCAATCAATGGTTTTGTCTATTCTCCCAATGTGCTTTGATCACTAACTCAGTGAAACTGAATCGCTGGATCTGAGTGATCCACATGTGTCTCAGGCTCAAGCTGACAATGTTGTTTCATACAAGCGATGTGTGGGTCAGAATGAGGGACCTTCTCGGAGTGGCCCATGGCTCATCTCTCCTAGGATAAACCTCCAGGTGACAGCTTTGTCTTTAGCGGGACCAAATTATGTGAGGGGACGGAGATGCACTTAAAGTGGAGGACCATGAGTGGTGACACATCCAGGGCTGGCTGCCAAGGTACACTCACTTATCCAGCCGGGCCTCCCCGCCTACCTCACTCCAGCGACCCAAGGGAGGACCATGCAACATTGTGGGAAATACCATGAATAAGTCCCCATTTTTTTCATATTTGTTGATGGAACTTTATATCTGACTTCTTAATGTTTTTTAGAGCCAACAACATTGGAGGAAAAATAACAATAACTTCCAAATTACTGTTGTAGCAATGATGGTAAGAACAGTTGTACTCATAAGTGTACTGTAAGTGTACTGTAATAAGCAGAGTCTACTTAACAAGTACTTAATAAGTTACTTAATAATAAGTTAAATGGATGGTTGACATTACTTGGAAATTTTAAGGTAACACATTATCTGAGTTTTCATAAGTAAACTCTACTTATGCAGGTTTACAGTTACAGCCTCATGGGGAGGAGTGCAAGGTCAATTTTGATCATGCACATACAGAAGCTTTGCAAATGGTTCCTTTCCCCGGCAAAGGGTAAAAGCACTTTCTTCAACTTTCAACCAATTTTTCCCATCCCTCCATTTTCAGTACCTTTTATCCTGTTTCCCTTCTCAAGCTTTCTTTTTTGCTCAAATGGGGTTTAGAGTTTTTCCTTGCCCGATTGGGGGGTTTAGATAAGGGGATGTTCTCAATCATTGCCAACTATGGGCCTGTGAAGCCCTTTGAGACTCTTTTGTGATTAAGGGCTATACAAATAAACTTGACTTCTGGTTAACAGGGACCTGGAACCTGACTTCAATGAGGGCAGGGGCAGAAAACCATTCACAGTCTCATTCACACCATCGCTAAGTGGAAATGGAACCTATGCTGGCTACACAGAAGTCAGCCAAATGAACCATGACATTATCAGTGATCATATTTTCAAAATTATGGATTTGTATTCCGACCTGATTTTAATGCTCCCAAAGGCCCCATGATCATAATTCACTATTTGTCCTTTTGTCACCTTTACTGTCTTGCTTCAATGAGCCTGACAAGAATGGCTGATCTTGGTTCAGCTGCAGAAAGCTGCATGTAATCAGCAATGTACCTGCTCCTGATAAGCTCCAACCGGCATCAGCCAGACAACAGCAACGTTATGCGCCTCAACAGTTATCGCCACAATCAGCTGCAGCGCTGGACCAAATTAAAATCGACCCCCAACTTAACTCCACACCTTTAAATCTTCCAGATGCCACAGCTTTTGCTGCCAATAGGAGGCCATGGCACTGGCTACCTACCTGTAAATAAATGCGATGTGAGCATAAACATGCAAGGACTAAATGACTGTCAAGGTCATTTTCAAGGTCACCAGACAGTTTGGGATGTGTGAAATGGAAATATGTCCTGAGAGGCCTTACACTCTAAGTCATTGTCCTCCTGGTCACAGCAGAAGGAGAATGTGTGAGCCTGAAAAGAGCCGGAGCCGAAAGGCACACTCTCTCCCCGCTCGTCCGAACATTGACTGCCAGCCCGCATCCCGCTGTTGACTTGGCTGTTCTCCAGGTGAGTTTGTGGCATGCTTTTAGCTCCGCTAATGTTGCTACCTATGTAGGTTAAAGACCCCCTTGTGGTCGACAAACACACCAGCGCCAGGGGAGACGTCTCAAGGTTAAAGCATGATCATGCAGGAAAGGTTGGCGCCAGCAATTGAGACAGAAACAAGAGAGCAATGCATTTCAGCTTTAATTGTTTCTGAGAGAACGGTGAGCGTTACACATCTATTAGCAAATTAATCACCTTGTTCTGTCTGTTGTGCTCAGAAGTCTGCAGAGCCCTCATTCCTTAAATGGGCCAAGGAATCAATCGGACGACCTTGCCTCTTCTAATTATACGCATTCATCAACAATCATAGCCTTGGACTATGATTCAAAGTAATGCTGCATTTTTAGGCACAAGTGACAGTGAGACTCCATCCAGTTGATGCGTAAAGCTCAGTAAGGACTGGTATCTGGGACTTGGCCAATCCGCTGCCCTTGAGATAAAGATGGGAGAGGAGAAGGAACCGAGGCAGCTGACTGCCAAACATAAAATAATGGAACACAGAATAATATTTTACTATATTTCATGGTTGTAGGTCTTTTGGAAATTAGGCTAACAGCTGAAAAATGGTTAGCGCTACCGCACAACAACATGATGGAAGGTCATGTTCATTATTCATTGCTTGGATCTGAAATCATAATAAAATGTTTTACCAAGCTGTCAATCAGCCAGCATATGGACAGGGTGTAGTTGTGTGCCTACATTCGAAACCACATACACACGCACTACAGTAATACAAAATCTAAACTGTAATGCTTCACTTGACCCCTTGAGTGTCTATTTTGTATGAGAAGTAGCAATTCAGTTACTATTATAATGTATTGCTAATGTACAGTCAAAATGACTGGAGTCACGAGAGGGTGAAAGTGTGCATGTGTCTCTCCTGAGGGAATTTTGGGACATGAACCATTTTAAAGGCCTCGTGTATGTAAACGGGCCAAACTTGAGGCATCTACGCACAACTGTCACAGGGAGAAAGAAACACATTGTGTGAAAAACAATGTACAGTACAGTACAGTATATAGCTTAACATGGAGAGGATAAAGAGGACTTCCTGTTTGTGTGGATATGCAGGAAAACTGGCACTGATGTTTTGCACGTGCGAATCTCCTCACTGTCTTTTCTTTGCTGCCATTGCTCTGTTGCCATGGGAGACACTTATGTAAGCCATGCCTAATCCTGTTAACTGTCAATGCGGGTGCCGAAGAGCAGGGGTGCATTGTCGCACTTCAAAAAATGTCCGTTCTTGGTGATTTAACAGAGGGAGTAATTGTCTTGAGGAGGGCGATAAGGTGATTTTAAGCTTCGATTGGGGGAAACCAGAACAATGGAGTCAAAGTGGCACCTCAATGGCTGACTCTGGAAGCGCCCACTATCAATGCAGAAACGTTTTTTTTTTTTTTTTTCCTGTTAATTTTAATTTGCAACATGCTAAGATAGCCTCAGCATAACCATACATTAAAGCACAAAACCTGAAGGTTGCCTAAAGATAAATGCTGTAAATGTGGCACATGCTACTTCAAGGCTGCAGTGAGAGTCAAGCCAGATTTTGGGACGATAAGGGCAGAGCCATGCATGAACAGCCGCGCAGTGTCCTCCCCCCATTCTCTCCACTGCCTCGTGCTCCATTAGCTTTATTACACTGTCTTGGCTGGTGGCAGTTATTGTGCGGGGTTTGATGTCAAGGTCAACATGAGATCCCACACAGAAATGTTTGTCTCTTCCAATATAAACAAGGCAATCATAGTTGTATTGCAGAACACCACGTTTTTGTTCAACTCATCATCACCGTGATGCACCTACTAATTGCAGCGCACAGGAACATAAACGCAGTGGTTGTAAAGGGAGCATCATCATCAGGTTCGCCTCCTGTGCCACCGTAAACTGGCACCAGAGGAAAAAGTAAGCATTTCATGGCCCTTAATAGTATAATAGCAGTGTTAGCCATCTGGCACCAAAGTGAGAAGTACAGTACAGTATGTCAAAACACAAGCTTAACACCCTATGCTGGCCATTTGTTTCCACCTTGCTACCTTTTCTTGAACTATTTGGGCTGTGTTTAATGCAAATGTAATAAAACTCCCCAAATGTATGTGTTTGGAGGGTGTCAGATTATTATTATTTTTTTACTCAATTCCACCTTCAGAACTTTAACTACATCAACATTATACTGATTTTGCCAAATTGCGCCCTTCTGCTCTAACTTTGCCACTTTTGGCCAAATGAAAGTAGGGCCCGACTAACAAATCGGTCGGCCGATTTAATTGGCTGATTTTAGCCTCTCACGAAGTAATAATATTCAGCCAGAGTTTTGCCGATCAAACACAGATAAAGTTTGAATTTCTCATGAAGCATTAAATGCTGTTAAGTGTCGAATTCACGCAGAATGATATCCTTGTACCGTTTGTCCACTACATGGAGCTCTGACTCCATTCAAGCCAATAAACATCTTTCCTGAGGAAGTTAACTGGTTGTCCCAGTTCTCGCATGGCCACGTGTGACCACCGCCAACATTTACAACAACGTTGGTGAATTATTTTGTTATGTTAGTGGTGCAGAAGTTCCTGGCACACGCGCGCACACGCACACAGACATGCACACATCCAAACAGACGGAGGCTCCCCGCCCTTCACTGATTGGTTTAGAGACCACGATGGTTTTCATATGTGCTTTCAAGATGTGGATTTATTTTTTTCTTCCTCAAATGACTGGGCACCTGTACGCACCCTCTTTTTTTGCCGCATCATTCAGAAATGAGGGCGCATACGCGACCAAATAGTCTAGCACCACAACGGAGTACTAAGCCATAGCTCTGCGTCCTAAAACACAGATTGACGGTACTTTATGCGTCCCTACTAATTTTTGTGAGTCTCAGACCTGGAACGCACAACAAACGAGATCCCGTTAGACTACATGTCTGTACGTGGAGTTACTGATTCACTGATCGTGTAGTGGTACACTCGCCTGACTTCGGTGCAGGCAGCGTGGGTTCAGTTCCAACTCCGTGTTCTTATGAATGTGAGTGCGAATGGTTGTCCGTGTCTATATGTGCCCTGCGACTGACTGGCAACCAGTTCAGGAAGTAGTCTGCCTTTCACCAGAAGTCAGCTGGGATAGGCTCCAGCACCCCGCGACACTGAACAGGATAAGCAGTATTGAGAATTGATTGATGGATGGAGGTCTATGTATCATATAGATTGCAATTTTGTGTTGTGATGATGAGTGGTATTATAAGACAATTCACATGCCAACGGTTTTAATGCTATAGCAGCCTCCATGCTTGTTTTCAGTTAAGGTCAAAGGGTATACAGGTACGCTACAGCGAAACTTGCCGTTGGTGTCTGCTTAACATCTGTTTCAGTGTAATACTTTGCTCCTCTGCCTGGGCTGCATGGCAAAATTTGGATTGGAGCTCATTAAAAGACAAACAGAACCAGCGGCAGTCAGCAGCCATTTTTCTGCCAGCTCAGCATGAAAGGCGGCGGTGCAGCAAAGCCAAGATGGAAGCTATAATGTGAAAGCGTGCAGCCGACACGCACGGTTAACAACATCACTTCACTCCTGCAGATGACACTGAGGCGGATGCATCACACTTTTGACTTCACTGTCAACACAATGCAAAAAAATGCGATATGTCTGGTGAAACATGTAATGAATGAGGTTTTCTATTAAGGTGATTGTAGACATTTTCTACAAAATGTCACACATAATTCTGGTTGGCAAAAACTCAAGCATTGTCATAGTAAACAAACCATTACATGTCATTTGACAAAGATAGACCGAGATGATGATTCAAGCCATCTTCCCTGCCTCATAGATTGAATGTGTGACGTGTCAGTCGAAAAGAAGATGTTACGTTAGGTAAATTGCTTCCAAGGAAGGAATGGTGGCTATAATTTATCTTACAACAGATATGAGGATTCAAAAATATACGTGGTGGAAATTTAGGAGCAGGCTAATTAATTTCCTTTTCTGTTGCTCGGATTAATGACATAGGCGTGCTCTTTTGACGGATAACACGCTGTTGTCTCCGAGTGAGGCTAGCCATTAGGTTTTGCTAATTTCCTTTAAAACAACCCAACCAAACATTTTCTACATTCCTGTGAAAAAATGTGTTTCAAAAACCTAATGATGGAAGTTTGGTTCCCATTCTGTCCCTTTTGAATTGGCTATTCCGCTACCAGGCAGTCTTGCAATTGTCTCCGTACAACTACGTATTTATGGCATCCATTCGATTTATCTTCTCCCGCCACAGGTTCTGCCGGATTTTTTTTTATTTGATTTTTTTTTTGTAGAAAATTGAAAAGAAAACAAACATTTTTGGTTAATAACTGGTACTGCAACCCCAAACACAACAAGTTTTAAAAAATCTTTTTCAATTTGGGTCAGCAGTAATCACTTGCATTCTGCCACCCTGAAAGACCCTGCAGGCACCTCTTATCTACAAACATTATGAAAAGGTTTATACTTTCATCATCAAAAGTGTAAGCAGGTATCCAGGCAGAAAATGCATTATGGTTCCATTCAGAGATAAAATGACAGTCTTCATTAGCTACTTAACTCATCTTTAGGAGTATTATGGAATTTGAAACATTTCAAGTGCAAACAGATTGACCAAATCCAACTTGTTGCCTCCTGGTGCAGCTGCAGTGTGGACGACAGTCACTCAGCAACAAGTTGCTGGGATGCTGCACAACGTGATTCGCCGAGTCACCAACGCAAGAACTGTGCTGGTGCCTGCTGATGGATCAGAGCATTGCAGCTGCCAGAATGTGTTTCAAGCGTTTGTACCTTATTTAATTAAGAGACATTTTATGTTCTCATTTATCTTCCAAAGAGGAAACCACTCAGGTTTCTGCAGTGAATGCAGAGATAAATACTTTTTAAAGAGGGCGGGAACTGAGCAGATTTACTAACACTCACAGAGACATACAGTAGGACTAATTGACATGCACAGTGTGAGTCATATTCTAAATTACAGTAATGTAGAATATCTTGCAATGTTATCAGAATGGTGCATTTTCTGTGCATTATTTGTTAAGTAAATACTTATGACACAGATGTTACACATTTTTGCCACTATATCAACTGTGTAGTTTTGGTCATAAGTAGCCTATTGAGCCAATTGGGAATTTATGACATGGCAGTCTAAATCCATGGTCATATACAGTATGCTGACTCTGACCTGGCGAGTTACTTCACAATTGTTTCTTCAATAATATGCATGGCATGATGTTTGATTTTATACATTTGTGGTAATGGCACTGAATAAATGTCGAGTCCGTTCAGTCTAACTAATCCAGCCCAACCTGCTTCCTGCTGTGAAGCCTGACAGGTATACAGTCTAACTCTCACCGCCTCTGTGAAGAGTGACCTGAGCAGAGGGTAAATGGTGAGACTCCCCCAGGTGCTGTTGGGGGCAGCTGGATGAGTTCAGTCAAGTCCCATGATGCTGAGAGATTAATGAAGCCACACTGACACTGAGTCCTACAGGGAACACACACACACACACAGACTGCATATTACACAGTGTACGTCATACTGTTAGAGCACACTATAGTCATAGTTGACAAAGGGGACATGTCCTTCCCACTTACCACAGCTGTATAGTGTGGGAATTACTGGGTTAGCGTATGATTCAAAACATGTCAGAAAATAGGTAAACATTTCGATCGGTTTTACTGATGTCCATTAATGGCATTTTGATTGAAACACAAAGATCATTCATTTGCTTTCATGATGGACTAAGTACATCATTTGAGAGGCTGAAATCAGAGGATGTTGACTTTTTAAAATAATAATGCTTCATATGTTTTTCCACCTCATTTCCATTTTATGTGCAATGCTTGCTTGCAAGAATAATGTTTCACTGAGTTTTTGTGTTTAGCATCACCACTGGGAATTTATGTGGCTATTTATGCTATATTGGCATGCCATTGTGACTCAACCAGCAATGTTTGACAGTTTGGTTATTTAGTTGTTTTGCCAGTACGGAGAGGAGTAGTTGAATGTGAGATGATAATTTGATCCTCAAAGTCAGTTTACTCCTAAAGTGTCTCTCCCTCCACTTGTGAAAAGTGGAGGGGGAGAGCCATACACTAATGCCTCAAACTGCCAGTGTCCTTTAACGCAGCAAGCACTATTCTGCATTAGTCCAAGATTAAATTCGAACCTGTTTTACGCACGTATCAACAATACTTTTGTGAGTGCGAATGTGTGATACAGTAGAGCTGCACCTGCGCCCAGGAGAGGACGTTGAATGAAAAGGTGCGCTCACTTACTGAAGGCAACGCAACACTGCCTCTCTGTGGAGGGAAGCAAGTCGAGCAATTGATGGAACAAGTAGCACTTTAAAGTGTATATACACGCACACACACACAAAAAAAAAACACACACACACACGAAGTGGGCGACTGGTTAGAGCGTCTGCTTCACAGTTCTGAGGACCGGAGTTCAATCCCTGGCCCCGCCTGTGTGGCGTTTGCATGTTCTCCCCGTGCCTGCATGGGTTTTCTCCGGGCACTCCGGTTTCCTCCTACATCCCCAAAACATGCATGGTAGCTTAATTGAAGACTCTAAATTGCCCGTAGGTGTGAATGTGAGTGCGAATGGTTGTTTGTTTCTATGTGCCCTGCGATTGGAACGCAACCAGTTCAGGGTGTACCCCGCCTCCTGGGTGATGATAGCTGGGATAGGCTCCAGCACGCCCGCGACCCTTGTGAGGATAAGCGGCTCAGAAAATGGATGGATGGATGGATGTTCACAAACATTTAAAAGGAAATAATGTTTGTACTGCACTACACAATTACCAATTTTTGGGACTAAATCCAATAACTACAATACTCCTTTTTATTTTAGTTGAATAGCATCTGTTACATTTCAGCCAAAATACAGTGCCTTGAAGGAGCATTCATAACCTTGTAACTATTTTACATTTTGGCACCTTACAGCCGCACACTTAAACGGATTTGAGATTTTATGTGATCGACCAACACAAAGTAGTATAAAGTGGAACGGAAATGAAGCACATTTTTAAAAAATGTAAGCAAATAAAAAAATAAAATAAAATAAAAATAAAAAACATCTGAAAAATTTGTTAATTTGTAGTCAGCTCCCCTGCATCAATACTTCTTAAAGCCACATTTTGCTGTTTCTGTTGAGGTATTTCTTTACCAGCTTTGCACTACTCAGAAATTCTTGTCCATTTTTCCTTGCAAAATACCCCAAGCTCAGCCAGATGGGAGGGAGAGCATCTGCACAGCGATTTAAGTCTCGCCACAGATGCTCAATAGGATTTAGGTCTGAACTTTAACTGGGCCAATTTAACACATGAATATTCTTTGATCTTAATGATTCCGTTGTAGCTCTGGCTTTATGTCTAGCATGCCTTACTGGAAGATTTAACTCCTTCCCAGTCTGCCTCCAACAGGTTTTCTTCCAGGATTGCCCTGTATGATCCATCCATCTTCCCATGTTTTGAAAAATAATAAGAAAGGAATCTTTGTGAGTGTTTTATTACGAAGTGCTTTTTACATAATACAGTGGGTATGGAATGTATTCAGACACCATTAAAATTGTCACTTTTTTATATTGCAGCCATTTGCTAAAATCATTTAAGTTCATTTTTTTCCACATTAATGTACACACGGTACCCCATATTGACAGAAAAAAACTGAATTATTGAAATTTTTGCAGATTAAAAAAGAAAAACTGAAATATCACACAGCCATAAGTATTCAGACCCTTAGCGCAGTATTTAGTAGAAGGAACCTTTTGAGCTAATACAGCCATGAGTCTTTTTGTGAATGATGTTTTTCACACCTGGATTTGGGGAACTTCTGCCATTCCTCCTTGCAGATCCTCTACAGTTCTGTCAGGTTGGACGGGAAACGTTGGTGGGCAGCCATTTTCAATTCTTTTCAGAGATGTTGAATTGGGTTTAAGTCACGGCTCTGGCTGGGCCGTTCAAAAACAGTCACGTAGTTGTTCTGAACCCACTCCTTCTGTATTTTAGCTGTGTGTTTAGGGTCATTGTCTTGTTTGAAGGTGAACTGTTGGATATATTGTAGAAGTTATCATTTATTTGCTTAGCTTGCATTAGTATTATGGACAATTTTTAGAAAGAAAGATGTCTCGCCTTCAAGAAGATGACTCAGCAGGAATCACCTGAGAGAAGGACGTGGCCGGGACGTGGCAGGTGTTGGTGCCATGTTTTCACCTTGAAACCCTCCCCTTAGTGTGCTGTGTCTTGTAAACTTAGAAACCTCCCTATTTTCAAATAAATGCAGGAGCGACGGGAGAGATTGTTTAGAGCGTGTTGAGAGGCTGTAATCTGAACAATCTCCCATGCGCCCTCCTCATGAGAAAAAGAAACCAGCGTCTTCATTCCTTTTGTGTCTATTTTTTATAATGTTGGGCAAGATAAATCCAACATGAACCTTCGGCCCAGTCTGAGGTTCTGAGCCCTCTGGAGAAGGTTTTCATCCAGGATATCCCTGTACTTGGCCGCATTCATCTTTTCTTCGATTGCAACCAGTCGTCCTTTCCCTGGAGCTGAAAAACACCCCCACAGCATGATGCTGCTACCACCATGCAGCACTGTTGAGACTGTATTGGACAGGTGATGAGCTGTGCCTGGTTTTCTCCACACATGCCACTTAGAATTAAGGCCAACAATTTCTATCTTGGTCTCATCAGACCAGAGAATCTTATTTCTCACCATCTTGGAGTCCTTCAGGTGTTTTCTTAGCAAACTCCATGCAGGCTTTCATGTGTCTTGCACTGAGGAGAGGCTTCCGTCGGGCCACTCTGCCATAAAGCCCCGACTGGTGGAGGGCTGCAGTGATGGTTGACTTTCTAGAACTTTCTCCCATCTGCATCTCTGGAGCTCAGCCACAGTGATCTTTGGGTTCTTCTTTACCTCTCTCACAAAGGCTCTTCTCCCCCGATTGCTCAGTTTGGCCGGATGGCCAGCTCTAGGAAGGGTTCTGATCGTCCCAAACATCTTCCATTTAAGGATTATGGATGCCACTGTGCTCTTAGGAACCTTAAGTGCAGCAGAAATTTATTTGTAACCTTGGCCAGATCTGTGCCTTGCCACAATTCTGTCTCTGAGCTCTTCAGGCAGTTCCTTTGACCTCATGATTCTCATTTGCTCTGACATGCACTGTGAGCTGTAAGGGCTTATATAGACAGGTGTGTGGCTTCCCTAACCAAGTCCAGTCAGTATAATCAAACACAGCTGGACTCCAATGAAGGTGTCGAACAATTTTAAGGATGATCAGAAGAAATGGACAGCACCCAAGTTAAATATATGAGTATCACAGCACAGGGTCTGAACACTTATGGCTGTGTGATATTTCAGTTTTTCTTTTTTAATAAATCAGCAAAAATTTCAACAATTACTTTTTTTTCTGTCAATATGGGTTGCTGTGTGTACATTAATGAGGAAAAAATGAACTTAAATGATTTTAACAAATGGCTGCAATATAACAAGGAGTGAAAAATTTAAGGGGGTCTGAAAAGTTTCCGTACCCACTGTATGTACACATACAGACAAAGTGATATGAGGTGAGAGGGACAGACAGCTAGAGTTCCTAATGCTCCTTACAACCCACCACACGATCTCTGAAGCCAAACCGCAAAAAACACATTAAAAGGAAGTTTCTTCAGTCAGATCGAATAAATTCCCATGAGAGAAAGTTCATAAACATCCAGCAGCATCCTTATCGATATCGACTTACTGTTCTACAGGATAACTGGCTAAGCAAGGTGGACACACTGGAGTGAGTTATGGAACAACAGAATACACAAAGAATACATTCAACCTTATAAAGGTTAATATAACTAATTTTGTCAATTCACCCATCAACGCTGACCAGCTTCCTAGCCCCTGCTGACGAAAAGCATCCCCACTGCATGATGCCACCACCGTGTTTCACAGTAGATGGTGTGTACAGGGTGATGAGCAGTGTTAGTTTTCTGCCATACATACTGTAACACTTTGCATTTAGGCCAAAAAAATTAACTTTGGTCTCATCTGACCAACAACTTCCACATTTGTGGCATCCCCAACATGGCAAATGGAACTTGTGACGCCTTTCTTTCAACTTTCTTCTGCCAACTCTTACGTAAAGGCCAGACTTCTGGAGTGTACGCCTTATAGTTGTCCAGTGGACAGATACTCCCACTTGAGCTGTGGATTTCTGCAGCTCCTCCAGAGTGAACATGGGCCTCTTGTCTGCTTCTCTGATCAGTGCTCCCCTCACTTGTGCAGTCTGTTTAGGTGGACGGCCATGCCTTGGTAAATTTGCAGTTGGGCCATCATTTTGGGATTATGGGTTCAACGGTGCTCCTTGAGACGTTCAAATCTTGGGATGTTTTTTATAACCTAACCCTGCTTTAAACATCTTCACAATTTTATCCCTGATGCCTCTGTTCCTTGGTCTTCATGACGCCTGTTGTTCACTCGTTTTCTCTAACCACTGAGGTTTTTACAGAACAGGTGTATTTATACTGAGAGTAAATTACACCCAGGTGGACTCCATTTACTCATACTAATTATGACTTCTGGAGGCTACGGATTGCATTGGATTGTATTTAGCGGGCGCCAAATACAAATGCATGCCACACTTTTCACGTCAATATTCGCTTAACTGTTGAAAACAAAGCGGCACGGTGGACGACTGGTTAGAGCGTCAGCCTCACAGTTCTGAGGAGCCGGGTTCAATCCCCGGCCCCGCCTGTGTGGGGTTTGCATGTTCTCCCCGTGCCTGTGTGGGTTTTCTCCGGGCACTCCAGTTTCCTCCCACATCCCAAAAACATGCATTAATTGGAGTCTCTAAATTGCCCGTAGGTGTGACTGTGAGCGCGAATGGTTGTTTGTTTGTATGTGCCCTGCGATTGGCTGGCAACCAGTTCAGGGTGTACCCCGCCTCCTGCCCGATGACAGCTGGGATAGGCTCCAGCACGCCCGCGACCCTAGTGAGGAGAAGCGGCTCAGAAAATGGATGGATGTTGAAAACAATATAGCATTTTTGTTCCACTTCACAATTATCTGCAACTTTGTACTGGTCTATCACATAAAATTTCAACAAAATACATTAAAGTGTGTGATTCTGAGGTCAAAAAATGTGAAAATATCAAGGAGTATGAATACTTCAAGGCACTGTAGCCTACGCAGTAAGCAAAGCAAAGTCTTGTTTTGTGTCCAGCCGCAGAACACCACCACAGGATCGCATTTAACAGTTTTTGTAGACACTTTGTAATGTCACTCTGAAAGGAATTTCCGTGAGTCATAATTTAAAATTAATACCGCCAGTTTAAACATCTAGGATCGTACCCCATCAATGCTTTGCTACCTTGTGGGTTTCAAATTAGGACAGTACTGCCTTTGTGTTCTTGACAGCACCCAGGTTCTCTGCACTGACAGACCTCCGTAAAGAGGTTTTACTCAGGTCCTTGTACCGGTCCTCACACAGCCTGGAGATCGCCTAAAGAGAAGAATGCAAGGAGGTAAATACCCAAGCAACCAGAACACGGACGTGGCGAGGTGCTTTCGACTAGTCACCTCCAGCTTTTGGGCCCGCTTGTTGCTGAGTGGCTCCATGGAGAAGCCAAAGTTGTTGTCATCATTGGCAAGGGACCGCAGGTCAAAGTAGTATTTGGCATAGACACTGGCTGGGACGTTGATGTTGAACTGGAGCAATTCAAGAAAGTGTCGTTCCATCTCATTCCTGAAAACGCAAACAGAATCGTGAGCGATTGTGTCGGAGCAGTTGGTCAGTTTTCCTAAAAAAAAAAATAATAATAATAATTATGAAATGGTTGTGTGAAACAATAATGAAAAGGTTGAAGTTGCAAGAAGAGCGGTAAAAAGTACTGATTTAACTTTTCACTTCGGGTAACTTGATAAAGAATACCTCAAAGTTTGAAGATTTCCATGACTACAATAGTGCATAGCCGAATTGCCAGAAGTCTGACATTTTGACAGTACTTCCTCAGATTACAAGCAACACTTACATGTCCTCCACAGTGATGTCTTTGAGGATCTGGCAGTAGTCGACGTTCCATACTGCCTGGTCGTCCCAGACTTTCGAGGCTAGCAGGATGGCACCTAAAACGATGCGCTTCCAGTTGGAAGGACAGATGTCCATCTCTGCATAGGTGAGCAGCCGCTCCAAGTACACCTGTGAGAGAATCATCCTTTACCTCCTCCAGAGCTAAAGATTTCCTTAGGTGGGACACATCCATGCCGAAATAAATCAGCTCATTTTTAGTGAAATCAAAACCTTGGATTTAGGTATATTTTCTTAACCTCGGAAAACTGTCATTGAAAAAACTATTTTTAAAGATGGTGACCCTCCACTCTCCTCACACTACAGACCCATTAGTATTCTACCTGGTAAATGGAGTGCACTTATAAAGTGCTTTAATTACAGCATCACAGTGCCAAAAGCGCTTTACAGATGCTCACACATTCACGTACACATTCATACATCAATGGGCGGCTGCTGCTATGGCCCACTGGGAGCAATTCAGGGTTCAGTGTCTTGGCCAACAACAACATCGACAGCGGACAGTAAGTCAGGTTTAAAATCGCCAGCCCTTCGGTCACTGGACGACCTGCTTTACCAACTGATCCAAAGCCTCCTGACTTACCCAAAGACACCATTAACCACACAAATCCTGCTAAACTAAGAGTAAATGGAGTAAACTACCCAACTGCAATTTCTCCACAGAATTTATTAATATCATTAAGTCTCTTCTCTCAACTAGTAGAGATTAATCACATTCACTCCCATAAATGTATGGACTGGTGTTCCACAGGGTATTATACTTGGTCCTGTTCTGTAAAAATTCATCTGTTTCTGTATGCAATAAAAGCAATATTCTGCTTCCTTTCCTTTCTCTTTCCTTTCTACAGATAACTTGGAATTGAGAAGATGAGTGTCTGAATTGTCTTGCTCCATATCTAAAGTGCCTTCAGATAACTAACTGTTGTGAAATGTGGCAAGACAAAATTGACTTGACTTGCCTTAATCAGGGTAATCACATGCAGTGTCATGAACTCACCAGTGTCACAATGGCGCACTCGGCAGTAAGCTGTGCAGAGCTGAACAGCATGCGTATGAAGCGGTAGATAAGCTTGTGCTCAGGGTTCACAGCCGAGTAGTTGTCTGCAACTTTCTCGTGCTAGGGAGACAGCAATGGCATCTGTCAGTCATGAGGCAAAAAAGAGGGGCCAGTGAAAGTTGGAATGACTTTTAACTCACCGAAAGTGGGTGTTTCCTCTCATCAAATATGTCCAGTGAGCGACTGGAATCTCTGCAGTGGGAGAGAATGTGGAATTCATGTTGTACTGTGTGTGGTATTTTGTTTTTCTTATAGCCACAAAATCTAATAGTGTGCGATTTTATGATGTTAAATGAATAATTTGGACTAGAATTTACACCGATTTTATCGGGCTGATCGCTATCGGCCGATATTTAGCATTTTATGCTGATCGGCTTAATGTCATAATTTGCCGATCCGCTCAATGACGTCATTGATCGGCTCTGCAAAACACATTTACTCCGTGTCGCCATAGTGCACAGTATATTTGAATCCAAAAGCTAGTTTATTTTTAGCCTTGTCGCGTCTTTTGACATAGTATTGGAAATAGCTGACGGCCAATAAAGTTATTTAAAAAAATTTTTTTTAAAACATGGCGGTGTGAAACAGACATGTCTGAGACAGCCAACACGTAATGCCCGGAATCAAACTAGGAGACAAATTTGCTCGTTCACAATTGCACTGTCAGACTACTGCAATAAAATCTTGTATTCCGATACCAACGCATCCCGTTTTTTACGATCATTGGGCTTTATCTTGTCAACTCAAATGCGACTGGATACACTCGTTACCATGGCGACGACAATAAGAGTGGAGCGCGCCGACTGTATTATAAGGACAAAATGGGGAAAAACGTGTGTTGGTGGTCACCGGTGCTCAGGACAGGAGAGGACGTTCGTTTAAGGCTTGCTTGAGGTATGGTCACGTATTTTTAAAACGATACGGCTCACAAGCAGCTAACAAAAATGTTATGCAGCCTAGCAGGCTCGTTGTAGCATGAACGGTTGGAAGTAAACATGCTGCCGTTCTGTCGAATCATGCCTCTAAAGTTTAGGTGTGGGTGAAGTAATTTAATTAAAAATAAAGTAATTTAATTACAGTAAGTTAGCACCCATTATTTCTGTCATGTAATGTTGGTTTGGCCTGACTGATTAGAATACACAATCTGACGAGAGCAGTAATTTCCAACCTTTATGGAGCCAAGAACATATTTTACAATTGAAAAATCTCACAGAACACCAACAAACAAAAATGTCACATAAAGTGGATACATTAATTACTGTATGTACTTCCTGTCATCTAATAGAAGAGCATTTATTTGTTCTGTCTGTCACTATGCCTCACTGGCATAAATAGAGGAACAAAGATACATTATTGATTGTAAATATATTTTTTTGAGCAATTAAGTACAAGTATATACAGTAAATGAACAGGTCATTTAAATAGACACATTCCTCCATCCTGTGATCGGATCAGTGATCGGTTAACGTTTTTTTACTTTTTTTTAACTTGCTGATCGGCCACAAAAATCCTGATCGTGTAAAGCCTAATTTATTCAGACCTCAAAAACATTTAGCCTCTACTTCCTCTTTGGCAGAAATAAACTTGTTATGTATGTTATGTTATGTGGACGTCTTCGGAAATGTATTGGTTGATTCATAAATCAAACACCTGCTGTGAATTTTTTTTTATTAGGCTCCTTGTTAGAGAACAGCACGTGCAAAAAGTAATGAAACATTGAGTAGTTGGCCTTGTGCATTCAAAGGTTTAGAAAAGGTCAAATTAAGCACACTTCTTAAGGTTATAGTGCATTTTAAGTTTACCCTGAAATTGCACCTGAAACTTTTTATGAGTAGTGTGAGTTCCTTGAAATTGCTACATCCAAGAATCTTAATTGATACTCTCATTAAGCAAACAAGCAAAGTACTCTTACCTGTTCTTTATGTGATAGTATATGGCTAAGGCCACACTGAAAAGGAAAAAGAAGGACTTCAGCTTTGGATGTACATGTAGTCGAAACAGATCGAAGGAGAAGGTCTTAAAGTATTAAAAGGTATTTCTATAAAGAAGACCCTTATTATAATTTGACATTCATTCACACGACATGCTGTCCCTTCATGTTGAGAGGCCTTTTATTCTGATGAATCCAAAGTTTGCATTTACTCAAAATTGCAACTAGATTGTGTAATTTGATTCATTTATTTATTCTTATTTTTATAAACCATGTCTACCTGCAGTATAACTGGTGGCTACTGAAAAGGGAGTCTTAAATTTTTAGGAAGTATCATGCAGAAGTCCGCTGTTCAACTGTCGATCCTGGCCTGATTCGTACCTGCCAGAGTGCAAAGCAAAGTGATGTACCATTTGATGGTGTTCTTGAGGTTGGGCTGGCTGACTGTACTGTCATCTAGGAAGATTGTAGAGCAGGAGCTGTACTTCCTTGACAGGAGGCAAGGGGACACCTGGTGAAAATGGCAATGTTTAGGTTAAGTGTAAACAACCTGCTGTTGTCACTAAATTGAGTGGATCTTTCCTAACCAGTCAACCAATCTGACTTAGGGTCACAAGAGGGCTGGGGCCTCACAGTAATACCTACATTTGAAGCCTTCAATTGATCTGACATACAGTTTTTGGTGAAAGGGGATGAAGCAAGGGTACCCGTAGAGAAAATGCCAACTCCAAACAGAAACACCCGTGCCAATGCCGAGTAGAACCGGCAAGCCTTTTTGGTGTGAGCATTATGGCTAGTTACTCATCTACCTTTCTGCTATCCCTCAATTGCAACCCTACTGATTAAAAGGGACTTTGGCGGGTAAGTTTTCTCAGGCTAGCAAATTTAATACATCTGCATCTGTTTCACTTTTTATGTGTCATACAGTCAATGGTAGGTGCTTAGTTTTTAGCTTGTTGTTGTTGGAAAGCATCAAATGTTGAATAGTTAAATCACTTGTCACAAAAACATATACAGTATACACACAAATAAATACACATACATACATACATATTCTAAAGATATTTACCATGAAAACAAAAACAAATATTTTTGCTTCCATGTTCCTCTCTCGTTTATTTGACAGGTATGCTTAAATTTAAAACCTAACCTGCCAAGACACTACAGATGCGAGTTAGGCTGTGGCTACAATTGGACATATTTACATGTGAATGTTCATTAATATGCACAGCTCGATGTTTTATAATACAGTATTCGTCTAAGGTTGATGTTAAAATTTCATATTTTAATCAGCAATAAGTGAATGACAAAATTACAATTATAAGGCAAACTTACATGGTTTATGTAGTTGCTTTTCCGTTTCTCTCTCACTAAATTGAAAGATGAAAAACAGAACAATTAGGTGACTTACAGGTAAATCACCTAACAGGAGCACAAATGCTGACAGAGAAGGCCTGACCATCCGTCTGAGACTTATTGAGGAAGAGGGTGCTGGCTCTGGGGTGGTCCGATGGGTTGGCCTCTTGAGCAAGCTCTGAAACGGAGGAAAGGTCTTTTCAATACTCAAATCAGTTGAAAACTAAAACATCTGTCGCTCAATGTTGCTGTTTTGGACAACGGACAGTGCTCTTCTCTCACCATCTGGGAGCTCTCTGTCACTGATGTGTTGCAGGTAGGTCCCAGTGTCCTCACTCACATCCTGTGCACTGAAAGGACATTCCTCCAACTCCAGATCTCTCCTGTGGTTTTTGGGACTCTCTCTCGCAGAGATGCAACAGGACACCGAGCCACCCATATCTTATTTTCCCATGCAACTGGCAAGGAATCTTAGCTGCAGGGTGGCTGCAACCTTGCAAGTTTTCAGTGTGACATACTGTACATAGCATCTGAGTCTATTTCTTGATTCACAAGACTTCAACTATTATCCTTTAAGTCAAGGTCCGTTTAAGTATGTAAGACACATGTACAGCCGGCGTGTAAGGCTCCTCAACGAAAGGTGGCTTAGCTTTGCAGAAGGAGGTTCTACAGTGTTTGACAAATATGAAAACAAACCAGACATGTCTTGAACAGCTGACATGTTCAGAGTGTGTGCGTAGCAATTTCAGCACTGCTGCATTATAGGATCGTTTCAAACATGGGTGTAAAAGGTTTAAAAGTGTAAACCATGTCCAGTCATCTTACTTAGTAGAGACAAAAAACACAAAGTCACGGCTCTCTCCTGACCCGTGGGTAGCTGTGCGGCTAGCTTCCGCATCCCATTCCAATCCTCGACTTCACTTTATATTTACCGGAGCTGAAAACTGTGCCCCAATTAAAAGCCAGCGTAGACGGTCGAAACATAGATAAAAACAACCAATGACGTTTAAGTGAGGCTGGAGACAGAAGTACTCTAGTTGAATTTTGAAATGATATCCCATGTTAGCTCTCATTTTTACGCATAGTGGAAGACAGCTGTCGTCCACCGGAGTTTCCAAATCGACGTCATATCCGTGAAATTACTTTCAAGGATAACCAGCTGTCACGATTTGTGAAAATACAAATGATGATGAAAAATGTAATGAGCTAGTCTAATGTATTTGGTGTTTCATTCATGTTTACTCATTGTTTATTATATGACAGGAAGAGATTAACATAACCGACAATCGCCCCCCCCCCCCAAATCCAAGATAATTTAGATTATATTTTTTTGTCAAGGCATGGAGTATGGACTAAGCAAGCTGTTCGTCGATTTCAATGCATGCATATTTTAATACACATTTACAGTCGAGGTTAATATCTCTGGAGCATGACTCATTCGACATTTATTTTGACAAGTGTACCGGAAATTATGTGTATATATATATTACTGCACTTTATAACTGGTTAAGTAAGCTCTTCTGTGATTGGCTAAAACTCATCTCAGCAGCATGTAGGGTATTACGTCACACATCGCAATATTTATATTTATTTCATCAATTCAAAAAACGGTTTTCAAATTGACGAGGGGTGACAGTAGGCTTCATGTGTATAAATATATGTCATTAATTTGTTGTAGAAGTATACTGAGTGGAAAAAGAAAATATACTGTAGTGATAATATTCACCAGAAGAGGGCAGCAGCGTGGCAAATGTAGTGATGACGGCTCCTTTAGCTTCAGCGGAAGTGGAAAATGCAGACGGAAAGAACAAAAAATATTTGTTTGTTTTAATGTTTTAGCATTAAATGTTTCTATTTGCACCATGGCTCTGGTTCCGTACGTAGAGAACGTGGTACCTGCTCTTTCCAAACTTCAAAATTCATCAGCGCGTTTTCATTTTGCCAGCCATGATATCCGCATAGCTCAGGACTGGAGGAAGCATGGAGTTGCAGCGGTTGTATGGGACGCGGTCAGTTACCTTAATGGTTGAGCAACACTGCTCTTCAACAATGTCCTTGTATTCATAATAATACATGTTTGCAGGCTGTTGTCATGTGTATGTACTTGGAGTTGGGCCAGGTCGAGCTCAAGGGCAAGGTTTCGATTGAGCTGGGAGCTGGCACTGGACTGGTCGGCATCGTCGCAGCCCTGCTGGGTAATAGCACTGATGGTGTCTGACTGGAGATGTCTTTGCAGTCTGCACACTGTACAAGACAAGTAAACATTACTTTCTTCACTTCCCAGGTTCCAAAGTGACAATCACTGACAGGAAGTCTGCACTGGACTTCCTTTCTGCCAATGTCAAAGGCAACCTGCCCTCTGACCTCTGGGAATCTGTGGCCATGTCTGAGCTGTCTTGGGGCGAGGGTCTTGACCGCTACCCAGCAGGGGGATTCGACTTGGTCTTAGGAGCAGACATAGTTTACCTGGAGGACACATTTGTGCCGTTGATAAAGACGCTTCAGCACCTGTGTGCAGATGCTACTGTGGTGCTCCTGGCATGCAGGATCCGCTATGAACGAGATACCAATTTTTTAAACATGCTGAGGCAGCAGTTCACTGTTGAGAAGGTTTACTATGACAAACAAAGGGACATTCATATATACAAAGCTTGGAAACAACTGCCCAGGAGTGATTTATGATTTCTTTTTCAAATACTTGATATCTAAATAAATGTCTTGATTTTAAAGCCAAGCTTACCAGAAACACATTAACAGCTGCCAAAATGTAACAGCTCTAACATAATGTATCATACAAATTGGTGCAGACATTAAGAAAATTAATGAAAAGCCACATCAAAGATAACAAGACTCACTATATATACAGCCGAAGAATAAAATATGGTATTCTATCGTCTTGAAGTTTCTTGGGTTGGTTGTAACTGTTCAATCCTTTTACGTTTGACCGCAGTCAAATATGATATGCAGCACACCTTATCGAATGCATATATGCAATGATCATTAAAAAAATAATAATTGACCTGAACATTTCATTATCAATTTCTGCTTTGAGTTTCCCAAGTCCTTCATTTTTACATGTGAAATAGGTGTCGGAAAAGTTCCAGACTAGCGTCACAAGATATATTTCAAACCTAAACTACGAGCTTGTCCTTTGAATACAGGCTGGATGATCAATCGGCAAATCCTTCAGCATTAGCTTCGTTCAGTGTATTAAAAGAGGCGAGTTGTGGAAGAACGTGCGGCTGCTCACAATGTCCTAACCAAACGACACTTCGTGGCCAAGAACGTCACTGTGCAAAGGCAACCTCGCTATTAACACGACATGGCTCAGTGCGATTTTATTTTGCTCTTTCCCAAACTCAAAGGGTTCATAAAAGAGACACCTTTTGAAGCGATAGATGATGATATGGCTGATGGCCATGACGATGGAGCCGCAGAGGATCTCTGACAAATACTTCCAGGAGTGCATGAAGGAATGGCAGACAAGACTACAAAAGTGTTTGGGCTGGCACAGCTCAGATGGTAGCGTGGTTATATCCCAACCCAAAGGTTGTGGGTCCGACACTAAGCCATTGTGATCATGTCTAATTGTCCTTGAGCATGATAGTGAACCCCCAGTTGCTCATCATCAGTAGGTGAATGAGGAGACAGTGTTGAAGTTAGTTGACGGTAGAAAAGCACCATATAAGTGAAAGCCCAAGCCCATTATCCAGAAGGATTATTTCGAAGGGAGTTTGAAATATTGTTTGTAACATTTGTCCTGGAACTTTTCTCAGACACCTCATACATCTGGATTGTTTCAGCAAGGAAAAGTGCATACTGTATTCCACATCATCTTACTAATGCAACTACATAAACCTTCCCAATAACATGTCAGGTTAGTTAAAATACATCATCACAGGCCATCTGTTATTACTTACTATGTATCTATTGCATACGTTGTAAGCAGGGCTCATTATTTTTGGTTTTTATTTTAAAAAAATAATGACAATAATGATTAGAATAAAAGCCACAATACAAAAAGCATTTCATATTACTTGGATCGCACACACGCTTTGTCAATTATTCTTTCTCCATATTTTCCCCATCTTTTCTCATTGCAGGTCTAAAAAAGACCTTGTTTATTGCAAACAGATGTTTGGAACTCTAGTTTTCTAAAAAAAAAAAACTGCAGATCAGTAAAAAAAACAAAAAATAATGACCCTGCAGTATTAAGGTTGGAGACAAAATGTCAATTAAAAAAAAAAAAACTACCAGATTGCGTGTGTTTTCTGCTGCATTAAACATGACAACCCAAATGGTTAACAATTTTGTTCATGGAGCAAGGTAAAGTAAGCGAACGAAAAGGGCAAAGGCAATCGAGGAACAGAAAGTGACCAGAAACACAGCTCAAAAATAAAATCCATGATGCAAATTCAAATACATCATTAAACTATAGTGAAGCAACTTGTGTTGTAGCGCCATTTGAATGACGCAAGATCTCCAAGTGAGCCGGGCGCCGCGACGAAGGGGGAATCGGAACCGTTCAATCGTTGCTGCTGATGACATCTGGCAGCTCCAACTCCAGTTCATCAGTGACAGAATCCCTTGCATTGGTCACTCCATTTATGAGCACTCCTCTGAGAATAAATCCGCTCATCAAGATGTCAGAATGCTAATTTAGAAGTGGCAGTTTACTTTGCCTACTGGGCAATGTAATCGATGTCTTGCATTTTTTTTTTTTTTATTATTTAGTTTTTTTTTTAAGAAAGCAAAGTAAGTAGAAAAGGTGGAGTGGCATCCATCTGCATGGCTCTTTGCTGAGTTTCTGTACATGGGCGGGTGATTAATGGTGCACCTACTCAGATTTGTGGCAATACAAGTCTTTGAGGGCTTTGAGTTCCTCAATGAGGGTTTTGTTCTGGTTCTCCAGCACAGCTACACGGTTCTCCAAACACTTGACGTACTCCTTCTTCTTCCTGCGACACTTCACGGGCAGCCTCCCTGGATGAGAAGAAAAAAGGTCTGAAAATTGTGTTTG
Organism: Phycodurus eques; assembly: GCF_024500275.1. Lineage (NCBI taxonomy): Eukaryota > Metazoa > Chordata > Actinopteri > Syngnathiformes > Syngnathidae > Phycodurus > Phycodurus eques. Next base: position 13,118,608 of record NC_084525.1, read on the forward strand.
ATCGGGGGACTGTTAGCTTGCAGGATTACCAGCACCATACCTGTTTTTCATAAGGCGCACCTCCCTTTTGCGTGTGACTTCCTCTGTTCCTGTCCCTGTACCCAATGCAGGTGAGGTAGCCATGACAACCCCGGGGGTGATTGCGCTGGTTGGTGCTGTGCGGATCTGATAGGCCTGAACATCTCCAGAGGCGGCTAAATGGTGGTGGGGGGCAAATGGTAACTATCCTACAATTCAAAGAAACTGTGTTTACCAGCTTTTCTTACCTTGTACAACCACCTGATTGCTAGGCAACAAGATCTGCTGCCCATCACTGGTCTGGGCGTATTGCAGTATGGTGGCGCCGGGTTGGGCTGTGGCAGCATTGGCCATGGTGAGTGCTTGCAGGCCCTGAACGCCATCTGTCCCATTATTGGCCAACTGGATGGCCCCTCCCTGGGTGATGGCGACTGTGGGGGAAGATTATTATGACATGTCAGCCTTGAAATACAGTGCCACCAGAAAGTATTCATACCCCTTCACTTTTTCCACATTTTGCTATGTCACAGACGTATTCTAAAGGTGATTCAACTACAGTTTTTTTTTTAAATCTACATAAAATATCCATAATGACAAAGTAAAGAAGATGATTGAAAATGTAAACATTTAAACATAATCAGTACATAAGTATTCACACCCTTGGCTAAATATTTTATTGAAGCACCTTTGGCACCAATCACAGCCTCAAGTCTTCTTGGGTATGTCTCTACGAGCTTGGCACACCTGTTTTGGGGCATTTTCTCCCATTCTTCTCTGCAGATCCTCTCAAGGTCAGACTGGTTGGATAGGCAGCGTCAGTGCACAGCCATTTTTAGGTCTTTCCAGAGATGTTTGATTGGATTCAAGTCCGGGCTATGGCTGGGCCACTCAAGGACATTCACAGGCTGCTCCTGAAGCCACTCCTTTGTTACCTTGGCTGTGTGCTTTGGGTCATTGTCGTGTTGGAAGGTAAATGGACGCTCTAGTCTGAGTTCCAGAGCATTCTGGAGCAAGTTCTCTTGAAGAATTTCTCTATATTTCTATATTCTGTCATCTTACCCTCTATGCAGATTAGTCGCCCAGTTCCTGCAGCAGATAAACAACCCCACAGCATGATGCTGCCAACATGCTTAACAGTAGGGATGGTGTTAGCCAGGTGATGTGCAGTGCCTATTCTCCTCCACATATGACACTTGCAATTCAGGCCAGAAGGTTCTATTTTGGTTTCATCAGACCATAGAATTTTGTTTCTGCAGTTCTTAGAATCCTTAAGATGCCTTTTGGCAAACTCCAAGTGGGCTGCCATGTGCCCTTTAGTAAGAAGCGGGTTCCGTCTGGCCACTCTACCATAAAGGCCTGATTGGTGGAGTGCGTTAGCAATGGTTTACCTTCTGGATGGTTCTCCTATCTCCGCAAGGGAACACTGGAGCTCCGACTCAGTGACCATAAGGTTCTTGTTCACCTCTCTGACCAAGGCCTTTCTTCCCCGGTTACTCAGCTTGTTCGGACGGCCAGATCTAGGAAGGGTCCTGGTGGTTCCAAACTTCTTCCATTTCCGAATAATCGAGACCACAGTGCTTTTCGGGACCTTCAGTGCTGCTGAAATTCTTTTGTATCCTTCCCCAGATTTGTGCTTTGACACAATCTGGTCTCAGAGGTCTGCAGAAAATTCCTTAGACTTCATTGCTCTGTTTCTGCTCTGATATGCACTGCCAACTATGAGAACTTGTATAGACAGGTGTGTGCCATTCCAAATGATCTTCAATGAACTGAATTTACCACAGGTGGACTCCATTCAAGTTGTCGAAGCATCTCAAGGATGATCAGTGGAAATCAGATGCACCTGAGCTTAAGTTTGAGTCTCATAGCAAATGGTGTGAATACTTATATACCTATTATGTTTGAATGTTTAATTTTTTTATAAAATTACACAAATGTCTGAAAGTATATTTTTACTTGGTCATTATGGGATATTTTATGTACATTTTTTTTTTCAGGAAAATATTCACAAATCAGCTTTAGAATAAGTCTGTAAAACAGCAAAATGTGGAAAATGTGAAGTGGTGTGAATAATTTCTGGTGGCACTGTATTTCAAAACCCACATTGCAAGCTGGCAGTGGAAAATAAACATACTGTACTGGCCGCTGCTGGTTTGGTAGATGGGCGTGGACATGGTGACTGTGGTGATGGCCGGGGTTGAGTCGTCTTCAGACTTTTCTTCCTCAATGCACGGAACTGCTGGAACGTCTGATGATAAGTCATTTAGGATTTTCCTGAAGCGAAAAGCAGACAAAATTGAATTCCGAGACGAAGAATAAAACAAGAATGGATTAAACAAGGTTCTTTGAAGAGTAATAGGAAACAACAAACCTGTATGAAGGTCGTCTGGACAGGATCTCTCTCCTCTTCTGAGAATCTGTGACGCTGTCGACAGACTCCTGAGAGTCCTCACTCTCAGCAACCGTTGAAATCTTTGCAGGGACAAAACAAATTAATCTTAAATTTCGACAGTTCATTGTATTTTGACGACCCAAGCATCAGGTATTTGGTGCACACCTGAACTGCTTGGACCTGAGGAGGCTGGATGACCGAGGGCTGGGCCGCTTGGATCACCCCGTGAACTTGGACGGTTTGGCCGTTTGGCAACTGCACCAAGGCCACTGTGGGGCTGCTGGATGACACCTGGCCAGTTGCTATGGAGGCCTGCGACCAGGACAACCCACCCAGTCATACACTGCCTGCTCAGTAATAGATTAACGACATTTGCAGCTATCAGCAGTGATATGATGATGTTACCTGTGCCAGGGCAATCTCAGGCTCCAGCTTTGTACCCGTTTCAACACTTTGCTGTGTATCTGCACAAGCTTCCATTGTCATTTAAAATCTGCACAATTAAAAAAAAATGTTGACTGTCTGTGCATGATTCTTAACTAATTTTTGTTCATTGTATTAAATGCAACCTAAAATTCACAGACATTCCAACACCTTATTCCTCTTGCCATTAACTTCTAAAACAGTTAACTTACAATTGCATTGTAACATGCTGCCAATTTTTGTCTTGAGATTGTTGTCACATCTCTGTCGGGCCAATTATACAATATTCACTGACTCACTGTAGTAGTCTCGCCACTCTGCACTACTTGCGTATCTGTTGTTGACCAATACTGGCCACTCATGTGCTTGAGAAGTATCTGCACCATTTGCATAATTGACACTAATCCAGATTATCGCACTACAAGTAACTTTAAACTGCTTAAATTTCTTGAAGTCTCTGCGCCATTTGCACAATGGTCACTGTACCAGATTATTGTTGTATTAGGAATTTCAAACTGCTCTAAATTGCTAGAGGACTGCATCATTTGCACAATTGTAAAAAAAAAAACCACACAATTGGATCAGCATTAACACATTACCGGTAACCTTTCATTGCTCAATGACTCTCCGTACTGTGTTTTTATGCTTTTATGTCTCAAAAGTATTTTCTGGCAAATAGCTGTCTGTTATCGTACTAGAGCGGCTTCAACTACTGGAGACAAATTTCTTGTGGGTTTTTGACATACTTGGCAAATAAAGATGATTCTGATTCTAATGTGCAGACCTGACATTCAGCAGAGATGCTTTACCTCAGCAACTTCTAAGGCAGGGGTGTCAAACTCAAATTCACGGTGGGCCAAAATTAAAAATTGGGACGTCACGAACCAAACTCATTATTTAATGGCAAATCACTGCGATATGCTTGTTTCGCTTCTCTGCAGAAATGTAGTGTTAAAGTTTATCATATGACAACAAACGTAAATTTTGCTTCAACACTGAATCTGGAATAAACAAACTTTAATATTGTAAACACGAGAAATCTAATTTGCGATAAAAGACATCAGTGGTATTTGTTTGTTGTTTTGTATTTCAGTAGAAAACATGAATTCTTCTGTCTCTCTATTTTCTATTTATCTCCAAGTACCTTCTTTTTTATGTAAATCTTTTTTCAAAAGCCAACAACAAAACAACCCCAAAAAATAAGAACGTCCTTCAATAAAAATCCAAATTTCAAACTATTAACAGTCTCTGCCTAGGAGTTGATAAAGGGTATTAAAAAAAAACATTAATTCAATTATGTTATATTCTTTGCTACAGCCACGTTGCTCCGCACACAACAAACAGGTCTGTCTTTTACTTTAGTGAACAGATAAAATACACATACTCTAATACACATTTGATATGGTCTTGCGGACCAAATATAATTACGTCGTGGGCCAAATTTGGCCCCCTGGCCTGAGTTTGACATAAGATTTATAAGGCACCCCGAAGAAGGGTGTGGCTTTCTTAACACGCGAGCACGAATTTTATTTTAACAAAATAAAACAATAATGATTTTTTAAAAAAGTAATCAGCCATGATGATCCGCGTTAGCAAGCCAATTCAAGACTAATTGATCTAATTTGTAGTCTCGTTTATTTTTGTGCAGAACAATGTAGCATGTGGCTAGCCAGGGTGGCCAACATTGCTTGGTTAGCATGCTAACACATTTGCTAACATACATTAACTTTAATTCAGCTTCAAACGCCACTCTTTTTTCCTTTGCATCCCCGCTGCGAGTCGTTAGTGGTCCAGATTAAAATGCGTCTCTATTGATTAATTCAGCATGCTTTCATTTGATTAATAATGCAAAGTTGCTGGCGTTGGGTATTTGCGAGGGAAAATTCTATAACTGTGTACCACACAGTTTATATACTCAATGTTTATTTCAAACAATGTTTTGGCTAAAATGTAGAAGACGAACTGCTTCTGTGACTTAGTCCAACAGTGTTCTCGGTTTTCTTTTAAAAAAAAAAAAAATGTAGCCCAGTCTCCATCTAAGTCTGAGTTGTTGTTGTTTTTTTTTTTTTTTTTTTTTTTTTTTTGCGAGCATTGCAGAGACTGACTCATTTTAGTGAGCCTCTGCAACGCCGCCGCCATGATTTCTTTGTTGGCGTTGTGCGGATACAAGCCGCAAATAAACGTTGCGGGCAGCCATCTAACTGTCTAGCAAAGATCCGATACGTATCCTCTTACCAACACAGACTCGCTTCGTCACTCCCGGGTCTACGGAGCTCCACTTTTATTCAGACCGACACGTAAGAGACCGCGTCAGGCTACACCTCCGTCGCGTCACCGAGAACAACAACACCGAGAGGAGGACGAGGCATCCGACGACAGCGAGAATCGGCAAAAAACGAATGAATTTCCGGTAAGTACCGAACATTGCCGAGGAGCCGACAACTCCCGAGTAAGGACGACAGCTTCTTCCTCTGCTACTATTGGAGGTTGGCGTCGAATATTGTGTTTGTATTAGCGCCTCCCTTGGTTCCGTACTGTTCTTACAAACTCCGAATTCTAAACAGTGGCAATGTGAAGGAATATTGAAATTCAAATTGCCGCTTGTAAAATTCCCTGGGGCGCCCATGTAGGGAAGAAGGACCATGGAGCACAAAAACAGCCCAATGGATGAGCAAAGATCTTTTATTTAATATTGGAAATAAACAAAGCCTACTTAAATAAGGGAGATTCCTGGATCTTGACGTGTCGTTGCAGTGTCGTGTAATTGTTAAAAAGTACCACCTCCAAAAAAATTAGCTCCCCAAGTACCACCATCAGGCCCAACATTAAAATACAGCAGCATAGTAGGTTTAAGTTACAAGTTATATATATATAAGTTAAGTTTAGTATAAAAACAGGTTTTATTCGAAAAAAAGACTATATTTAATATTATAAGTCACTGTAATATGATGCACAGTTTGAACAATAACAATGCACTTACATATAGGAAAATTAAAATCAACTATGTAGATAATGATTCAAGTGTATGTATATCAATCAGTCCATTTTCTGTACATCTTATCCTCACTAGGTTGCGGGCGTGCTGGAGCCAATCCCAGCTATATCTTCGGGTGAGAGGCGGAGTACACCCTGAAGTGGTCACCAGCCAATCGCAGGGCACATATAAACAAACAACCACTCACATTCACACCTACGGGCAATTTAGAGTTGTCAATTGACCTACGATTCATGTTTTTGGGATGTGGGAGGAAACCGGAGTGCCCGGAGAAAACCCACGCAGGCACGGGGATAACATACAAACTCCACACAGGCGGGGCCGGGGATTGAACCTGCTCTATAAGTGCAATGCATTATTATTATTACTCTTACGGATGCCTTAACCAGAAAGTGTTCCAATTTCAAGTCAGTGGATTTAGCATGTTCTCCCTTGTTCTCTCCCCATGTTCTCCCTCAAGTCAGTGGATTTAGCATGTCCTTTTTCAAAACCTGGTGTTCTTGCTTCCTCCCCCAGTAATTAAAACATGTATGCTTGGTTCATTGATGATTTGAAATTGCCCGTGTATGCAGTAACACTTCCAGAAATTATTTGGTGTGGTGGCTGAAGGCATTCGTCGATGGGTGGTGGGGTGGCTGCAACCAATCATCAATGGAGACAGGGGTGTGCTGATTGACTTTTTCTGCCGCCGAACCTATCGACGGGGGTGTGGTGGAGGGGACTTTTCCGCCGTTTAATATACCTGACACTAGGATTAATGTGACTGACTAGTGAGTGGGGTGGCCACTGATGTGGCCAACAAATTCATAGGGGCCGTGGCCACCCCCTGATGGCGCTCCTGCTTGTGTGGTTGTCTCTCTTGGTCAGTCTTGTGATTGACTTGGTGTTGTGCTATATCTCACCGTGTCATCAGTAATGACAGCAACATTGTCCCACTTAAGAACCCCCCGCCAAAAGGAATCTCACCAATGACAAACAGGTAAGTTTACTTTAAACACTGTATTAGCGTTATGTTAAAAAGAATTGTTAAAAATGTGAGAACTTGATAATAAACCCAATATTTTAAGATGTACAAAATTGTACCTTTCCATATACAAGTTAAATAAATGGAGTATAAGCACGCATATCATCTGATTTTGAGTGAATGTTCTGTAATTGGGTTAGCAAGTCTGCAGTCCAGGTGTATCACGCCTCTCACCTCAGTCAGCTGGGATATGCTACAGCTCACCCATGATACGTTTGTGGATAAGTGCTATAGAAAATTGGTGGGTGTGTATTAAAAATATATTGGCTATGTTATGAAATGATTTAAAATCGTGTGTGAACTGTGTTGTACCACAGAAGGACTGTTTGTATACTTTTTTTTTTAATGTCATGTACTCTTTCCATGACAAGGCACACCACTTACTGAAAGCAAGTGTACATGTTATAATGACAACAGTGTATATATTGTAACCAAAGGGAGTTAAGTAGAGCATAATTATTTTGACACGGTAATTACTAATTACTTATTGTAAAAGTCCAGGTTAATTTTTTTTACTCATGTTTATGATTAAGCATTTCCCATTTTTAAAATTATCTTTCTTGCACTCTACGTTTTTAGTAAGATTTAACTTTTTTTTCTTTGCTCTTTGATTTAAATTGTTTTCATCATATAAAGTACATTGAGTTACCTTGGGTATGAAATGCGCTATATAAATACATTTGCCTTGCCTAAATGTTTCAACAGAATTCCACAGGAGCCTTCATAGCGCTCTTCAAAGTCTTCATTTTCACATGATGTCATTCCAAAACTGTCAATGAAAAAAGGTAATTGAAAGTGATATGTTAAAATAAAGGAGTGTTGGTGGGTAATGAATGAAATTCGTTAAAGGACATTTTAAAACGTGTTTTTCGAGTTCATGCAACGTTCCCATTTTTCGATCATTTGAGCGCTCGCTCGCGGCAATGTGTCTTGTCATCCACTTGGTGGCGGTAGAATATCATCTTGGTGGCGGTAGAATATCATTTCAAATCATCAATGAACCAATACTTGCTATCTCCATCCCGTTCAGCGGTGATCTGGCCTGTTATTGCACATAATTTTTCTCTGTCGTACAAGCCTGACTGGGTGAAATTACAATCTTTTTATCTTAATGGAAGACCAGTGGAATTCATCCATGTGGTGCTTATTATGTACTATTTACAGCGCTTGCATTCGCAATACACTTGCCTCGCCCCGGTCATCAACCCAGGCTATAAAATGTTCTCATTATCTCTGTCATTCGCCGTGTGGGGGCTGCCGCTGCAAAGCGGGTTCTAAGCTGTGGCAGCTGGTCAACATCCTGCGGGGAAAATGAGACTTCAGACCAATTTATGGCCATCATCTCTGTGTGCGAGGTTACCACAGCAGCTCTTCAACACGCACCTACAGATGTGAAGCATGCCTAGCGAGTGATTGAATATCCCAGTGGTGCAAACACTTCTGACCTAAACGCCGTCCTTTGCAATAAAATGTGCATGGCTGTAGGATACAGCATCTCAAAGGACTGAGTTTTGTACTTTTCCATTCAAAGTAAGGCACAAAGAGCTTGTGTAATACACATTTGTCACGAAGCTGCCTTTACATCTGTCCTCGCAGGTGGCTGACTTGATTAAACATTGATTTCCCCTAATCAAGACCACCAGCTAAGGTAGCTGTGGCATCCCATGTTAGCCTGCATCCCCACCCTGATTTGCCATGCAGTGCAAAAAACATGTATATTTGCAACATGCCTGCGCAATTTGGTCGATAAAGAGTGCCTGCTGTTCATGGAGTTTTTCTTGTCCTGTAGTAAGACCTAAAAGGGAAACAGTGGAGGCACATTTGCATCTGTCAAGCAAATCACACGAAACCTGCAGACCAGAGCATTGCCCAATTTTCTTGACTGAAAGCGTGACACAAATTGATGTTTTGATTCCTTTCTGGCCTCGAAGTCAAACTTTGGCAAAATTGAAATTTCCTGTAATTAACCTCTTCATCACATTTTCTACATCGCCGTGGTCAGTGTGCCTTGTGATGAAATTCGATTCCTCTTGCTGATGCTGCAAGAGAATCTGATTTTCAAGGCTGCCAGAGAGTGCTGCAGCAGGCTGTAAATCACAGCCCAAACAGCCGAGCCAATGATGTCAGAGACCCCTCCAAAAATGGCGTAGGAGGAGGATGGGAGTTTAATCTTAAGCATGTAGCGACCTAACTCCAATCTATAGCCCTTTCACCTCCTTAAATCCAGCTGTCAAACCTCTTGGCTTAACACAAGCTCCTGAAACCTCATCGACAGCATGCCCCGTGACATTTAACATTTTGTCTCCCTTCAACCCTCTTGGGGTTTCACCCTTTTTCTCTTCTCACTTGTTTTTAATCACTTGTTCATATTGGAATGTAGTGACCCCTCTTGACTTTGTGGGCCGTGGCTGTCACCAGTGTCTCCCGACAAAATATTGAGTATTAAAAACGTGTTAAATATATGACATCAACATGCATTCATTTCCCATACCGCTTATCCTCACAAGGGTCGCGGGCGTGTTGGAGCCTATCCCAGCTGACTCTGGGCGAGAGGCGGGGTCCACCCTGAACTGGATGCCAGACAATCGCAGGGCACATAGAAACAACCATTCGCACGCACATTTTACATCAACATTTTAGTCTTAAATCGTGTAGCGTGGAAAATATCTTAACACTAAATTGCAGCATTCAGGTATGTGGCAAAGTCTAGAGTGTGCCTTAAAGCGGAGATTTGACTTGTTTGAATACCACTAACCTCATATGCATGCTTTTCATAAGTTGTATTATCAGACTCTCATATGAACACATGGCGGGGGGTTACCATGGCTACTATGCCCCATAGGCACTTCAGCATTCACACCCACACACACTACATATATATATATAAGGAAGGTTATCAAATTTAAAGACGCCGGTTTCACATTTGTCAGACCTGAGCTTCTGCCGCCAGGCAGCAAAGTTATCGTAACGTGGTGAGATTGTGCTGACCTGGACCTCTTGCTAATCCATGCTGGAGGCACCACGGTTTATTTGGCCATTTCAATCAATCCATCAAGGTGGCAACTCCTCCCTCTTTTGCCTTTTGCCCTTCTTACTCCCTTCCATATTTCCTTACATCCGGAAATGAAGTGTCATTTCAAGTCCACACATTTGCCAGGTAAATATGGATTTGCCTTCATCCTCCATACAGTATTTCCCATTCATGGCTTCATTGGCATTGGTTTCTGTTTAAAACTGGACTTAAAGAAGTAATAGGACTGAGATGGTGGCAGTTGGTATTCAAATGTACTCTTTGCAGAAGTGTTATCAAAGTCATTTGTTTTCTTTCACTTTGAGAGACATTTTCCTGTCATGTAAACAGCATCAGAATGAAAATAGTGTAGCCCACCTATTTGGACCGCAAATCGCAAAAATCCGCGCACAGGTGACCCATTCGAATTGCATTGACAAAAAAATTTTTTTTTTAACCCCCAACAATTTTTGAAGAAACAGGGATAAACCACCAACAAGCATTTTTGGGATTGATTCCTTGCCCCACCCTGCCCTAAAAAAAAAAAAGAAAAGAAAAAAAAAAACGAAAATGAAAAAGAAAATGATTTAAAAAAAAAAAAAAAAAAAAGGATTAAAAAAAATGAAAATGAAAGAAATACAAAATCAGCAAATAGGTGAATCCGGGACCGAACCGCCAGTATGCAGTGTTCCATTTTACATGTGCTCCATTTTACATGTGCTTTATTATTAGTGATCATTATTTCTTCTACCACGACAGATAGTGCATATTGTACAGTGTACTCAATAGAAGTACACTTGACTTATACTTGCCAACAAGTTTAATTATTTCGTTCACAGTTGTTACTTATGCAAAATAATATTTGAAAAGCTCTCCCCCCCAAAAAAAATTATAAGTGATCAAGACCCCCCAAAAAAGATATGTGCCATGCTATTCTATTGCATACAAACTTTATTCAGTGACAGACAATTCATGTGACAACTAATAATGTCAGTATGCAATATTACATTTGGGGGGGATTTGTTAATTACTGTTGAACATGTTAAAGCTAATGCAATTGTTATAACGGGGAAAAAATACATTTGTACTGTAAATTTGCACATCTAAGTAAATGTCAGTCTTAGAATAATCAAAATGTATTTGCAGTGGAACCCTGATTTCTGAATGCCTTAATGTTCAAACAATTCAATTTACGAAACACAGACCAAACAAAAATATTGCTTGATGATCGAACTTTGTCACAGTGGGCGAACATTTCATTCATCCCTTATGTGTCGGCCGGGTGGTGCAGCCACTGTGGGGTGGTGGATCACTCTCAGCCTCTTTGCTTAGTGTGTCGTGTGCCTTTTCAGTGGTTTTCCCCTTTATTTTTGTGTTTTGATAGCTCAATATGGGTCCAAGAAAAAGCAATGGAGAAGCCTGGCAAGAGGGACTCACTGTGGACTTTAAAAAGGCTATTTGAGAGGAGTATATCAATGGCACTCACATTGCAAAGCTTGCTTACAAGTATAGTAGAGTGAAAGAAACAAGTCCACAATTCCCACTATTGTGGGAAAAAAAATACTTTTTTTGTTGTTGCTGCTGACATGGCTGAGGGAGTGAAGTATCTGTACCAAGTCAAAAAACTATTGCTCGTTTGAATTAACGAAAAACAGCTAACGGATGACAGCATTTCCGAGGCTATCATTTGTGACAAGGCGAGGCACTTTGCTGACTTACATGCTGACTTGTCAAGAAAAGAAGCTTGAAGCCAAGAAGTCAAGGTAAAAGGGATTTTATTGTTCTATTCTTCATAATTGTAGCAACCTGGTTGAAAAGTTAAGGGTTGCTGTGATTTCTGAATGGCACCTGCATATGATTGAGAACAGATCTGCTTGTTGTTAACTTAGTTGCTCGAGATTTTTGATCAATCACCCCTTGTCATGTTTGACATACAGTACTGTATACGTTTATATTGTGTTGAAAGAGTACAAACCTTTACTAAAATAGGGACTTTAGTCAAGGGTAGAACCAATTATTCATGTTTACACTATTTCCTATGGGAATATTATGTTCAATATACAAATGTTTCAATTTACAAACCCCAGTTCAAGAAGCAATTAAAATGAGGTTCGTAATGTTCCGTCCGAACTTCCGATGGATCTGTTTCTTTAATGTCTGCTATACTAACATGAACATAACTACCAAAAGACTGTATTTTCTCAGTTAAGCATGTTTAATGCCAGAAGAGTTGATATCAGCGCTGGGAGATGCACGGTGGCTACAGTGTCTCTCACCCCCTAGTTTGTTCCCTCATTTTATCCTGCCTTGGTCTACACCATCGCAGGAGCGTTACACAGCCTAACAATGTCTCAGCACTTTTCCTATGTGTGACTCAATGGTCTAAACTGTTTTTTCTTCTTCTTTTTTTTCTAATATGAGCAAGCTTAGGGAAAATAGAGAAAATCAAGGCCGTAGCAATGGAAAAAAAAACTAAGACTCAGGCATGAACCCATCTAAATTCTGTTCCTCAACGAGTCCTATCATAACAGCAAGTTGAGTAAATTGAGGTTCCACCGTATAGTTTGTGGTGCACACTGACAGAAAATGCAGTCAATGAGAGTGTGTGTTGTAATTGTTGTTGTTGTTGTAATAATGGAAGCACTTGACTTCTGTGCAGAAAGTGTGGGTTCAGTGCAGCAGATGATGATGAATGATGGATGGAAAACAGATAATGCAACTGTACTTTAATTCACTACACCAACATACTGTTTTATACTAGTCCAAGTTTATAAATAAGCTCAGCATTGGTATGAAACATCTGACTTGGGCTGAGTTTTAACAAGCAGTGGGTTCCAGAGAGAGTACAGTTTTTGCCCATTATTTTCAGCCATTTTGTATCATAATATTTCTAAGTTGCGGTAACAGAATTATTATCATATTATACTTAAAAGTACGTAAGGTAAATCTGGAATTGTATTTATACTGTATATTTATAAAATATTTTTTTTAATGAAACAAAACATTCTTTACTTGATTTTGTAAGTGCCCAAACACGGAATCTTCAACATCTATTTGAGTTGAGGATTATAATAAATGTGGCGTTTAACAGAGAATTATTGCTGTCAAACATCCATCTAAAAAGCCAGGGAATTATATAATTCTGTCTCTGCCTCCCAGATCCTCTCCGCCTGCCACTGCAGCGTGTTGGTTTTCTTTAATGGGTGTGATTCTGAAGACTTTCTGTTGATATCCATGTGGTTGGGTGAGTGCTTCCTGATGATTTTGTCAAAGCTTCACATGCACTCTGAGGCCAGAGATAACAGCAGGCTCTCTTATTGTTGTACAGTATGTTTACAATACAGTATTTATTTTCCCGGCGGCCACGGCAGCCCCGTTTGTTTGCTCCAGAACGTAGTGCGCCTTGAGATTTTTGCAATTTTTTTTTCTCCGTATTTAAGTCTGGCGAAGTTGTCTCACAGTCTATCACAGTATCCGTGACGGGCCATGAGGGGAAGGGGCTGCTCACTCCGTAGGCCCAGCGGCACACTATGTTTTGCCTGCTGTAGCTATATTATACTAATACAAAGAGAGGAAACTGGCAAGAAATAAAGAAGAGTGTGGATACTTCAGAGACTCTTGACAATGATGACCCCATTCACTGACTGCACTCCTGTACAGTATTTTGGCAATAGAGAGTCTCCATGCTTTGCTTTTTTTTTTTAGCCACAGGTACATATTGAATTACAGTGGAATGTATATCTCTTTTGTTCACCTGCAATTGAAATTGTGAATGGAAGCAAAACTAGCGGGAATGAACACTATGTGCAGAACCCCACACACTGCGTGACAATTCAGTTGCGTTCGGCCACACGTGGGTGCAGTGCACAAATCTCAATTAAACTGGGGTCATGTTTTTCCATGCTTTTCCTTGTAGTGTGACCACATCCATAGTGACGTTACCTTACAATCCTCACTCATACTTTGCCTTCTCTCATGGTTCAAAGGTTGCCATGGTTACCAACATCGCAGTGGAACACAAAAGTCTCTACCCTGTGGCTACAGGAGCAAGATGGCTTGGCAGGTGGGGAGAATATGCTCCCCTTTGACTTGGCCAATGTCTTGTGCATGCAGAGGAGTGCCTGGCAACCCAAGGCAACAGAGTTGCCTTGGGTTGCCAGTGCAGCCGCGTAGCTTTACAACAATCATTTGTCACGTTCTAAACTACCGTCCTTGCTGACGTTTCGCAGATGAAGCATCTATTGTGTCAGCGTCTTTGCACTTGTCACCACCATTTTCTGTACATTTGTGGGACAGATGCGTGAAATACGGTGAGACGTAAGCATGTCCCTTCGACCCCAACCATCACTCCCAAATCTGCAATAACCCCCCATCCCTAAAACAGTGACTCTAGGCCCCACATGACAGAAATGAAGACACATATTTCATGAAAATATGCATATGTAAGGCTGGTCTAAGATTTTATTAATTACATATTATTAGTTACTGCCATTTGATAATATTACTGCCTGTGAATTCGAATGTTGTATTGCAACATTGCTACTGCCTTGAGTTACTTTTACCAAAATCACAAGTTGACATACTAAAATATTTTACTTTTTTAAGGCACTGATGCCTTTATCTAAACAAAAATGCTGAAAGAGATTACAAATGATAATGATCTTAATGGGCCTTTCAATTGCATCTTTTTCCACAATTTCAAACAATATATTTTTCTTAACCTCGCAGTGCTGGCTCCCTCGCCCTGCCGCAGCAGTATGTTGCATTCCTTTGAGTTTGTGTGAGTTTGAACACTTTTTTTGTCAGTAATCCATGTGGTTAGGTGAGCGTCACTTGCCAGATGCTATGTGCTATAGTGCAGAGTGCAGTGGGTAATCTTCACTGCTGCATGTAACCTGTCGCACACTGCACGATACGGTCAAACCGGAATGGAGCGGATCACCCCAAAAAATTAGAGTTGCTGAATATCTCCTGCACATTAATCGATCGTATATATGGATGCCCTAAACTTGTATTTTATCACATTTATTCAACGATAAAAAGATTGATTGGTAGTTAAGGAACAAGCAGGTTGCTGAAGAGATTGGGCGTGGGTGAGAATAAAATTGAGTGTGTGCATATTTTAAAAGAGCCTCGCTCCCATTCATTTGAATGTACCACACGTGCACATTTTGGCTATGAGGTTTGCTTTTTCATTATTAACAGCCACATTTGAGATTATCGTTAATATTTGATGCTTTATACTGTATACTGAATATATATGGCTTGCGGGTGGCACGGCGGCCTTCTGTCTCACTCGCTTAAAACCCAGAAATTTATTTTTAGCATGAGTGAAGGCTTATGCGCAATTTGATTGGCTGTAATTTGTGACCGTGCGACAGCATGCCGTGCGCTGGCAATTCAAACTTTGAATCTTGGCAAAACCAGTGGCTGACTGATCGGTCACTCCTGAAAAATGTTGCCAAACCACGCACACTGCGCCAGAGTTCAGGATTCAGGTGCCTTGCCTGTTGTGCGGCAGCCTATGTACACTAACTGAGTGTAAAACCACCCAATGATTTCATGAATAGTGACAAAAAAAATCTGGCCAATAGTGAGACACTCATGCCAAGGAGGAGGTGCAATTTAAACAGAAAAACAAGTTATAGAAGAATACATGCAATCTGAGGTAATCTGGGCCTAAGGTTATTTGTAGGTCCAAAGAGCTGTCATTTGTTGTGATAAGAATAAAAGTGCTTTGAAATGCACGTTATAAATGTAAAAACATTTTCTTAGCAGCGTGGATAGTTGCAGAAGACGTGTGTTTGCATGTCTGCATTTGTGACACTCAGGAGATGGGTTATTTACTGCTCGGCCCTGGCGACCTGTCCGTCCTCACGTCCGGCCCCAGCAGATTAAGATGCAGCTGCTGGCGGCTGCCATAGAAGCCTGAGATTGATGGGGAACACTGGGGCCGCACAGGCCCCACAGAATTCTGAACAGAGCTCGATTGTAGCCAGCAGACAGCAACTCCTTCAGTCCTCCCTTGTCACCTTTTTTCCGACTTTTCTTTATCACACTGTTGCTCACGCTGACACTTCTCTTCCTCTGTCGCACGACACTTTCTGCATCCCAGTTTGCTGTCTCTCTGTCACTCCATCATCTCCATGTGCCCCCTAAACAGCCTCTAAGACCCCTGAAGTCGCTGACAGCAACGTTAGCCAATTTGGATATTTGGATTTCATGAAGCCGTGTGTGTGTGTGTGCGTGCGTGTGTGTGTGGCAACCATGTGAGGGAATATGCTCTCAATAAATAATTCTGTGGTTAAGAGGGTTGCAGGCGCGCCAGCAGAGATTGGATGCCTACCCAAGTGTGTTTACACACCGCAGTTTCCAAGCTGTCTGCACAGATGCAGAAATTTAGAGGATGTGTAAAAAAATAATCCCACGATGTCAACATGCGCTCACTCTGGTTTCTCCAATATATTTGTGGTGGTGATATTGATGTTGCATGATGGAAGAGGAGTAAGATGAAGGATTGTGTGTTTGTGTGTTGTGTGTGTGTGGCTTGGCATGAGTGTGCTGAACAAACTGCACTGGCAGGGCTTTTTCTTTTTTTTTTTCAGTCCCCTGGGCAGAAGACGCATGAGTCAGCGGCCAGTAGGATTTATAGCCAATTGATTAAATTAGCATTTGTTCTGCTACGAGGGCAGCAACCTGTCAGTAAGAATACCCTGAAACACACATATACACACAGCAGCCAAGCGTTTACACGTTGAGCAGCCAGTGACGCAGTGAGGAAAGCGCAAAAATGAAACAGCAGACAATTAGCAATTATGTCAAAAAGTCAACATGATTAACATCAGCATCGCTGGGATGCAAACAGATGAGCAAATACACATTTGCACGCCGAGCCCCCATTCTTATGCATATGGTTAAGGGTCGTACACACCAGCCTTGCTGACAAGCCTTTTTATGACATTCATCAAAACCATCTGCGATTTTCTGCTCACTTAATTTGTTATGGGAAGAGGGATCAATTAAGTGTGCACTGTAATGGCTTTATATCCTTGTTTCCCTTTTATATCCCAATATTTTCTGTGCTCCACTCTGGCATGAAAAGGCAAAATCAATATCTCTGGCTATTTTTCTCTCCTGTAGACTAATTTGGCGGCACGGTGGCCGACTGGTTAGAGCGTCTGCCTCACAGTTCTGAGGACCAGGGTTCAATCCCCGGGCCCGCCTGTGAGGAGTTTGCATGTTCTCCCCGAGCCTGCGTGGGTTTTCTCCGGGTACTCCGGTTTCCTCCCACATCCCAAAAACATGCATGGTAGGTTAATTAAAGACTCTAAATTGCCCTTAGGTGTGAAAGTGTGCGCGAATGGTTGTTTGTTTCTATGTGCCCTGCGATTGGCTGGCGACCATTTCGGGGTGTACCCCGCCTCTCGCCCGAAGAGAGCTGGGATAGGCTCCGGCACGCCCGCGACCCTAGCGAGGAGAAGCGGCTCAGAAAATGGATGGATTGATGGATGTAGACAGACTAATTTGTTTTTGCCACACTCTTCCTGGCATGATAAACAGACTGCATTGCAGGTGAGGGGGATGGCTGATCCAACTGAAAGATTTCATCTGGATTTTAAGTTCCTTACTTAATGACTTCATAACGTCAGAAGGGATTGACCTCTGGCCTGTTATCATTCCTCAGTGGTGATTTAGACAAAGGGCTCCTGTGATAAGCATAACGGTGTGTACAGCCAAAAGACGGCGACAAGTGAAGCGGCATTGGCTCAAAGCTGCTGTTAGCAGAAGTGTCACGGGCCTCGCTCACCTCGACCCCTGCGATGTATCAAGCGCTCCACCATTAAGCCTGCTGATGGGCTTGATGATATGATGAAGTGGGTGTGTTTAAGTGCGTGCCTGTGTGTGACTTGGGAGCACGATCAGGCCCTGTCATTACTCCCGCAGCGGGCCTGGTGACATTGCCATATTGATTTTGACATCATTCGCTTGGGATGTGCTTCAGTGGCTGCCTCTTAAACCAGAGCCACTAAAGTGTCACTTTGTGGAAGCAGATCTGAAGGGCCACTGAGGTCAAGGAAGCAATCCCATGTCAGGTTTTTCTATACAAATGTATCCAAAGGACCCACTCAAAAAGAAATAACGCGGTTAAAATTGAAGCCAATTTGAGAACAAAAGACTTACTGTGCGGTAGGGCTGTATGATGTTTTATTTGAGCATCGTCATCGCGATGTACGTGTGCCCAATAGTCACATTGCAGGGCATAGGCGACATAGGTGGTCGCCTAGGGCACCATCTGCTGGAGGGGCGCACTGCCAGCACACTCTTCCTCGGGAAAAATATTTAACTATCCATCCATCCATTTTCTGAGCCGCTTATCCTCACAAGGGTCGCAGGAGTGCTGGAGCCTATCCCAGATATCTTCGGGCAGGAGGCGGGGTACACCCCGAACTGGTTGCCAGCCAATCGCAGGGCACATACAAACAAACAACCATTCGCACTCACATTCACACCTACGGGCAATTTAAAGTTGCCAATCAACCTACCATGCATGTTTTTGGGATGTGGGAAGAAACCCACGCAGGCACAGGGAGAACATGCAAACTCCACACAGGCGGAGCCGCCTTTCCGTGCCGCCTAATATTGCAATAAAATCATAAAATAATTTGTGACGCCTACTGGTGCCCCTTTACGTTTCTGTCTTGAAAATAACACAAAAAAATAAATAACAAAAATAACAAATACAATTACAAAATAAACTAATGTAACTATGTTTGTCACTTGGCAAGTCACGTCACATGACGTGGGTGCGCAGCTCAAGTCAGCGAATGAGCAATCTGTCAGAACAGGACAGGTGACTTTATTTGCAATTTTTTTCCATCATGAAAAGGACATCTAAGCCCTCGGGTGCACATTTCCGCAAAAGAAGAACAGAAGTTAAAATATAAAGGTAACGTTATGTCAACATATTTTTAAACTATCGTTTTGTGTAAAGAACATGTTTTAGCTAACTGTACAGTACATAGTTTTCCAGCAAAATGACATTTAAGATGGTGCTAGAACACACACTGCACGCTGTTGATTTACTGCCTATTGCCAAGTATTTTTTCTGCCATGTGTAAATGGCAAGAGAATGACAATTACATGTAATAAACACCACTGCCCAAGAAGAAGGAACATTGGGGTCATCCTGCTATAATGTAACAATGTTTACAAAACTAACAGCTTTCACCACCCTGTAGGAAAACAAGGGCGATTTGGGCTGTATCTTTCTAAACCATAAAACAAAATGAACTTCACTACTTGTTGGAAACGTTTCTTCAGGTCCTGCTGCGAGAGGCCTTTTGTGACTTGTGGATGTTGTTTTCATTGAGCCAGCACAACTTACCGACATTACCTTTCTGACACACTGGAGTTGCACTGAATTCATTTCCAGCTGCTCAGAGCTTTGAGCCGGAACCTTTTGCTGTGTTATCTAATTCCAATAAGACCCTCTCCGTTACTGAAGGTAATCCGCAGAACATGCTGTCATCGCTTTTTAACAGTCCACAGCGGTGCATAGCACTCCCCCCTAGCTTCTCTCTTTGAAAACAGACCTCAATAAAGCTCTTGAATGACACAAGACAATTCTGATGTAAACTGATGACATTCACATTAAATGATGTGTAAGAGTTGCAGAAGAGATAGATGCTCCTAGCTCAGCGCTTGCATCGAGCTGCTATACTGCAATTCATCACTTGATAGATGAAGACCCTTTTAATTTGGCCAAACGGGGCTGTGCTACTCGCTAATGTCACAATCATTTCATTTTTATTGGAAGTGACTCCACTTAGCCCGAACTGGAAGCGAAGAAATCAATGCACATTCTTAAGTTTTTGTATTGATTGCTCAATGCAAATATTTATGAAGAGTAGAGGTGGAAGAGCAATGAATTAGTTGCCAATACGGCTTCAAACTGTACAGAGGAAGACACAAGTACATTTAGTGTGGGTTTAGATCTTGATTACTAAGTGAAAAATAAAAGATTAAACTTGTACGGTCTATTAAATGTCCATACATCAATGCTGCATTGATTTACATTGCACTAGCTTCATTGCATTTGCATCCTAAGCCAAAGGGTCATGAGCTGTCGCCAGTTTGAGCAACCTACTGTAAATGACTTGCCTTTTGCATAATTTTTTTTTTGAAAGGGGACAGTGTGAGAACTTGGTTAGATTAAAAGACATGGAACATTGTTAATTTCACCCATTTAAAAGTAATGAAGGTCCACCTCTATGAGACACAGTGGAGGAGGTCCTGGTGGGCAGGTTGCTCATACTAGAAAACAACTTTCAATCACAATTAGGCAGCGAGAGGAGTCAGATTTGGCCTCCTTTCAAGAGAGACACATTAAAAGTCCGTCGATCTGACTGTAATTTATTTATCAGTTCTACTAAAAAAAATAAACATTGACCTCCAACCCTCCCCCTTCTTCTCATCTTGCAGCATGTAATGACTTGAATACCAAACCTACATGAATGAGTAAAATTAAAGAAACCAGTGAAATAGGATCTGTGAACAGGACTTTTGACAGTAAACAGTTCTCGAATACTGCTCTTTTTTGTTTTTTACTTGTAAATGACAACAAAATATCAAGATATTTTAATTATTTTATTACCACATCGGTCTTGCTTTCTTCCAAGCCCCAAACACACAGAGACGGGGTGCCACCAGGGATTTGGTGCTTTCTGGAAGAAAAAAAAAAAAAAAGTCACTTTAGTTCCCACCACTTTAATGCTGCAAATTGAAAATACTATTTTCTAAAGCCCCTGCCAGTCATGCGCCTAGAATAGTAGACTAGAATAGTCATGTTTCCCCCCCTTACAACACCCCAGAACACAAATATACATTATGGTTATGGATATTTCTCTTCAAACCTCACAAACCTGCTGAATGCAAAAAAAGAGAAATGCATCAATGTGAAAGCTTTCTTCTTGATCTTTGTCCCCTGTTTGGTCAGAATTGAGGGTCAACACTCAGACTGATATCTTCCCTTGTCGCCTCACCTCTGGCTTACCCATCGCCCCTTCCTGGAAACCCCTTCACTCTGGCACTAGGCCCGTAATCCAATTAAAAGCACATTAAGGGCAAATGAATAGCGGCAGATTTAATTAGCTGCTGACGAAGCCTGGCGGTCTGGCAGCCGGGCGGATGAACGGGGCGCAGGATGCTCAGAGGGCTGCGTCGCCTCTGACCCGCCCGTGTCAGCGGGTGACGGACGACTGAGAATGCACTTTGCAAGCGCTGCTTCTGTGTGTCAGATTAAGTCTGACATCAGTCCAGTCAACAGGAACAAAGGAGGGTCGTCCATGGGTTTGCAAACTCCTTCTTTTATCTTTTAAAATTCATACTTGTGGCTGGCAATGAGTTTGTGAAGTTGTTTCTTTCTCGGACACATGCCTGCGTATGTGTTTGTGACACACGGCGTGACAAATGTGAAGCACTTGTATTTCACAGAATAAGAATTATTCTAGCCACTCCTGATGTGACCATGATGTTATTAAACGGTCATTCCCGCTCTTACCTGCAGTCTGCTGGCTGTCCCCACCCCTTTGGTTCCTTTCAACTGCATTCTATTTACAATTCAAAGTCACACAATTTCACAATTGCATGCCTGTTAATAAAACAAAACATCTGATGTCTCCTCTATGAAGCACATACTGCACGTCATTAATCCTTGAATAAGCTTCTCATCCCCATGAAGACGAGTCTAGTCTGTTACAAGAAAGCAATAAGAATGCTAAATATGAAAATAAACGAGTACGGTAACTGTGCCAGCTGTGGCGTTCAATGGCAGCAGACCTTAGTCAGCACACTGATGCTGATGTTGATGTATGACACACAAATGCCGCCGCCCCCACCCCTCCCCCCCAAAAAACCTCACCTAACTAATCCACAGAATAGAATAATTTCATGTATAAAACTTAAAGCTTCATTAAAAATAACAACATGCGGCACTTTTCTTTGCGTTTGCCTTAGTTACAATTATCCCCAGTCAATGACCATCTTATCGCCCTAACAGCATAATATTGTGTACGAATCTAGACTGGCATTTCTGTGTGGCGTTTACATCCTCGCACTGTGTTCGCGTAGCTTTGGTCCCGGTATACGCCAGCTTGTCCAAATGTTAGGTTCACTGAAGACACTACATTATGTCAGACCTGTGATTGACTCATGACCTTTACAGGGTCCGCCTCCAACTTTCAATGGTCTCCGTGTCCCTGAACAAAAAAGGGATATAGAACATCGAAAGATGGATAACTGGTTTCGTTGTCCTCAAAGTTTAGATTTTAATCGCTGCTGAGTGAAAATTGAAAATGTCTGGACACGTCTTTTTTTTTGCTTTCTGTCTTCTGTCTCTTTGCATGCCGTATGCATCCTTCCCCACTACAGCCCCCAAGTGCAGTGTCAGCAATGCAGTGTAACCCATTGTGACATTTGCATCATGTGTGTGTTTTTGTGCGCGTGTATGTGTCTGTGTTCAGTCCGTGATGAAGAGCCATCAGCCCCCCTTCCTCCAGTCACCAGCAGGTCTCAGGTGAAGTGGATGGATTCCATGTGCTTTTGCATGTGTTTTTATGTGTAGGCAACTGCTGTCTTCATACTGTACATCCACTTATTGTGTATCAGTGTGTGTGCGTGCCTTTGTGTGTGTGTGTGTGTGTGTCTGTGTGTGTAATGAGATCCAGGTCCCTGCCTCTCCATTTCTCTGCAGCTAATAAAAATATAGAGTGCCCTCCAGATCCCTTTATAGAGAGAGTTGAGACCGCGGCGAAATCTAGGACAGGCTCCATTGATTTGGAGGCTGCTGTATTACTCGCCATCACCGCCAAGGCAATATGAGAAGCCTTTTTTTGTAAATCACACAAGCCCAGAGGGACAGAAAGGAGGCACAGAGAGAGGAAAGGGGAGGGATCGTTGGCGAAACTATCCCTGTGTTGTTTTGTTTTCTGCCATCATTGTATCTTGTGCAGGACTTTGTCACAAAGAGAAAAATAATTTGTGTGGCGCATCACAGTAACTTGAGCCTCACACCGCTCTAGGCATTGCAACTCAATATTATGATTTCCGTTTTGTCATTTCAAGTATGGCTGGGTGCATAAAGACCCTTGTGTTTACTCAGCAAGAGGACAGATTCTGCCCATGTCTGGACTTTTTCCAGCACCTCTGATTGGAAGGCCTTTTTTCCATTTTTAAGGTGTGGACAAGTGGACATGGGGAAAAAAAGCATTTTAAAGACAGCTGGATCTCAGATCTCAGGAGATTGGTGGAGTGTTCTGCACCGGGCCAGGTACCGACCCCCTCCGTCTGCCTTAATAAGATAAGCCCCTGTCATTGTATTGCGTCACCCGGCCGCCTTCACTCCATCAAATATTCATGGACTGCAGCCGCCTCTTAAGTAAACTGGCCAATTTGTTGAGGAAAATGTGCATTAAGATTGGCTGGGACGATATGCTGCGGCCCCCCTGGGGCCAAGCCAGACACAGGCTGCCATTATGGCTCGTGAGTCCCTATTGTTGGCAGCCGTCGGAGCAGAGCTGAGCTGAGCAGAGAGGGACGGGGCAGCAGCATGTGGGCTGTCTGTCAGTAATGGGTGTGTACCAAGAGTGGGCAAGGCAGAAAAGCAGGAAGCGGTGGAAGATAAGAGCAGGTCACAAGAGGCTGCCTTTCAAGCGCTCGCATGTTGATGGCGAGTTAAGGAGGGGGAGAACAATAAAGGCGGGGTCAAGTTTGAATGACAAAGGACACAAAATGGTGAGGGGGTGAGTAGTATAAGGATGCACAAATGACTACATACAGTATAACGACAGCGACAAACAAAGAAAACCTACATGTAGCCTCTCAAAAAGAATATATTTCAAGGATGACTTATTATCTCCATGAGGATTCTGGCTGACAAATCACTGAAGCACCTTTCTCCTTTGCTTTGTGGTCACACAAGTTGAGGGGGAGTGGAAGAAAGACACAACTTTAGATTCCCTACAGGGTGTCCGATGGAAATGAGCTGAAAATGCTGTCGACAGAAAAAGGTGGAAAGTGGCTGAAGCTCATAAAACCACAACTCGTAAAACTGTTGAGTGAATCGGGGCGTGTTCCTTAAGGGGGAGCAGATGGTGGAGGACAAGGGGCACGGGCCATAATCCTCAGTAGCGGCAGTGAGATCAGGGTGCAACGACGACTGGGTCACTTCCACAGAGAATCGGCATGCGTTTAGAGAGTGACCGGGTGAGCCCTGAAAGTCTGCTTGTCATCTGGTGCTAGAGAACTCTGGGGCATCGCCAAGAATCTGCCTGAATATTAAATCTGACATTCAGTATGGTTACATGCACTAATTACACTGTGAATGACACTAAACATTCAAAATACACCACGTGTTCAACTTTTTAAAAGGTGTATTAACACACCAAGACTATTCGATTGGAACCAAACTTCTCTTTCATGTTCACTATTCCACCGATTGAATCAGCTTAAAGAAGTTAATATTTTTCTAGTATATGACTGTAAGAAAGCTCGCGCAGTGAAATACTGGTTAGCTCATCTGTCTCACATTCACGAAATACGGGTTCAAATCGCTGTTAAAACATTGCTGTGTGAAGTTTGCATATTCTCCTGGTGCTTACACGAGTATTCTCTGGGTTCTCAGGCTACAGGCAGGGTACACCCTGAACTGGTCGTCAGCTAATCACAGGCCACATAGAAACAAACAACCATTCGCACTCACATTCACACCTACGGGCAATTTAGAGTCTTCAATCAACCTACATTCATGCATGTTTTTGGGATGTGGGAGGAAACCGTAGTGCCCCGAGAAAACCCACGCAGGCACAGGGAGAACATACAAACTCCACACAGGCGGGGCCCGGATTTGAACCCCTGTCCCCACAACTGTGATCCAGATGTGCTAACCAGTCACCCACCGTGCCGGCTACAATTAAAATATTTCCACTGTATTTCGTAAGCCCACGACAATTACTGAAACAAACATCTTTATCGATGCCTCGCGTTACCATAATTAATATCACCCAAAAAATAGTGTTGATAATATAATCAGTGAGTGCATAGAACATAGACAAGTACAGTTGTATATGTTTAATTAAAATTAATCTAAATTAAAGTAAGTGCAAACATTTGCGCATTAACAACAGTTACATATTACATGTAAGCGATGAATGCATTTAAAACAATGTCCTACCCAGCGAAGTTTATAATATTATGCTAATACTAAATCAAAGCCAGCTGTTAAACTCCACATAATCCATTAATCCGCTCTTATCATGAGATAAGATAACCTTTTAGTCCCACAAAGAGGAAATTTGCAATGTTTCAGCAGCAATGGTGTAAACAAATAAAAAAAAAGGATGCAAGAAAAACAAAAAAATACAACTACTGTAATGTGCTCACATTACAGCACACACTCAAAACAGGCTGAGTTTAGCACACTAACACTGACAATATCCATGTACAGATGTCATGGTACTCTTAACTTCTGATATGGCGTCATATAATCTTGAGAGGACCTTAGTACTAAAGTGTCAACAGCTGAACACACGTTAGGATTTCTTTTTTCTCCTGCTTTTGAGTGACGCCATAAGCACAAGAATCGAAGCAAATCTTTGTGCAAACACACATTCCCGCATGTCCAATTGTACAGCGCAATAAAGATATCCCTGCCTTTACTTAATCGGCTCGTACCAGTTACCATGTAGCGACAAATCACTCTTCCTTGTTGAACCCCTTTTGGAAATAAACTGAAAAGATCTTTGCCTTCTAGCAAAACAGACATACTGTAGTTTGGCCAAAGATCAAATTGATAGGACACAGGCTTAATGCAGTTGTTGTGAACTAAGGATTTGCAATTGTTATGTCAGTTTTATCTACCTAATATCTATCTGTTACAGTACTTGCTCAGCGGAAAATGTGATGTTCCCTAAATTGTGTATCAGATTGAATATGTAATTACCTGGAAATAAAATCTGAAAAGTTGATTGCTTGTTTTGTGTTGATCTTTTAATTTCAACCCGAAATAGTTTTAGTCTACACACACACACACAAAAAAGGACTTGGCCTCACCGTTCCAATACAAAATATATTACATTCATTATGTTTTCTGGCTAATACACATAACACATACAATAAATCACAAGCCACAAAAGTCACCTTTTGTTGTTGTTCAAAATCATTAGATCAAGCAACTCCTTATTCACAAAAGATATCATCGCCATGTTGCGAAAAAATTAAAGTAAATCTCTGGTGTCACTCGTTACACGATGGAGTAAAAATAAAACTTTCACCGGCCGTCTGTGCCTGTGGACAATGTTAATACTGATTAATTCCTGTATTTTCTCTGAATATTATTCCCAACTTTAGTGAGACACTTTACTATGAAATCACTCCGAAAAGCTTTTCCAAAAACACAATGATGACAAAGCTGTTGCATTTTGTTGGCACGGCAAACATGGAGTTGGCTAAACAGGCTTGTGTTGGTCTCCTTAAACCATAATTTGCATATTAAACAGCCACACCTCCTCTTCACTTATTTGCTTTTTTACATAGCGCCTGCAACATTCCATATGGCTTTGTTATGTCTCACACAATATCCACTACTCTTTTTCAAATGAATCGAAAGTAAGAAGGACAATGTAGACAAGCTTAATTTTAGTATTAAATGTTACTTTTAGAATATGCTGCAGGCCGGTAAAATTGAGTTTGCTGCCTGGAATTTGCACATCGCTGCCTTAGCAGACTTCACTGTTCCCAGGATTAACTAACTCATATAATTTATAACCACATTTGTGGGATGCAGTTGGAGGAGCTTTCCAATTGGGACAGCCTCTCCATGGTATTATGATGGCGTCCGTATACCAATACAGCCAAAAGGATGCAGCCTCTGAATTAGGACACAGCTTCTGTGTCACTTCACACCTGCACTTACAAATTCAATTGATGGTAAATGAGGCCAAGTATATTTGCACTGCAATGTGTGTGTTTAGTTTAGGAATATAAGCAGTGTATATGCATATGTGGGTCATACATGTGACCGACTAAGAGGTCATTCCCTTTAACAGTAGAGGAGTTTTTAGTGAGAACGGAAATCCAGTTAGGTACAACAGAGTAGTTGTGATGGCATTTAACAAATAACTGGCCTCGGCCTCTCGGCAGTGACTGGTGAGTCAGTATAGTGTATGTTTGTGTGTGCGCCTTGGCACACAAACAACAACACACTCTTTTTAAGTTATAGTCTTGTACTGTCCCATGTCTCCTACACATTCTGAAAGAGTTACATTTCTATTTGCACCCATGGTGAAGGCACAATCATTCTTCATGTATCTACACACATAGACACGTACACACACACGCACACACAGACACACACACACACCATCATTGCCGGAAATGTGTGTATTATTGCAGGACAGGAAGAAAAAAAATCAATGAAAAGCAATATTCCTATTGGATTTAGTTTATGTTATTGACCTTTTCTCTGGTTCCGAGACCGTGATGCAGCGGTGAGAAGATGACCCTATGACTTCTACTGAGGGTCACAGGATTATGAACACTTCACTGGTACAAATCACTTTCAGTCATTTTTTTTTTTTTCAACTGCTCCTTTCATATTTTGTGGAACTCTACAATGTTAGCTATGACGGACGGTATTCAATTGAATACTTGTGTGAGACGCCTACATAACGTGCACCTGTTGCCGTTAAGATTGTCTTGTTCCTTTTTCCTGAAAGGTAGAACGTTTCACTGGAGATCTATTACACAGAAACTCCTAGCCTGCTGTAATACCAAAGCGTCTCTACGGCACACATTTCTTCGCCCAATGTCAAAAAAGTGACTCAATGTCAGGAGAACAAGCGTGTCTGGTGAGATAATGAGCTCCCAGAGGCAAGAGACGCGTTAACCGAATGTGGCTGCATGAGTGCGACTTTTCCTTAAACAGTAGTGCGAGATGAGTCGTCCAACTGCTAACTTCAAGTTGTTCTCACTCTGGTCAACCCCCTGCAGGATTCGACTGTAGTGAAAAATTTCTCTGCTCCACGTCCGTCCGCTTGTCTCTTCCTCATTCTCGCTTATCTGCAGTTGACGGTGCAGACAGCAGATCACTCCCAGGAGAGGAAACCCTAAAACATGATCCATCATGTTGACAGAGGCGCACCAGAGTCTTGAAAAGAAGACAATATCATGTACAACACTGATAGACCCCATGAGGGCTTTTCCTCTTGATGCTTAGAGATCAGGTGTGGAAAGGCAGGTGGGGGCAATGCTGTGCTGCTTTGGGTGTGGTCACTGAACGATTGTAACTTCAGCGAGATATTGAAGGTTTCCTCATTCATCCATCCATCAATTTTCTGAGCCGGTTCTCCTCACGAGGGTCGCAGGCGTGCCGGAGCCTATCCCAGCTATCATCGGGCAGGAGGCGGGGTACACCCTGAACTGGTTGCCAGCCAATCGCAGGGCACATACAAACAAACAACCATTCGCACTCACATTCACACCTACGGGCAATTTAGAGTCTCCAATTCATGCATGTTTTTGGGATGCGGGAGGAAACCGGAGTGCCCGGAGAAAACCCACACAGGCACGGGGAGAACATGCAAACTCCACACAGGCGGGGCCGGGGATTGAACCCGGGTCCTCAGAACTGTGAGGCTGACGCTCTAACCAGTCGTTCACCGTGCCACCGTGCCGCCCGTTTCCTCATTCAATAATACCTTAAATCAATATTTATCCGAGACCCACTGGAGCGAAACCCTTTCGGCTAGCAACAGCACAAATACTGCGGCGTAAGTCAAAAGGCGATTGTTGGCAGTAAGTCACGATTGCTGTATAAGTCCTTGTAAAAATAAAAGCACACAAAAGACAGCATGCACAGACAAACTATACGAGCGAGGACGGAACAGCCGCACTGGGATGTTGTGTGGGGAGATTAAAAAAAGGAGGATGATATTGCTGTTATAACTTTAATTTTTATAGTTTCCCTTCCTGTATTCCACTTAATAGAATAACATAAATTTCATGTCAGACCACATAGCTTTCCATGATCATTGGCACTATCGAATGCAGGAAAAGCCATAAAGTGACAATTTGTGCACAGCTGAACAAGCTGGCAACAGTTCATCTTGTTTCCAAATGTTTTCTGTAATTAAGAAATTCCCAACAGTCCAATATTTAGTATGAAGCGTTTTTTTGTAGGATGCTGTGGCAAGGACGTTTCATTTCATTCGAGTGTTTTATTTCCCCCTCCCCCCCTAATATTCAGGCTGGATGCAGCATGCAGTCTTATCACCACCAATGTCGGGAGTCAGGGTGGGAGAAAGTGTTGAAGTATGTGATAACTTTGTAAGCAATGATGAGAGACGGCTGCTTTTGAGTGCACCAAGGCCACTTTGCTTGAATTTATGATATGAGTAATTCTAGTTCAACATTTCTAGCAAGTTCCTTATGTGCAGAGGACAAATCTACCACCAAGTATGACACAAGGCAAATCTGCACTTTAAAGTTAAAGGGAACATACTATGGAAACATTTACTTTATTGTTTGTGTACAACTTAATTGTTTATGTAGCTTGGTCTCTGTAATGTCTGCTCACAAACCACATGTAAAATTAACAACCAATGGTAAATTAGCCAGTGGTGGCTTCAGGCAACGAAAGCAAAAGCTGCGTTGAGGTAAAATGCATTCATTGGGCCTCATTTGCGAATAAATGCATTTAGCGTGTACGCAAAGTCACCGACGGATTCCTGACACGTGTACCAGCCAGTTTTCTTGGCATTACTGTACATATGTTAGTCAATCAGAATTCATTGTAAATGACGAGCTCATGCCCGCAAAATGCAATCTGCAGAGACCGCGCCCCCATGTCTCTATAGAAGGACGTCTGACGTATCTCAGCCAATGCACGGAGGTTGAAGTTCGCAAGAGATTAAAAAACAAGTCACAAGAGATGTCTCAAATAATGTCTTTACTGAAACATCTTTCTTGATCTTTACCCTTTTATCAAAAATGTTGTATCATCAGAAAGCTTGCTAAACACAGAAACCAGCAATCTTATTAATCCTTTTTAATTTCTACCGAAGTTGAATTAGTGAAAGCGGCACAAAACATAAAAAAATAAAATTTAAGAGCTCGGAATGAATACATACAAGGATACATTGTTAAAATACATAGTAAGGAATAAATGGCAGCACGGTGACTGACTGGTTAGCACATCTGCCTCACAGTTCTGAGGACAGGGGTTCAAATCCCGTCCCCGCCTGTGTGGAGTTTGTATGTTCTCCCCGTGCCTGCGTGGGTTTTGTCCAGGTACTTCGGTTTCCTCCCACATCCTAAAAACATTCGTGGTAGGTTGACTCTTAATTGCCTGTAGGTGTGAATTTTAGTACGAATGGTTGTTTGTTTATATGTGCCGTGCGAGTGGCTGCCGACCAGTTCAGGGTATACCCCACCTCTCACCCGAAGAAAGCTGGGATAGGCTCCAGCACGCCCGCGACCATAGTGAGGAGAAGCGGTACAGAAAATGGATGGATACATAAATAAAATAAATATAGCACAGCATAAATGCGATATACTTGATAAAAGTCATGAAATGAGCGTTGGATGCGACAGAAAAGAGAAAGAAAAGCGTGTGTCAGAAATTCAACCCCATCGGTGGCAATGTGTTTGTAAATCGATCAATTTACATCACATTTGCACATGCAGAATCACAGAAAAATATATAAATGTGATGATCATAGGGATCAGAAAGAATACAAAAAACTAGGAAACACGAGCGGTCTGATATCGCATTTGCTGCTCTTTGAGTAACAATGTTGGACTGCACCCAGACAGCTGCACCGGGCGGTGGACACACATTAATGCATATACTGTACCAACAGGATAAACCCAGGACTCTTTGCCAGCCAATCGCAGAGCATAAAGCAGAAATATACAGTACGTTTTTTTCCCACAATTTAAACATTTCCCAGGTGTCTTAGCATCTTTTCTTCACATTTTAGCCCCATCAAACTCAGCCTATTTTAAGGAGGCAATCCTTACTCCACAAAATCTACTGCCCCAAAATCCCCCACCCACGACGGGGACAACACCGGGTACGGCTTTTGTTACCATGACAAGCGGTGGCAGGAAAGCACTTAGTACTTGTGAAAGCTGCAGCCAAGAGTGAAGAAAAACCACCCATGAACACAGTAAAAGCGCATCTTCATCACCAAGATAAAATTGCTAAAATTGAGTTTTCCTTCTGGCTGGTGTCTAAGAACAGAAGTTGAAAATATAAAATTATATGTAAATACGAACAAAGTCTAAACATTGAACATTGTAATGTTTGGTGGCTCTGTGGTGACATCTTGTCTTAAAAAAAGACATTGTAGACATTTAAAGTACCTAACGGTTGCTATGTAATGGCCCTTTCGCCATTCACTTGAAGCAGGAGGAAGTGCTTAGACCTGTTTTCCGAATGCGGAAGTAGGTTGCACATAAACGAGATTCATATGGGATCCGAGCATGTTGCACATTCACAAAATATCCTCTTAGCTGAGTTAAGAATGATGTTAGTAACGGTGGATCTTCGTGGACTCCAGTTTACCTCATCGCAGTTGGTGTCAATCGATTTTTATCAGCTAAACACAGTACAGGTACTTTTGTTTACTTCATTTGATGTAAATTGAAATGTTTTTGATCAGTACATGTATTGTTGACATTCAAAGACTGGGCAAAGACTTGTACAAGCATCTTCCATTTGACATGTCAGGTTATGTGCAAGCTTCTCGCCTCGTTGGTCAGTTTGATTGTGTGATATATGGATTGACAAGTCAGAGTCCACAGTATTCGATCATGTTCAGCAGACCTACCAATAACTCCTCCAGACAATTCCAGTTGCAGTAATGCATGCACTCCAGCATCTCTTCACATGGTCTCAAATGCACAATACCAGTCACACAAGATCCATATCGAAGACCGAAACACTCTATAGTACTTGGACTCTGCAGAGTTGTTTCTGTTCGGAATGTGAGTAACTGACTTCATGGTAACTTCTATATCAACTCTTCTCTTGGTTGTTCTTTCAGAAAACAAACGTGGCAACAAAAAATGGAATGGGTTCTAGTGAAGTGCTTTCTTGTTAAATTTTTGTTGAAGATATCAAAAAAGGCAGTAGAGATAAGCTCACAACAATCGAAACCACAACGTACGTATACTGTGGTGCACTCAAGTCCCACATAATATTGATGATATACAGTTACATTTGGTCAAACTGCAGAGCTTTGGGGCTTCAAGGTACCACTGTTGATATTTGGGGCGATTTTAGAAAAACATATGAAAATATCCATCCATGAATTAAAAAAAATTTTTTTTAACCGCTTATCCTCAGAGTCGAAATTATGATAAATCTGACTATTTAACTGAAAGAGATTTCTAATTTATGGCCGCTTGGGTTACGTTTGGTCTTTTCAAGGAAAATTCAGATTTGCCTCTGGTTGCCGTGGAAACACAAAGCCATACTCGCAAAAGAAAAATCTTAGGGGTATTTTGACAGAAGCATGTAACATGCACTGTTTGTGAAAAAAAATGCATAGTTTCCTTGAAGAAACAAACATGAGTGCCTGCTGCAATCAGTGAGGTGATGACGATATTCAAGTGTCTACTGCAGCAACAAATATCTTCCTGACTGCCAGCCATGATGTGGGCCTAATGACAAGCTTTGAGCACCACTGAGACAACCTTGAACCTTGGCGGCCAAACAAGCAGTCTGCGGGCGCTTAACGTTCATATGCACGTGTGCCATACAGTGTAGCACAGTGACAGAGATCTACATGCAAGGACACTTTGAACATGACTACTTTGAGCTCACCCCCACTATGCAAGCCTGGTGCAAGACACAGCTTCATTACTGAGCCACCTTTTGTGCATGCATGCTACAAAAGTGTAAAGGTCACAGTAGTTTAAAGAGCAGTTTTGCATATTTGGCTGCTTTGCAAAATGCTAATTATTTATAAGGTACATCCATTTGAGAAATGTTTTTTCTTACACCTTAGCCTGTTTGAATCAAACTTTGTTCTTCCACTTTTGGTTAGGTGTGAAAAAGGTAATTGGAGCAATTCAGCTGTTTGATATGTTTCCAAACAATCTTTGAGCCCAACCTGGATGTGTTATTGTATTAAAGGATTTTTTTGTCTCAAATGAATGAATAAATGCATTGCTGAAATAAACAGAATGATTATAAATAATCGACAGATCAGGAAATTCATAGTATAGAAACTGAAGCAAGTAAGAGTGCAAAGTAAGAGAGCACAGCAGTGTGTGTGGGGGGCAGAATTGCACCAAGGCACAACTGCTATGGAGCGAAGAGTGTAGTAAAAAGAGTTTTTGTTTCTTTGTGTTTTTACCAACAGACGACAATGTTATACAGTAACTGTCTCTATTCACAGTGAACTGCAAAGATGTCTGAAGAAACGTCATTTGCATACTGTTCCTATATTTTGGGCATGCACCAACTGCTTGTCCTCTCGGTCTTTACCACAAACGAATTCTTCTTATTCAACTCATCGTATATTCAGATAGAGAATATGTTTTTTTTAGTCACAACCCATTATGTCCATACAGTAGATGAGGTTGGGAATGTACATCGATCGGTAAAAAGAGAGCTTTGCATTTTGTTTCAGCTACTAGTTGACCACAACAGACCGATGCAGAGTCCAGCTTTGGCGGGGTCCAACCTTCACTGCAAATGAATCAGACATACTGCCTGAAATGTGGGCCAAACTGTCACCAGCCGTACAAGGACCGAGCAGCCTGTGAGAGCCTTTAAGTGAAGACTACCAAATACCATTTCAATAAAAATTTTATCATCACACGCTATTCTATTTTTTTGCAGTTCCAGTCCATACTTTTTAAAATGTTTTTAATTTTTTGTCCTCTTCAGCTGTTAGGTCAAGCAGAAAGGAGGATCTGTATCCCATTCATGCCATTTTAAGCTGCTGGTTTCTTAGTATTTTGATGGATATTTATTGAGACTCAAAGTCCATCAGTCAAACAGAGGGGGTTGACAAAAAAAGGAGGAGGAGTGAAAAGATAACTAAATAATATCGAAAGAGAAGACAACAAAAGACAAAACTAGCTTTGAACAAGATGAGGAAAGTAAATCTATCCATCCATCCATTTTCTGAGCCGCTTCTCCTCAATAGGGTCGCGGGCATGCTGGAGCCTATCCCAGCTGTCATCGGGCAGGAGGCGGGGTACACCCTGAACTGGTTGCCAGCCAATCGCAGGGCACATACAAACAAACAACCATTCACACTCACATTCACACCTACGGGCAAATTAGAGTCTCCAATCATGCATGTTTTTGGGATGTGGGAGGAAACCGGAGTGCCCGGAGAAAACCCACGCAGGCACGGGGAGAACATGCAAACTCCACACAGGCGGGGCCAGGGATTGAACCCTGGTCCTCAGAACTGTGAGGCTGATGCTCTAACCAGTTGGCCACCGTGCCGCCGGAAAGTAAATCATTTTACACTATTATATAATGTGTCAATGCGCATTAGATATGAGTGTTGTATGGGGCAGTCCTGCTACACCCTGTGAGAGAAGGATAGGACAAGATAGGACCCATATCGGACAGGAGGGGAAGCATGCAGGGCAAGGGTCGTGAACCTGGCTGGGAATGGCTATGTAGGACCAGAGTGTGAGTGAGAGTATTCCCAAGAAATTCACATACTGTAGTTGTAAGTTATTTGTCCCAATGAGTGAGTGGCCTCACACCAAGCAAATATGTCCCAGGTTTGTGTGTCTGCGGACACATATGAGTGAATTGACACCATTTTGCATGCACAATGACCGTCAGAAGTGTACTGTAATTGCTGTGCCTGCACCGCGGGGGCTGAGGACCCCACCCACCCAATCGAGAGGCGGGGTCGGGCCCAGGAGTCTACCGAGAGCGGCCCGCTGGACGGGACATGTTCCACACCGAGGGATCCAGGGCGGTCCACCGGCCCCACCGAGGCGCCCCGAAAACCGTCCACCAGGAGGAGGCCGCAGGTTTTTCGGTTTATTTGGTAGTCCCAATTCACATACTGTACACTCCCAGCAGGACATTTACAGCACCCGCCTCACCTGCAAAGCCCTCCGCATAGCGGGGGATGCCAACCATCCATCATCAGTCTGCTGCCATCAGGGAGGAGACTGCGGAGTCTGCAGGCCAGGACTAGCCGACTCAAAGACAGTTTTATTCATCGGGCTGTCAGGAATCTGAACTCTCTGCCCGCTTTGCCCCCTCTACCTCTTCTGTCCTCTGCCTACCTGAACTCTGAACTCTGGCGCCCCACAAACATGCAAGTGCACACACACACACACACACACACACACACACACACCAGACTCAGGGTCACACCAGCCACTTTAGCAGCATTGGGATTTCGTCACATAATTATTTTAGATGCATTATAGTCTTATTGCCTTGGTTCTCTGACCTTGACTTTGGTGCACACGTCACCTGATCTTTGATATTTGCACATTCAATTCATACTTTTTATACTGTATATACCATAGTTTTATTTAGCTTTTTATATTGATGTTATTATTTGTACTGTCTTTTGTAGCACTGTGGGCCCTTGAGTACCATAATTTCAATCCTCTGTATGTGTTGCGCATATTGAAGAATTGACAATAAAAAGTACTTTGACCTTGGTCAGAGTGAGGCTGTCGTGCAACAATCTTGTGCCTCTGAGTTGTCTCAACGCCTTGTTCAGTGGAATCTTGGAAGCTGCTGCGACATCTCTCTAGTAACTAATCCTAATTTCCACATTTTCATCCACTGTGGGTTTTGCACAGCATCAAACCTTCAAACCTAATGGACTGAACTGGTCTCCACAACCCCAGACTATACTCACCACCTTTTTCTATTGGGCAGTTCATCTAAAAATAAAATATGCAAAGATTTTATAATTATGGACCTCTACTCGCTCAGTGTTCACAAACACATGACACTTGAAGATTTGAGGGAAATCATCCTTAACAAGTGTACCTGTTGATCATCTTGCACGTTAATATTCTTCTGGTTTGACAACACATCTCTTCTTCCCTTCATGAAAGCGTTTGCTGGATGAAAGGTGATACAACCCCCCACCATCCCACACCTTCTCTCTTACTTGCCAAGCATCAAAATGGCAGATGCAGTCTCACACAGAAAGGAGCTAAGGGTGGCAAAGACTACAAAAAACGGCTGTTCCCTCATGTATATGCACCAGGCACTCTGCATATGTGCCGGTTTAATGGCAAGGTTCCACCGATTAGTACTAGGAGGAGGTCATTTTTGTGTGAGAGAAAGGGCGCAAGTCTGCCCAGTGGTCAAATCTTACAGACTTACAACATAGATCTGAGAGAAAAAAAAGGCCCCTCTGATGTGGAGAATGTCAAGGAACAGTTGCTCTCAAATTAGAGGTTTGGGAACGGCTTTTTGATTCTTGTGAAGAGCATCAAACAGTAAAGAATAATAAACCTCATGTGGTGCAGTTTGAATAATGCAACATATTTGAGTAAAAGGCTATAGCAAATATGAGATTGCAAACTATGGGAACATTGCAGATTCATTTCTCTTTTCAAATTTTTCTGCCAAAGTGTGTGTGTCTGCGTGCCAGCTGACTTCTTGTTCTACTGAACCATAAAATCGATGCTTTTGACACAAAGAGGCACTTGACCATAACAGTGGAGTGCGCATTTGATTAATGTGCCAGTCAAGGTTGTCGTGAATCACAAAACTGAGGCTGCGTAGGTGTAAAGTTCTGCTCAGTTGAGTGAGCGCAGAAAAACGTCCTCATCCATTAAGTGTTTAGTTCAAATGAAGAAAAACACCTGATGGTCATATTCCTTTCACTCCCACCTTGACTGTTCCAGTCTATAATTGCTTCTCTTTGTGGCGCTTGCTATGGTGTTGACGAGATAGAGGATGTAAACCTGTTTGTTTGTCTTCCTTCATCCCACTCCGATGAAACAAGTGCCATAAAATCTGACGTTGCTTCTCAGTGCCATCAGAATGAAAGACTCCCTTACTGCCTGACACAAAAAGGGCTTTTGGAGATTTGTGGCAACTCTAGGAAGGTGCCGCTCCTTCCAAATTTGCCACATGACAATGACGGGTGTCTGATAGCGTGATGTGTTCGTCTACAAATGCAGACTGTGAAGCGCAGAAGCACGTAAATATGTCTACCTCCCGAGGCTCATTAGTGCATCTCTGCCTGTTTCTCTTTTCAACTCACTCCCACGCCTTCTTTCGCTTTGCCTGTCTTGACAGGAGTTACTGAGAAACAGGTGGAGGAGTCAAGTGTGCCGAGTGGAGTAACTCCAAAGTGAATGGGAGTCTGGGTCCAGAATATGCTGCAGCATCAGCCTACTCATTGTCTATTTCTTGTCAATTCTCTCTACATCACGCTGGAAAAAAAACGTATCTATAAATCCTGGTTAACTCTGCTTTTATTGGACTATTTTAACTATCCAGATTAGGCACGGGCAACTTGTGGCCCGGGGGCTGTACAAGTAAAGATCTAAATTCATTTCATTTTCATTCCCTTCACCTGTTTGGTATCATCCGAGGCCACATGCCAGCAGTGGTGGGTCTGTGATGGTGGATGGGCATGTCAAGTATGCTCTGCCATACTTGCCCTCTTCTGTCTGTCTGCCTTTGTGCATCGCAAAGAGAAGACTATTTGAAATATAGAAGCATTAGCTTTTCATTAAGAGTCGAGACAGATTTACTTTAAACAACTTATTTAGTCGGCACCGTATCAAATTTCCCAGGTTTTTTTTTCAGTTTTTCCAAGTTTTTTTTTTTTAAGTCACACAAATGTCAAAATGCCAACATTGCTGCCGCTATCGTCACAAACTTTACAAAATTGTAAGTGAGCCCGTTACTCATATTTATAAAAGCTATTGACCGTTTTCTTTGATGAGCATGATTTGTTATTGCAACTGCTGTCTTTGTAAGACACCATCAAGATATTGTGTTGACACAAAATATCCAATTTCTGTGCTGATTATCCTCATGAGGATCGTGAGTATGCTGGACCCCAGCCAATCACAGGGCACATATAGAAACACAGACAAACTTATGTTTTATATATAGACAGCGCTGGCTCGGGAGCGGAGTAGGAGGCGGAGATCTTTGCTCGTGACGTTGATAAGCTCGAGGAATTTGAATGACCTGAATTCAAGCCTCTCAACAGAAAAACATCTAGAAGTCAGGAATGTGTGGACGATTTTAATTCATATTTCATATGTTTATTGAGGCACTAGAGATAATATTACATCCCAAACACTGGAAAAAGTTGGTTTGGCAAAAATACGGGAACTTTAATAACATCTGTGACATGCTTTTGTCAAAATACCCCAAGGTTTATGAATTTGATCAAACTTTGCACCTGCTTTACCGAGCCTCGCGGAACTCAAGTTATGTCTCATGCAAAAGTGCCACTGATGACCGTGCCTCGTCACTGTTTTTGTGATTGTGTTTCTGTGTTGCTAGTCCGAAACCTGAGAATGGCAGATCTTATCCAAGGTCGTATCCAAAATGGCGCCTGCCAGTGTGGTCGCCTCGGTTACGCGCTCTCGACTTTGTGTTTGTGTTTTTTGTTCGTTTTCGGAGGTCAAGGAGGCTACTGCGGACTTTCTTTCATCAACTTTCGCAAAATCCGCTCCACTCATGCCAGAGTAGCATCTGCTCCATTTGCACACTGACTGAGGAGTATCTGCAACATTTGCACAATCAACATTGTCCCAGATTATCGTACTACTCGCTTGAAGTCTCGGCGCCCTTTGCACAATGCTCATTGCACCGGACTATTGTAATATTAGTCATTCGAACTGCTCTAAGTGCTAGAGGACTCTGCATCTTTTTGCACAATTGTAAAAAATAAATAAATAAAAAATTTACCGGCATTACCAGATAACTAGCAACCCTTTACTGCTCTTTTTTTGTTGTCAATGTCTTTCTGTCTCAAAAGTGTGCTCTGTCAATTGACTGTCTGTTGTCGTACTAGAGCGGCTCCAACTACCGGAGTGTGTTTTTTGGACATACTTGGCAAATAAAGATGATTGTGATTCTGATTCTGATCTTCGCCCAGCCTAGCTGCCAAATCAGGGTGGACAAACTTGATATGGGAGGTGGTATTCTTAGGCAGTTCAGCAACACAGTTTAGCTTTTCATGCAGTCCTGTTTCATGCAATTGTGCCACCGCTCATCTTGTCCCCTTCTACTGTGGGGTGTCCTTTTGATTCCTAGATAAGTAGGGGCTAGACTAAAAAAGCAACTAGCAACAAACCTTTTGTGTGTGTGTGTGTGTCATTGAAGACTTTCTGTAACTCTGAGCCTCCCTCCCAGGTGCAGTCAGAGCAGGAGCTGTGCATACCTACACGTTCATACTGCAAGTGAATCAGCTTGCTCGAAGCCACTGCTGTGAGACAGATAGTAGAAGCATCAATTGTATTTTCACTCATGGAGGTGACACTTCATAACCAAGTCGTCAAATTACACGCGTGCATCTCAAAGCTCTTGTCATGAGTTTACTGTGTCTCATTCCTTGTTGTTGAGTTACAATTTGTCGTGACTGTTCTAAACTGTACTATGGCGACCTAAACAGGATTTACACTCTCTGGTGGAAACATGACTTTATTTAG
This sequence comes from Phycodurus eques, assembly GCF_024500275.1. Lineage (NCBI taxonomy): Eukaryota > Metazoa > Chordata > Actinopteri > Syngnathiformes > Syngnathidae > Phycodurus > Phycodurus eques. The sequence goes on from NC_084525.1 coordinate 13,158,170, forward strand.
CCTAACTAAATTAGCTGGAGAAATGTGTGATACAGAGCAGAGGAAACGAACATGGGGTTTAATGCAAGAACAAAGGGAATGACGAGGAGGTGAAATTGCACTCTTCACTGCTTTGCGCCTCATGCCCTCTTCTCTGCACATAAGAGTGATGAGGTGTTGATTGCCTGTGGGCACAAGGGTTTTCTCCAAACACTCTAAAAGTGTCCCATTCTCTGATTAGACTTGAGTGTTATAATGGCAAATAGGCCTCAACACTCAACCATACATTATGGCACTGAGACAGACCTCCAGGCAAGATGCTTTCATTAAAGGTCCACGCAGACCTAAAGGTTGATAAGGATAAAAAAAATGGTGAGCCCCTAGCTGCTGCATTTTGTTGGATTACTGCAGGCTCAGAGGATGCAGACAGTGCATCACCAAGCAATGTATTTATTAAAAAATAAAACACTCTTTCGGGAGCGTTTTCTTCCCGTGCGATGTGTTCATGGGTGAAAGATGTTGTGAAGACGGACTAATATGACGAGATGTTCTCAGGAGCCGGCCGCACGCTGACAGCCAAACTAGTGGAAGATGAATATTTGCACCCGCACTGTAAGTAAATGGTGCTATCATGTGGCAATGTGTGCACACATAGCCCAGACAGATAGCTGTTCAATGTATTGCATGCAAGCAGGGCGTGCTGGAGCCCATCACAGCTATCATTGGGCAGGAGACGGGATACACCCCGAACTGGTTGCCAGCCAATCGCAGGGGACATACAAACAAACAACCATTCACACTTACAGGCAATTTAGAGTCTCCAATTAATGCATGTTTTTGGGATGTGGGAGGAAACCGGAGTGCCCGGAAAAAACCCACACAGGCACGGGGAGAACATGCAAACTCCACACAGGCGGGGCCGGGGATTGAACCACGGTCCTCAGAACTGTGAGGCTGACGCTCTAACCAGTAGGCCACTGTGCCGCCTAAAATACTTCAAAACAAATAAATTCAAATAAATAAATTAAACTTTGGTCACCATGTGTTCCACGTACAGCGGGATGATGAGCCCCGTGTGTGCATGTGTGAGTGAATTGGCTCAAATCTTTATGGATCATGTCGCTCCTCTTGTCAACAATGCTGCTTGTGGCTGTGATGAGAACCCTTAAGACAGACATGCCCAAAGTCCGGCACCCGGGCCAAATCCGGCCCGTGTTCATATTTCCACTGGCCCGAAGCCTCTGTCATAAAACCAATAATATGTGGACCGGCAGTACAAAATACATGCGCAATTTTATATTTAAGCACAGGATGGCAGTAAACTTGTGGCTGAACTCTCGCGGGGCCGTTTTGCGCATGATCTGTTTTTTGCCCATTTCTAAAATGGCAACTGGAAGTAAGAAAAGGAAAGTTGATAGCGAGGGCCGACGTTTCCAGGACAAATGGAAGTCTGAATATTTTTTCACTGAGTTTAGAAACAACTGCGTCTGCCTAATTTGCTGTGTTCAAGGAGTTCAATATAAAGAGGCACTACCAGACGGAACATGCTAATTATGACAAGCTAACTGGGAACGAACGCAGTGAAAAATTGTAGCAACTGGAAGCTGGTTTAACGGCACAACAACACTTTTTCACAAGAGCCAGTGAGTAGAATGAAAATGCAACAAAGGCAAGCTATGAGGTGGCAACGCTGATTGCCAAGCACTGCAAACCTTTTACTGAGGGTGAATTTATTCAAGACTGTGTGATGAAAATGGTGGAGAACATTTGTCCTGAGAAAAAGGAACAGTTCGCCAATTTTTTCCTGGCTCGTAGCACTGTGTCACAAAAGATCGAAGAAGTTTCTTCTGATATTAAGAGACAGTTGGACGCAAAAGGAGTGGAGTTTGAATTTTCTTCGTTAGCCTGTGACGAAAGCACGGATGCATCCGACAGCGTTCAGTTACTGATTTTTTTTTAGAGGAGTGGACAGTGAAATGAACGTGCGTGAAGAGCTACTTGACCTCCAGAGCCTTAAAGACCAAACAAGAGGGAAAGATTTATTTGTTTCTGTTTGTTCCGCCGTAGATGACATAAAATTACAGTGGAATAAAATCACGGGGATTATTACGGATGGCGCACCTGCCATGGTTGGCGAGCACAGTGGATTATCAACCCTAGTGTGTAACAAAGTAAGCGAAGAAGGAGGTAAAGCTATAAAACTCCATTGTATTATTCACCAACAAGTTCTATGTGCCAAACATCTGAAATATGATCATGTTATGAAACCGGTAATGAAGGCTATTAATTATATTCGCTCCAAAGCGCTGTGCCACCGCCAGTTTCAACAATTTCTACTGGATAGCCACGCTGAATACGGAGATGTTGTGTATCACACTGATGTAAGATGGCTCAGTCGGGGGTCTGCACTGCAGCGTTTCTACTCACTCAAAGAGGAAATTGAACAATTCTTGGCAAAAAAGGGACAACCGATGCCAGAACTAACCGATCCTGTTTGGCTGTCTGATTTTGGATTTTTAGTTGACATAACCCGACATCTTAACACCCCGAACACGAGCCTTCAGGAGCAAAATGCATTGATAAGCCAACTGTATTCACATATTAAAGCCTTTCGGACTGCTACTTTTCATAACCCACCTGTCACAAACGCAGCCCAATACCACACATTTCCAATCTCTGCAAGAAATAATGACCTGTTTTCCAGTGCACAATATCAGTGCGCAAATTAGGAGGTATGCCGCAAACATCTCATCTCAGACTGAGGAGTTTCAACAGCGTTTCAGGGATTTTGCAACTATTGAAAAGGAGATCACGCTTTTTTCTTCTCCCGTTTCCGTGGATCTCAGTGACGTTCCAGCCCACCTGCAGTTGGAGCTCATTGAGCTGCAGTGTGACACGGAGTGTCGCAGCCGGTACCAACAACTCCCTCTTGTCAACTTTTACCAGCAGCTGGATGAAGACAGGTTCCAGGAGATTCGTACATTTGCTAAGAAAATGTTGAGCTTGTTTGGCTCGACATACTTGTGTGAGAAGACATTCTCAGTCATGAACATGAATAAGAACCGCGTGAGGACAAGACTAAGTGACTCCCACCTGCGTGACATATTGCGCATTAAAACCACCGCTTTTGAGCCAGACCTGCCCCATTTACTGCAGTCGAGATCTCAGTGTCTCCCTTCACATTAATGCAAACATGTTGTTTGTTGATTCTGATGAATAAAGTTTGAGTTTGAGTCAAATTTCATAAAAATACTTTATTTTGCATTTCATTAATTTTTATTTTAACCTTCATTAATCCAGGTCAGGCAGTTATCAGATCTACCTAGCAGCAGACAGCATAGTAAAACAAAGTAAAATAAAAATAAATACAAAAAAGCATTCCCCTCGTCGGTAGCATGTAAAATTAATGCTGGCCCGCATGACCATTTTTTTACGTCAATGTGGCCCCTGAGCCAAAATTTTTGGGTACCCCTGCCTTAAGACATTTCAAGTCTTCAACTCTGTGTACAAATTGACTTTTTGATGGAAATACTCCAAGAGCCACTGGACTTTTTGCAGCTCAAATTCACCATACATTGTTTAATAGAAGGCCAGGGGTAAATACAATGTTTTGAAAAAATGAGTAAAGCACAGAATGCTCATAATAACTTTCATTTCCTTACAAGCAAATGTATTTGGAAGTATCCACATTTTATTCCAATCGAAAACATCCATCCATTCATTTTCTGACTCGCTTCTCCTCACTAGGGTCGCGGGCGTGCTGGAGCCTATCCCAGCTATCATCGGGCAGGAGGCGGGCTGCACCCTGAACTGGTTGCCAGCCAATCGCAGGGCACATACAAACAAACAACCATTCACACTCACAGTCATACCTACGGGCAATTTAGAGTCTCCAATTCATGCATGTTTTTGGGATGTGGGAGGAAACCGGAGTGCCCGGCAGAAAACCCACGCAGGCACGGGGAGAACATGCAAACTCCACACAGGCGGGGCCGGGGGTTGAACCCCGGTCCTCAGAACTGTGATGCTGACGCTCTAACCAGTCGTCCACCGTGCCGCCCCAATTGAAAACATTGAACATAAATTAATCAAACTGATGAAACGAAAATATTAGGCTGTTGAATACTCGAGCAAGCTGAATTGCATTCATTTGAGACCAGACCTTACATGTAAACACCAAAAACTGTGTGTGAAATGTTTAAAAGGTTGAATTAACACACAGTTCAATAGAAAACCAAAATCCTTTCGAATGTATAACTGTTTGAACTAAGTTTTACAAACAAGCCACAAAAGGTAAAAGAAAACGCGTAACACATGGTCAAGTCTGAGGTATATGTATGCTTGGTCAAAAGTGAGCTAAATCATGGCATTTTGACCCAAGATTTTGTGCAACAGGCATTGTTGGTAAATTTTGGTAGAATTCCATACAGCACTGGGGTGTTTGACTTCCACTGTATTCTCTTTTCATTTTGTCAATACAGGCTACTGAATGTGGTTTGATGCGGGAAATAATAAAATGAAATCTTATAGCACAAGGCTGCACCATAAGAAAATTTAAAGTGAGTCTGAATGTTTTCCGAGTTTAATGGATACAAAAAAACAACCATGCAATACATTGTCCTCACCCGAGTGAGGCCGCCGTCAGAACAGTCTATAAGTACTAAGCTGCTGAGGAAATTAGCCGCTCCACCGACTGGAGAATGGAGAAATCATTGTGGAGTCTGGCATGCCCCTGTGCACATGTGTAATTGTGTTTCTAACAAATGTGGCTGCCATGTCGGGGACTTCACACCTTTCCTACTTCCACTCCTCCGACCACCTCTCTAGTGGAACCTCCTCAGCCATTTGGAGCAATTTAGCGTGTGCTAACATGCAGTGCGCCGGGGCCGCCGCCAACTTCATTATCGCGTGATTATGCAAAATCAGCAGAGGGGCCGGAGAATCAAAGCTGCCACTGGAGATGAGTGAGTTGTACAGTAAGTGTCCTCCGCCCCACCGGATTGGCCAGGGAAAGATGAGAGAACCCAGATCTCACATTCTCTCCTAGTCAGCCTCCCTCTTGAGCATCAAATTGACTTCAAGCAATGAGGCAGATGTTGAAGTCTATCCTGCGGGAATGTGTGAGGGGAAGATGTGCGAGATCCTCAGTGTTATAGCCAGACAGAACTTTATGAGAAGTGGGGTGAAAATTCCATTTACATTCAAGGAGCTGCAGATGACAAGGAGTAAAATGAATGCAGAGGTTTAACGTCTCTTCTTTCTTGTTTTGTTGTTGTTTTGTTTTTTGTCCACACTGTAGGGACTCTGCTCAAGCGCAGCGGCCAGTGTAACGTTTAGCCACATTGAACGCTGGTGGCAAAGGTGCCATTCATACGCAAATGAGTACAAGCAAAGACACAAGCAGCATACATTAGTACTGCACGATATAATGCCACAATTCTGAGGATGAGCAGAGGGCTGGAGGCCTGTGGTGCAAAAATGGAGGAAAACAATCAGAAAGTGGTCACACTTCACTTCGTGTAGCCCTATCTCAGCCACACGGAACCTGGACATGACCGGCCCCACCTTATCAGTGCTCTCCTTGCTGTTAGCCGCCTTTCTCTCCTGGCCCCGCTCGGGAAACCGTGCAGGAAACACCACGTCAGATATAGGTTGAGTCAGTGAGCGGCACTATCAGGCTCGGACATGGTACCTGCTGGCCTTTGAGCTGTTCAAGGTGCGACTTTAAAAGTGAAGATTTGTGTTTTCCTTCGGGCGCACAGACATGCCGTCATTGACAAGGTTTTTCCTTGCTAACACACACTTCCATAACTCTTTTCAGCAAAAAAAAAAAAAAAACTCTTCTATCATGTACAGACTCTATTATCTGTCATCAAAGTGTTTGTGTGAAACTGCAATACAAACCTGTTTACTGTCAAAAATGCTGCAAACCGCAATCTAATTCCAAACTGTGATAGGCTTTATGCCTGCTTTTTTGGTAAATATTTGGGTCAATTAGCATTCTAATAGCTTTGTTAAGAATTCAGCATGGTGGAGCTTTGTCATTTGAAACCTACAGTTAGCAAGGTATATGACAAAAAATAATAAAAAATAAAAATCCACATAACTTTACTGAGGCATTGTGCGTGACACAAGGAAGAACCAATTGTATTTAAGAGAGGATCTGTATAAGGATGCAGGTACAGGAGTTTTTATTTTATTATTATTTTATTTTTTTACCAAATGCGTTATTCTGAGATTGGAATCGGCCACACCCCAGAATTTGTAGCATCCAAAGGAAGTTGCAGGTTGACCTTATTTGCATACATTTCTTGAGCCCAGAAGCCTCTGTATGATTCACACTCATGCAGAAACGTACTCACACACACGAGTAACAATGTGTCCTCTAAATATTCCAAGCTATAAGAGAAGGGTGCTGAAAAATATTTCTTAATACCTCAATTTAAAGTTTACTGTAGCTTGGAAAATACAACAGAAATCTAATGCTAATACTTATCAAACCAAAGTGGACACATTGCCCCATCAATTCTTTCACCAACGCTTAGTTTGCCTGGCATGAATAATTTGAAGTTGTCAGTAGCCATGGTCCGGATGCGGGGGTTGCGGTGGGGGTGGGGGTGATTGCTGAATCAATAGCCATAAGGATTCTGGCTCCTGTATGCTTTCAAGATCTACAACCAAAGGACCCGGTCATCAAAAGTTAATGAGCTATTTAGAACATGCTGCTTCCTTTGCGCTCTGCTGAGACAACAGCGTAGGAGAAAATAGATCGTGTGCTTGTTTTATGTGTTTTATGTCTTTTTCTGATCTGTACAGAGAGATGGACCACTGGGAGGATAGCACAACATAGCAAAAAGGGTTATCATGTGTGTACAGTTGTGTGGCGTGGTCCCGTGAAAGTGCTAGACATGAGTCATAATCTCCCTTTTCTGGCCACTAATGTGCACATGAAACCGTTCAACAATAACAACAACTCTGGCATCAAATACAATAAATGATCTTAAAACTTGAAAATGATCAATTTTAACAAGTCATGCTTGTCTGGCATTAACATTTTAGAATAACATTGAGTGCAAATTGATGTTTACGTTTCTCAAATTTTAACGCAGAATGTCCTGTTTTGAAGCCAAGCATTGATAATGTAATTTTAATCACACTGTGAGCTGTGGGTTCCATCACCGCTTTGTTATTACCCTGAAAATTACAGTCATCCTCCTCTAGCCTTCTCCCTCCCTTGTGTCATTTATGCACTTCTCTTCTTTGTTTTTTCCCATCTCCCGTCCGCCACCTGGAATTGGCTAACGATGCCTGAAGCTACATGGCTGACATGTCACGCAGGAGTCCCGTCAGTTTCTTGGCTTCTCAATAGCTTTGTTAAAGGGATGGCACATAAATGTGGCAGAGGTGAAACTGATGGCAGAGGAATTCCCCTGCAGGAGACTTGGGAGGCTACAAAATGTGCAGGAAGGACAGGTGTGATCATTCAGAATGAACAAATATAATGAACAGATAAGATCCCATTTCAAATTTAATTGGAGACTCTTTTACAAGCGCTCAAAAGACAACAGTTTTTTTTTTTTCTTTAAATGAGTCAAGCAGCGCATTGATTTGTAGGATGCACCCAGTGGCCATGTTGGTGCCTTGTCCACAGAAGCACATCAACCTCCAATTCACACATTTCCCCAGACCCTGGAGGACTCGATCCTCACCAGTGGCCATTATTTTGGCCAGCCTCAATGTGCCTTTCTCCTCAGTTTTGCCATTCCCACTGCGTCTGTCTGTCATCCTGGCCACCATCGGTCGTCGAGGGCACAAGCAGAATGCAGGGGGAGCAGCAGCCAAGGGTTGAACTTTAATTCACCACAAACCTCGGAGACCACACCACCTGAGGGAAATTCACCTTCCACTCTTGATTCCTTCTAAGATGACCTGGACTTCAACTTGTCATTGAACCTAAAAATAAATAAATATAAAACCTATACTGCTCGGGGTGTGCTACTACCTTTCTAAACAATGTTATTACACAGTTTGAAGACCCAAGCTCCTCCTTCCATCTGTCCAAATGACTTGACTGTTTCACTGACATCCTGCTCAGTGTACCCTGTAAAAAGTGTCACTTTTTAAAACAGTCGCGACAATGTTTTTTCATTATTTCTGAATCAGTAAAACCTTTATTCATCTAATTCGTTTTTAAAAATTTTGCTCATTTGTCACCAAATTTGGACTGACATAAATGTGTGACTTTTTATGGTTTCATTTTGGCTTTACAACATCATGACCTATATTTTCTTCTGTTTATACTGCTTTAACTGCAGATATGGAAGGTGGGACGTCAGAGTGGAATGGAGCGAGGAAACAGTCCAGCCCCCCTGAACCAGGACCAGGTGGAGTGGGGAGGGGGTGTGACTTCAGTTCAGTGTTTTGCTTCAGGAGACCTTGACAGTAGTGAGGATGTAAACTAGCGTCTCTCCAACAACTAATTGCACTTTCTTTTGTTTGCTGGAGGACTCTAAACATCAGCCTCTGGTTCCAAAGTCTTGACTGATGAGTTACAACCACCCCCAAATGTACAGTATACTTTCGGCCAGGGTATACCATATGGAATGGGAATTGCACTTGGCGTAGACAAACTTGCAATCGGAACTTCAGTGGTCAGAGCTAAGTAATCTGAGAAAATTGTAATGCTATTTGGATGATCACTTGTTACCAGAGTGACTGTTGATAATGTTTTGTTATTCAATGGTTCACTTACACTTGTGTGGCAGTTAAGAATGCTGAAGCTGGAATTTGCAGTTTAAAAAAAAAAACGAATTTCTTTTCATATACTGTATGTTAAAACTGTCTCTATGACCTGATGGCAGAATATTATATTTATATATATATAAAATACATCCCTCTCTGGCCCCATCTAATGCCTCTAATTTATTTCTAATTATTATTTTACAACTAGGCACGGCGGGACAATAATAGCCAATCAGCTGGTGTATAGACAGGAGGCGCGAGCAAACAGTCTGCCAATAATTTGCTCACACGCACCTCATGCTCACAAACCTCGCAGAGGGATTTAGCAGCCTCGTGCAAAAGGAGATTATTGTCATAGTCTGTGCCCTGCAGTTCCCCTTTTGGAGCTCGGGTGGCGCTTTGTGCTTCGTCCTTCTCTCTCTCTCCTCTCCCTAGCAATCAGTACTATCTTGGCCACGCACCTGTTATCAATCAGCACTCTTCACTGCCTGCATATAAGCCTGCCAGAGTCTGGAAATCAGCGCCAGAGTATTGACGTAATCCGTGGTACACAGGCCAATGTTCATGACTCCTTGTAAATTACCTCGACCACTCGCAACCATACTTACCCCCTCGTGTTCTTCTTTGTGTTCAGTGCTCCTTCCGTGTCTCCCGCCTCACTGCCCATTCAAGCCACACCGCCCAGCTACTCCACCTGCCCATGCATCCGTTTCCTACACCTTCCATGTTCCAATGGACCACCATTGCCCCACAGATATCCTACCCACTGAGCGATTATTTAATAAACCATTCTCATCTACTTCCTCCGCCTGCGTCTGCTTTTGGGTCCAGTCCAACATCATATGATTCCCAGTCGTGACAAGTATACTGTTGTTTCTGAGCCGTATTATTTAATTCCAGTTAACCAAAAAATAAATAAATAAATTTAAAAAAGGTAAAAAGAATTGGGTCGCTCTACTTCAAATAAAGGGTAAACATCTAACTGTTTTCACCGAGTTGTCAGGTAAATTGATCACCTCTCTTATATTATTAATTGATTGTACAATCTAAAAACTACAACATCAAACTGGCAACATTTCGTGTAACGTTAGCGTTCACGATGCACTCTGAGTGAGGCAGGTGCAAGCGAGCGGGACGCAGGTCCCAACCTTGTTCCTCCAGCTGCTTGTCGTGCGAGCCTGGGAAACCGACGAGGACTCTTTCGTTGAGTGAGCTGGAGGCGGCAGGGGCGGGGGCAGAGACATGAAATGAGGCTAGATTCAAATCTTGCTAGCATTTTGAAAACTTGCATACCCTGCCTTTAATAAATGAGATGCATGACGCATAACTGTGGTGCACTCCTCGTCATTTGTCACATGTTGTTAGACTGTTTGAAAAGTGTTTTAATGTATTAATGTTTTAATATGAGCAGTGATGAACAGACTTTTGTACATTTGTACAACCATTAAGAATGTTACATTTTCCTTTTCAACAAATCTGAAGTTTATCAATGACCTGGAGCACATTGTGATTAAAACATTGCTGGAATAGAACAAAACATTTTTGCGAGGGGAGGCCTTAGCGTGTGCTAGCATGGCTATCAAAGCATTTTGAGCCAAGCTAATATGAAGCGCAGTAAATGCTAGCCCAGAGGCTACCAAGGGATGGCTGACAAATTCTAAATCTCTATGTATTCTGTCTATATTGTAGTTGGACTTATTACCCATTTTAGACAACTAAATAGGGTAGGGTGGGCTGTTCCTTTCTGAACTTACTCTTGATGCTCATCGGTCACTGGCGAGTATTCTCCGCAGGACTGGAGCCACTGAATTATTGAAGATGCCACTGTCCCAAAGCTGAAACGCCACATGGAAGTCTTTGTTCTCCAGACATGACAAGAGCAGAGGGCTTGATGAAACATGGTGGGATGCTTACAAACTATCCGTCACTGCACTGCTCGGCACACACTGATGCAGGATTAGATTTTGGCCGGGGTAGAGGGAATTTGTCCTGTCAGGCAGGGAGTGGTGGGGATTGAACAATCCTGTAGGCGGGATGGTGTGATAAAGGTTTCCAGAGTTCTATAAATCATCAGAATTAAAAGTTTGAAAATACATACATGCTATATTTAATGGCTATTGCACCTATAGACATTTATCTGTATATAATACAGTGTTTATGTTAGTCTTTTGGCCCTCTGTGTTCTACATTATTTCATGCATACAGTACATGTGAATAAGTTATGTTTCTGAGGCTGCCAGGCTTTTGGCTTACCCAATGCACCAGTAGTAATACCATCCTTGCTCTCCCTCTGAGCTCCAGTTTTATTACATTACATAGCCATGATCCTCTAGCTGCATATGAAACCTGATAACAAGCTGCAACCTTTGATTTACCCACCTCTGAGACCTGCTCAACCCTCACATTGTTGCTAAGAGCTAGCTGCCCTGAAATCAATGGCAGTTTAATAACGCTAGTGAGCAGGAGTCCAATACATCAAATACTTTAATGCAGTCTTATTGATTTTATATATAATACTCTAAATCAGTTATTAGTTTAATGAAACTACAATGTGCATTTTTTTTCACAATTTAAAACAGTTGTCTTCGCATGTCTGTGACATGCTTTTCATCAAAATAATGAATACTGAACACTCTTAACACACTATTTCTTGTCTTGTCTGCTCGGTTTGGGGGGGGGGGGGGGCAGCCCCGTCTCATGCAACTGAGTGACTGTATACCCCACCTCATGTACTGCTGGGCCAATGGCTAGTCAGGTGTTGTTACCATGACGACAGGGGCAGAGCCAGAGAGTTGCTACCAGAGTGGTGTCTGAGTGGTGGGGCCAAGGGGGTTCGTGCCCAGAAAGACATCCATCCATTCACTATTGCTCTTATCCTCAGGGTTGCAGGTCAGTTGGAGCCTAGACCTGCTGACTTCAGCGGTTGGCTAAACAGACAAACAAGCATTAACACTCACATTGACAATATATTGTATCAATAATTTTCAGTCAACATCATTTGTGAAACACAGAAAACCCAACAGTGTGACCTTTCTTTTGGTGTAACAAAAAAGTGTTGGATATGCATAAATAAATGTAAATATGAATGTGATGAACATTAACCTCTATAAGCATTAGCTGAGACCACTGATCTCCAAATATACTGTAGTCTCCTTGTCTTACGTTTTTAATTTTATACTGGTTGACTACTTATTGTCCAGCCATCCATCCATCCATTTTCTGTGCCGCTTATCCTCACTAGGGTTGCGGGTGTGCTGGAGCCTATCCCAGCTATCTCCGGACGAGAGGCGGGAACTGGTCGCCAGCCAATCGCAGGGTACATATAAACAAACAACCATTCGCACTCACATGCACACTTACGGGCAATTTAGAGTCTCCAATTCATGCATGTTTTTGGGATGTGGGAGGAAACCGGAGTACCTGTAGAAAACCCACGCAGGCACAAGGAGAACATGCACACTCCACACAGGTGGGGCCGAGATTTGAACCCCGATTTGATCTGAGAATGAAATTGAAATGGGAAAACTGGCTTTTTTGTGTGTGAGCTCCACTCCTATGTCCCATGTGAGCAGTTGCATCAGTAGGTTGACTGAATGTTGTCACGGTGTGAAACATCGCTGTAACACTCAGCGTGTTTCACTAGCCCCCCACCACCTGCACATGTAGGATGTGAAGCACACTGCAACCCAGCCAGCTGCCCTCCGCAGGTGTTGGCAGCAGACAGAAAAACATGTTTTACCTGATGGATTCAGCTTCCCTTGTATTGTACTCAGCGGCAATTCGAGCCTCTGCCTACTCATGCTGTCACAGGTTGCCGAGCAACCAGCTAGCATCATCTTTGTGACCCATGAGATATTTTGCAGTCTTACAAAAGGGAAGTGAGGTGAGAGATTGCTTCTTCAAGTGAAATGATAACGACATTTGTGGCTAAAAGCAAACAGTAAATTGGAAAAAAAGAAGTTTTGGTCAGTGAAGCACTGCCTAATTTGCACATTTGTTCCACCAACTGACGACAAGATGGAGCAAAAAATAGGTGTGAGACTTTACTGAATGGCATAGTCTTGGCACAATTGAGCAAGCATCAATTAATCTCAAACTGGTGTTGCAGCTTCCTGAATTGTTAATAAACTCTGAGAGATGAGCGTGATTGATTCGCACTGGCCTGTAACAATATGCAGCTCCTCAGTGCACTCATTTACCTTTCGGTTCCTCTTCGTCTGCGCCTTTATCTGCCTTTATTGTCTTTGCATATTAGAGTTCAGCCCTCGTCCAACATTCTGCACCATAACTCATAAAGATGGGTGTGCTGGCCGTCTACCTGGCTTTGCTATCAGCTTGTGTTTGTGCAATAGCGTGAAAGATACCATCACTGTTCTTGTGTCAAGTGATAAATGGATATGCCCATGCGGACTTTCTTGCATGTGATTTGGGTGAGCAATAAGCGGTCGCGGTAGATACCGATCATGTGTTTGTGTGCGTCGCACTCTAAACAGACAGGGAGACATCACCTCCTTCATCTTCGCTGTCAAGATACCATCTTGTTGACTTCACCTGAGACTCAAGATTGTATTTTGACCAGCGCCAATCATCCCTCTCACAGACAGCACTCAGCAGCAGCTCACCACCTCAAAGATCTTATTAAGCACGGGGAGAGAGGAAGTGGTGCAGAATAGAAATGGGAAGATGAAAAGACATGGAGAGGGTAAGTTTTAATATCAGAACCATAAATGCTATGTTGTAACATGCAAGGTCGCTACAAAGTACAAACAGGAAATAAGATGGAGAAATGAATACAAGTCAAAAGTATTGCTTAATGCCACGGCAACATCGCTTTAGGCCATCGTGGACAAAGCAAGTTGGTAGTGAGACAACATAGGAGGGGCGGGGTGTGATTTATAAACTGTCAGAAAATGGAGGAGATGAGAAACCTAGTCAGCCGTAGTGAAACGTGGTGACCGCAACTAAACTTGACAGTACACACTAGGGCATATCAAAACTTGAAGGCAGTCTATTATGAGATGGGAAGCATATGTATGTTACTCCCCGGCTTCTCACGGTCCTTTCAAATTGTGCCAAATTTGGTACGGGTTTTGTTCCATTTTTCATTGCAAGATAGGGTGTAAAACTCTACTTAGTATATTACCTGTGCACTTGATATATAGCATTTCCTATTGGATAAATAAAGTATATATCTAGGTTTTATGATAGTGACGGATTGACCCTTTAATTGATAACTTCAATCTCCATTATTTTCTAAATGAATAAAAGGTTTTGAAATGTGCTGCAACCTTTGAGGTTCCACTGTACTCTCACACTTTTACTACAAAGAATATACTCCCAACAGCTGTTTGCTGCTTTTTCCAGTGTACTTTTTATGGCTGCAACATACTGTATTGTTTTGGACAAATGTTTTTGTGTTGGAGAGCTGATTTCGGATTCTGTGTCTCTATGTGCCCTGCCATTCACTAGCTTGGAGTAGTTTGCCTTTCACCCACAGTCAGATGGTATACACTTTAGCTTTCAAAAAGGCTAGAACATGATATAAAATAGTGTTGTTCCACTCAAAAAGGGCCTTCAATGATACAGATTAAGAACATAATTCTGATTGCGCAAGTGATCAATTTCATGTTTAACTGTAAAATTAGCATAATCAAAGCTATTTTATTGTATGTTGTTAATGTTGTTATATGTAGATAGTATGTTGTCAAGGCTGCAGTGACATGTGTCTGAGAGAGCAGATACGAGCAACAGGCGATCAGAGATGTATTATCTAAACACAGCAGAGGAAATGAAAAGTAAAAGGTGAGGTTTTGCAATATTTTTTCCACACATACAGAAAAGTGCCAGATTTGATAGCTTCTTATCGTGTCTTTTTTTGGGTTAATGGCTTTCTCGACTAGTCTTTTTCTTTTATATCCTCCCCAATCTCTTTTCCCCTGCCTCTCACGTGTATTAAAGCTGAGGCCGATCTGTCCCCTTTCCATCCATCTTCTTCATTCCCTATCTTTACCCTCTCCTCTATCACTCCTCGATCTTCCACCTCCGCCTCCTTCGCATTCACCATGCTTTCTAATTTCTTTCTCTTACCATCTCCCTCTGTGAGCTGCCTGTTGCTGATCCAACATGGGAGTCTCTCTGAGATGGTACCATCTACTTCAGTCGCTAGTTATTAATTACTCGACGATACCTCATCTGTTCTCCGCCTGCCAACAGAAGTAATTACTTCTCTCCCCATTTTCCTCCCCTCGTCTGCATCAGAAATGACGTGATAACCAGGAACCCAAATTACTCCTGCTGATGAGACAATCATTGAGCACTAGGGAGGACGGCAGAGATTTTTCAGCCCGGCGCTGTGAATTGCCCGTCAGGGTAATGGCACCTCAATTTGGTTTTGGATGCTTTCCGGGCACATTCATGGGGCATTTCCAATTTCCAGCTTGTGAAACACAAGGAAATGAAAAAGGAATGATAGTTTGAATGAAATAAATGAGCATTATTTTGTTTTTTTGTTATCTCGTCTTAAAAAAGAGAGAGAGAGAGTGCTATCTTAAGGCGCCTTTTTCCTCTATATTATAATGCAATAAGAAATCACAACATAAAAAATATGATAAAAGGATAAAAATAATGAAAACATGAACTAAAGTGGCAAGTATTTACAATACTGTACAAAAGTCTAAAACTACAACTGGCTTTGTTTGACATTTTACAATTAAAAAAAAAACAAATAGTGCCATCATCAAAAATATCTGTATGGCTTGATTAGCCTTTACCGATTCTGTTTTAAACCGGAGTTAAGAAAGCAAGTCAATTAAATCATATTAATCAGATCCTAAAAATCAAAATTGAAACTCAGCACTCTGCAAAGAAACAAATACTCATCGATTGCATTGGATAGATTATGCACAGACAATATATTCTGCACTGCATTATATTTATGTACTTGCAAACTCATAGGCCCCTGCCCTCAGGTGACATATGTGGTGACTTAATAGTTCATTTCCGGTTTCAGATGGCGTCCTGTGTCGCTGTGTATTATTTTCTCTTCAGACACTTATTAATTTGTCTGCTATTTTGCAGTTTTAAAGTTGGTTACTCTCCCTTTATCGCGGTTCTAGCCAGACCTTTGTGACAAGTGTATATCACCCAGTCATTTATTTCAGTGTTTTGAGACTACGTGTCACGATAGCTTAACCATTATCATGGCTTCTCCATCTTTCTCTTGCTAATTACTCCTCATCCTCCCTTTGTGATAATGATACTTGTCAGAAGTGGCGCTCACTTGCTGTCATGGAGGCGATTAATTGTGACTTATGCTGCGTTGACACTGGACACGAAACACATTTTTGCCTCTTGCTTAGCCATCATAGCCAGCTGTAGCTTGTATGTAGCTGGGGAGGTGCAAAATAGCATGCGCAACGCGCTCCCCAGTAGTACCTTAACAGCGGAAAGTAGGGAGGTTGGGTGACTGTTCTGTTCTTGTATGGTTTTTTTTTTAAACCATATAGCGTACACAACTGCGCACTGGCTGCAGTTTTTGCCTGAATCATCATAACATCCTATTTCAGCCCTTTTATTTCGGTGACAAAAGTCTTTTGGCCGAAAACCAAAAATGTTCGGATGAAAACTTTCAGTGACTCAATTTTCGATGTTTCCCTTCTTCAAAGATATTTCATTGACCAAAGATATTGTAAGTGTTGCAAATGAAACCTTTGCAACAACTGCATCAAGTGACACAGAGAGATGACTAAATTTTTGCGTTTTGCTTTTATGTTGATTTTCCAGGCTTCACCACAGTCTCTTTAAGTAGGTTTTTTTTTTTTTTTTGGGGAGGTACACCTTTCAGTCTTCTTTGCCAGACATAACACATGCTCTATAGGGTTTAAGTCTGGTGATTGACTTGACCGGTCTAAAACCTTATTCATCTTGGTTACACCACTAACTGTAAATGTCAACTGTAACTGTAAATGTCTGAACTGGCAAAAGGGTTCTTCCAAATCTGAAAATGAGAAAACACAATTATATGGATCCATCTATCTATTTTCAATAGCGTTTGTCCTCTTTGATGTTACAGGTGAGCAGGAACATATCCCAGCCAACTCTGGCCAAGTGGGATGTGGGAGGAAAAATCCACTCAAGAACTGGAATAGCAAACTATATTCCTCGACTTTGTTACCAATATACATGTATTTTAAGGGAAATAATGCCGTTGTTGTTAAATGTTAACTAAAGTGAAAAAGTGGGCTGTAAGGCCATGCTGGTACAATTAAGATCAGCTATTTGAACCACTACACTATCATTGGCCCCCAGAAATTATGGATCAGCATCATTATCAAGATCTGAAATAAAATGTAATGGTTCTCTGGTGGTCCATGTCGCTACCACTATAAAAATTGTGTTTGTAGTCCTACCAACAAAGCAATGAAAACATAACCCCCTCGGGGAAGGTAAATAAACATTTTGATGTCTTCATATAGAAAAAGTACCTGCTCTACGTGCATGATCACTCCACCTAATCCTTTGGTAACGCTTTCTGCATCTTCAATTTCCCATCAGTCCTCACAGCCTCCTCTTTGCTGCTCCACCTTCGCAATGATTTGGATCCTAATGGTCTTTTTACAGCTGCTGGCTAATGTTGCCACGGGGGGACGTAACGGGTCCATAACGAGACAATACCGTCCCATATGCAGCATATACGAGGGGCAAATTTGTCTGCTTCAATGGTGACAGGAGCAGTCTATAGTGCTGTTCCAGTGAGGAGCCCAACGGAGAGACGGGGGTGTCGGAAAAAAAAAAAAACAGCCTTAGTGTATTCACGACTATATCGTAGGAGCCCAGTGAAAGTCTAATGGACTAGTCACATCAAATAGTCTTGGTACGAGCACACACACACACACACACCTACACACACGCACACACACGCAGGCACAAACACACACCCACACGCACACACACGTACACACACACACACACACTTAGAAGCAGAAGCCATTACCAGTAAGAGTTGGACCATTTTACCAGTAAGGGCTGGACCATTACTCTCTGTCCAGTGTGTGTGTGTGTGTGTGTGTGTGTGTGTGTGTGTGTGTGTGTGTGCGTTTGCGTGTGTGTGTGTGTGTGTGTGTGTGTGTGTGTGTGTGCATGTGTGTGTGCACGTGTGTAGAGGGGAAGCAGGCTAGAGAAGGCGATAAAGAGACCTGTGATATTGCGTTGTGTGCATGCTGGTAAGAACAGCATGATGATCCAAGTCAGTATTAATAGGAGATCTTTCTTTTTCTTTTTTTTTTAAACACAATTAGAATTAATTCATCTCTCCAATCTGTCCAAACAAGACTTAGAAAAGCTGGTTGCCGTGTTAATTTTCAGTGGATTGGACTGTCATAACAGGGGGGTTACAAGGCAGAAAAACTAATTTGACGACTGCAACTGGTCCAGAATGCGGCTGCTCGAGTTCTTATTGTTACTCGGAAAATGAACCACATCACACGATCCTAAAATTTCTACACTGGCTGCCTGTGAGTCGAAGAATAGGTTTTAAGATCTTATTGTTAGTCTGCAACGCTCTGAATGGTCTTGGACTTAAACATATTGGTACCTTGACTTTGTGTGTTACGTGTGTTTAATAAAGAAAAAATAGCACTATATTTTATATTTCAAAAAAACATAAATGAAAGAGAATGTAAAGAAACAAACTTTTTTTAAATCTTTTTTATTTAAGTTTAATTACTAAGGATGGATAGATGTCCCGATCCGATGTGATGGAAAATCGGGGTTGGTTAGGTGATTTCCAGCTGATCAAGATTGGGTGAAAAAGATCGGTTTGTTCATTTTCTAACATTTTAAATGTCACAAAGTGACAAAATAATCCAAAGGTACAAATATCTTGCCACATGGAACAGTAATATCTTAGTTTTAAATAAAACAATGTAACTTTTTGGAGTATTTTTATCACCCTTATAATATAAGATTCTAAAGGTGGCTCTGTGTTTGTGTTTGTGCGTGCGCGACACTCACACAGAAACACAGTCTCTGCCTTCCCTGATAGTGCTTCAAACTGTTTAATGACACTCCAGGTGTCGTTGACTGTTAAACTAAACACGCAACAAAAAGAATTACACACATCGTGTATTTAAATTGAAGACACATATGATCTTTTTAGAAATCGCCAGTTTAATGCTAACAGTCAATGGACACACCCACTGACAGGCTAGCTAAAATTAGGATGCATCACGGGATTTACCCTAAAATAATGAATATTTATATCTAAACTCCTTATATCACATACAGACAAGTAAGATAACAATACTTACAGGCATATGCAATATTCTTCCTAATCTGTGAAAAACAAGTTAAATTAATGTTTTATCTTTATCTTTATCACATCTTTTTCTTCAACTGTTCTTTTTTTACTGCAAACCTGTAGCTCCATGCATGCATGGCACCACACCGCCCCTAAGAGGACAAGGCGCAAACAGCAGGAACAGCTGATACACTCACCCCCCCTGCCCCCCACTCTCTGACATGAAATAAGACATTGAAATTTTCCTGTTTTATGGCAATTAGGATTACCAAAATTATTTCTATTTGCTATATATATTTTTTTAATATTTTTTTCCCCGTCTATTTTTTACTACTATTACTGTACTTGTTATTAATTTATTTTGTGGTTGTTCTTTTAAATACTGCGATTGGCTGGTGACCAGTTCAGGGTGTGAATGAATGAATGAATGTTCTTTTAAATATTAAAGTTGAGTTATGGTTATATCGGACCGGGACTCGGTGTAGGCAGATACTTAAAATCAAAGACTTGGACTCGACTCGGGTGCAAAAGTAATTACTGTATGTTGGTACAAGCCGGAATTTGCAACAACGACTCACTGTCACATTAAGTGTACGACGACATTTTGCCAGAAGAGATCGGTGCAGCACAACCCTGCCTATACTCTCAGGTATGAGCCTTCATCCAGTTGAGCTCTTTGACGAACAATGGTCCCCACCTCCTTGGGATCGTCCACCTCCTGCATCTATTGTAGTAACCAAAGCTGAGAAAATGATGTCTGTGTCCCTCCAATTAACGACAGGCTCACCAAATAATCAACCATCGTGGCAGCACCAACCTCCAAGTACTGTATATTCGGATAACAGAGGAGCAGGGATGGTGATCTTAAAAAACGATGAGGACATCCAAAGATCGCATGACTCAACAGTTCTGAGAAGCAGCTCCTTCCAGGCAGAAAGGGTAGCTATTGAGAAAGCATTCACCTGGCTGAAGACCTTTGATGATTGGAACTCAGCAAAAATAGCCTTTGACTGCAGATCCCTAGTTGAGGCAGTGGAGAATCAATTCTCAACACACCCTTCAGTCATTTCAGTCCAAACAGACATCTCCCACACTACCCAATCCAAACAACTGCGGATAGTGTGGATTCCAAGGAACTTCAACCTAATGGGCAATGAAATGGCCGATGCTGAAGCCAAACAAGGGTCTAAACCCCCACAGGCTGAGACAAACACATCAACAAGACTGGCTCTTATTTGATGATTGGACAGAAATTATGACCCAGTGCGTCTAAGACTTAACAACGCAGAACTGACTGACCTTCGGTTCCATACCAGCCACCACCCGATAATTCGTAGATGGTTATGCCTCACAGAACAATCAGAAACGGACATCTGGTAACTATGCGGTGAAGAAGAAGAGTCTGCCGAACACCTGTGGCTATGATGCCTGCCTTCCTCGTGGACCGTCACTTCCACCTTTCCCTGTGCAGCTACAATGCTTCTGAGGGTCATCCTCTGAGGGTGGTGATGCAACAGCAACTACAACTGTGTGTATGTTACGTTATTCATGCTTATTGAAGCTGTCTATTCTTTTCCATATTGCTATTTATTTTCCCTTTATTTTCCGCTTTAATGTGGTTTCCAGTTGATGACTCTTCAAGAGTATTACTCAAGAATTTACTGATTCTTGGATCGCTAGGCTACCCTACATTTTTGCAAAATTGTCACTAACTCCCAACCCGCTAGCCTCTCGAGGCTTTCTAGGCTAGGAGCAGAACACCAGCAAAAACAACCATCAAGAGTTGACTGACACCAAACCCCTGGCCGACCCTCGCTAAACATCTGTTCAGCGTCTTGACTCATCCAACGTAGCATATAAGTATTAGCGTCAAACTGACTAATAGACGCGGTATCGCTAACATCGTTCAGGCACGGAACTACAGCTACAACTATCCATCCATCCATTTTCTGAGCCGCTTCTCCTCACTAGGGTCGCGGGCGTGCTGGAGCCTATCCATTCCTACAACTACTGGAAAAAAAAAATTTTCACTTCACTCAAGCGCCTCGCTTTTAAATAAAATTTTGGCTCGCAACATGAAGCAAACAAATCCACCAAGCGATGGCTTGTAACTCGGAAAATTTGAAAGCTGGGGCACTTGTTAGTGAAGGTACCACTGTATTCAAGACCTTTTAGTCCCCTGTGAGACATTCAGACCCCTCAGGCCGTCAGATGCAGGCTTATTTAGTGTTTCCAGAACCTAAACAAATAAAATTAAGCTGCATTCGGTTCCTATAATGGTCAACAAAGGAACAAACTTTCTGAACACCTGATATCTGCTCAACCTGTTGGTATATTTAATGCTGACCTGAAAGCTTTATTGTTCACTAATGCAGTTTCATAAATCCAAATAGTATTTCTTGTTTTCACCGTCTTGCTTTTATTTTGTGATTTTACCTTGACAATTCATATGCTTTTCCATTTTACTTTTTTTTCCTCCCCGTCTTTTAATTTTGCATGCTTTTATGTTGGTATTTTATGTTACGTTTTTTTTTTTTTGCATTTGTATCTAGTTTTTAATAATTATGTATTTGCCTCCATAAAGCACTCTGGATTTGCCTTGTATATGAATGGTCCTACACAAGTAAACTTGCCTAGCCTTGTCTTGTAGATCGCAGGCGCCATTCATGACAAGTATTGCAGCTTCTAAAAGAAGTAATCAGGTGCGAGATATGCGGGTGATGACCCCAACGCAGCTGCTTTAGTAAGACACTCGGGATAGCCCGGCTAATTAGCAGCAGGTGTGCAAGGTGGTGGTCATTAGGTTAATGATGTCAAGGGTCTCCAGTTTGTAAATGAAACTTACATGATGTCATCAATTCATGCACATTGGCTGAATCGGTTCATCTAAACACAACCTTCTGCTATCTAATTGTGCAGTTGTTTATCATTTGCATCTTTTTGCTAATGTTAACTGTATCTTCAGTACTGTTAGGACTGTGGAAAAGACTGACCTTTTTCACAAAAGTCATTTTGACATAGTCAAATAGTAAATGTTTTCGTAATTACATTGATTCCAATGAAGTTGTTGTTCATTGTTCATATTTGTTAATCCCACACCCATAATTTATTTCTTTTCTTTTTTTTTTTGCTTTATAGGAGCCCTTTAATGTGAACATTGCAACAGGATATGATTGCTTGGGTTGACAAGGCTTGCAAGGATGTGGCACCCGCTGGCATGTTTGTATCATTTTAATAGATGACACCCTAAAAACGTTTTTAAAAGTTTTTTGAACATATTGAATTGGCGACTGAGCATAATTTTGGGGTCCTATAGCTATTTTGTTCATGTCCGAGTGCAAAGCAATGCTATATGATTGCTTGGGTTGATGAAGCTGTGATGAGGAAGTGTGGCATCTGCTGCCGTGTTTTTGCCATTTTAATTGATGACACCCTAATAAATAGGCTATTTTTCATAATATTAAATAAGCTACTGCACATAATTTTTGGGGCTGTTGTGTTCATGTCAGAGTGCAACGGTGTAATGATAGCAATAATACCAACTTGAACAAAGTGGTGTTTGGAAGCTCAAGCAAGCTGTTTTTTTTTTGGTTTTTTTTTGTGCTTGTTGTTTTTTCGAAACTCAAAACTTTTCAAAACTGTCATTTTGGAGGTGGGGAGTTCCCGCCTGACAGCTACGATATATAAAATATGACTAAATAATGCCATTACATAGTACAGTGTTTTCCTTTTTCCACACCGGATATGCACTGACGTCACACCAAGACATGGGGGGCGTGTCGATTTTGGCGATGAAAAAGGATGTTCCAAAGACAAGTAGTTATTTATCAATTGCTCCAAAATGGATTGATATTATTGGAAATGACTGTCAGTTTAATTTTCTTAAACAAAAAAAAAATACATAAAATCAACTTGTTAGTGAAATATGGACCATTAAGTCCCCGTCCATCCATCCATCCATCCATTTTCCAAACTGCTTATCCTCACTAGGGTCACAGGCATTTTGGAGCCTATCCCAGCTGACTCTGGGTGAGAGGTGGGGACACCCTGAACTGATTTTGCAGTTTTCTTGCCTCGCAATACTAAGCTAGCGTTAGAACTGTAACCAAGCCAATGTTAGCCACGACTGATATGTTGGCACCTTGATTTATTCATAATAGAGTGTTACTATCACACAAAATTTATTGTTTTTAAGTTCTGAAGACCTGCCAAAAATGGTAAATGATTATAGTGGATTGCCGAATTTGTGTTTGTTTTTTCCATTGATTTGTTAGTTACCAGGCAAATACCTGGTTTATGGACAATCTTTACCAATGTTCTTCATTGGCCCATGCATCACCACTGTATTTTTCATAATACTGCAAATTGTATCCGCGCTTCGTATTTACTGTTTTGCTGAGTCAAAATTACAAACAAAGCTAGTGGTGGCCTAAGAACTATGTACTGTGCTGTAAATACTTGCAACTTTCGCATTTTCATTATGTTTTCTGGTTGTATTTTAATAAAGAAACTCACTATTGATTATAAATTAGATGTATAAAAAAAAATAATATTTGAGATGTATGTGTGTGTATTTATATGTATATTCTTTTATTTATTTATTTATTTTTATTTTTATTGTAATATTCTTTTCTTTTGTCAGAAAGAGGTGGAAATGTCTTGATCCAGTGTTGTGACACGTTGACTCTCCATTGCTGCTGCGCCCCCTTTCACCGAGCACAGCGGCCGTAATGTTCGTAAGTCATCCTTGATTAACCCCTGCTGAATGACTCCAATTAGAACCAATTAGCTCGGGCGGAGCAAGCCACTCCTCATGCAGATGAACGCAATAGAGAGGGGCAGGTTTGGATGGAGGAACACACTGAGGTTGAAGTGGAAGTGTGGAAATCCAACATTCGGTAGAAGGACCGTCTGGAAGGGGAGACGAGATGTGATGGGCAGGGGGGAAATTAATGATGGTTGCACATTTTTTGTGTGCCCGAGAGAAAGTACATGCTCGATATGAGAAATGCTAAAAGGTGCAAACTGCAAATATAATCTGTGTTTATTCCTGCTACTCCTCCTCTCCATGTGTATTCACACAGGCTGCCAAAGCTCATAGGCTTACCTACTAGATAACAGTGCCAGCCTCCCCCGGCTCTCCCCCGCTATCAACCACCAGCAGGGGTGCAGAGGCCGGGCTGAAGAGCCCACTCAGCCTGTCCAGTGATTGCCTCAGTCTGTCATCAGCCAGGCGATTTCTATTATTGCAGATGGATGATTGGCCTGGCTAGATGCCGGCCTGGCAGAGCAAGCTCATTTTAGAGCAGTTTGAAGTGTGAGCCTCACTGTACTCTCAGAACAGTGAGGGAGGGGACCAATTGAAAAGGGGGATTTGGCATGAAGGCAATGTAGATGGCTGGTAATGACATATCACGCAGGACGAGCTTGTTAACGTTGCAGGCTCCATGTCCAACGGCAATTTGCCTGTTAATGGGGAGTGCTCTTCTGCAAAACAAACAGACGTGCGTCTCTTAGAACAAGGAGTTTGTTTATGTTTGTGTGCGGTGACAGCAGATATCACGCTCCCCTCATCACTTGGTGATACGTCAGAACATTTTGGGCAACCACAGAGTTAGCTTTTTCTGTAAACACCCTCCACTGCACCAACATCTACAAAAGATTCAGTATCTAGCATTAACCATGGCACAATGTGAGGTCACCATCATATGACCAGTACATGGGCTCACCCACTCTCACGTGTCTCATGTTGTTGTTCTGCATCAAATCCAATTACCCTGACACAGGGACATCTTGAATGTGACTATTGAGAGGCCTTCATGGTCCAACTCAGCCACGCCGGTTTGACTGGCCTGAGGATAGTTGCACAGCCGGAATCAATAGTCTTCAGGGAACTCACAGCTTCTGACTATTGGACATGGAGACATGCAACCCTATGAGGTATTTTTATGGCGTATTGATTCAGAGTTCTAAAAATGGTGTATCACAAATCAGATTTAATTATACATGATGTCTTGAGGTTTTGAAAGTACAGTGAAAACCCTTTTGGAGGGTTTTGCTTCTCTGGCTGCTTATGTGTCACTGGGAATGATGTCAGTCGTACTGCTTTAGAGCATCATCGCACACAACTTGTGAGTCATTCGATGGAGCCGGTAGCTCTCCAACTTTAAAAAAAAAAATTTTTTTATTTGGTGCTTCAGAAATATTTGCCGTGATGGAATCACCTTTTAGCCTTGGAGGTGGTCAGCAGTTGTCAAGGACTGAGTCTGAATTGACCCAAATTCAAAAAGCCTATCCTGACCATTCTTAAATTACAAGTGAGGTAGCCCTTGCGAGGCGGACTGACACAATACCCAAAATGATATGTATTTCAAACACTTCAGAATGAAAACAAGCAAATGTCTGACCTGTGATAGAGCTGAGGTAACCTCAAAGCAGTTAACACCCACCCGCAGTCCTTCTGAACTTGTCTCCAGTGTCATAAAATGAATTTGGGTAAAAAATTGTGGTTGAATTAAAAAATAATAATAATAATTGCTGAGTTACAATAACCGCCTTTATACTCCCTCACCTAACGTTTTATTTGTCTTTTCTCTACCCGCTTTTACTCTGACATGTTCCCTAATGGGTAAAAAAAAGAGAATGCTGGACTGGTTAAAAAGAAATGCTGGAGGTCCACAGCTTAGGGGCAGATAATATTTGACTTACCCCAGATCCTGGCAACCCACACTAACACCAGTGCAGTCTGTAGTTCCCCAGGTTTGCTTTGGGCCAGTGTTGACACAGACTGAAATATTGTACATTAAACGCCATTGGCTTTCTACTGGACCCAAACAACATGCGCTATATCTGTGAGACACCACAGCACCTTTGAACCATCATTACTGACATTTGCATGGATTCCCTATGAGGATGGCTTGCCTCCTGATTGCACTCAGTGTTGCTGCCGTGAATGCACTGTGCGCTAAGCCCTTACACTGATCGCTGATGCGGTGGGTGTGCTGTCAATATTGGCCCATTCACCGTGAGTGAGCAAATCTCCGCTTGACATGGCCAGCCATTTGTGTAATAGCTAGGATTAAGATAGGAAGGTACACACATGAATATACAACCGAATGTTGCAGAGGGGGCAGCCTTGGGAAATTAGCAAGGCCACGGGTGTGTGGCTTGCTTGGAAACAACATAGAGAAAGAGCATGGACATCAGCTGTTCACTGGTGGCTGCCCTGATGACAAGTGACACATTTCTATTTGAAGTAATTGTGAACTTATCAAAGCAATTTGGATTCTTGTACGATTTGACACGACACAAGGCGGAAGAAAATGTGTCATGGATTAACATGATGTAAATGCCTTTTACAAGCAAGCTCAGCTGGTTTGTATGCCAATAGTTGCCATAGCTTCCTCAGTCCTCAAGACTGATGTTATTCCTGACCTTGTAGCTCCTGCTTTTTTTTTTTTCTCAATTCACTTCCTGCAACTCACAATGCACTCCATTCCTGATGTACTCAGTAAAGATCGCTGGTTAAAAAAAAGAGATTTATGGTTTGCCAAACAAATTCAGATATAGAATAGACAATGCACAAAGCTCAATTAACTCCTTCAACCTCATCAAGTGCGGGTTATGCTCTACTATTGTTTATGAATGTGTCCATTAATTGGATGCCTGTGCCAGCCATTGTCTTTTTTATAAGAAGTGACAACATTTACAGAGGAGATTAAGCTCAATGGAAGATGACAGGATGTTAGCAAGAAAGTGATTCTGAAACCGGAGAGGGTTTAAGCGCTTTTTTTTGGTTCACATCCTGCCTGCTTGCAAAAGTGCAAATGGGTATTTTCCGTCTCCCACTCTTAGCCTAATTGGCACTTAACAGCCGCCTCGAATGGCCGCCTTGATGGTTATGCCTCTGCTCGTTCGCCCTGGTATAGGAAACAGTAATGCTCCATATCAAACCAGCTGAGGGTGCACCTTCGCTTGCACCCTCTGCTCCCATCACGTCCTCCCCCACTTTTGTGCTCCTCGCTCGGGAAGGGGTTTGCACCCCAGACAGCTCAGAGCACTCATTATCACTTTCCAGAGTCAGCTTGTCGCTCTGGAATTCACTCCTCCTGCTATCCTTTAGTCATCCGCCCCCATCTTTACCTTCTCCCACAGCTCTTCCACGAGCATGAAGAAGATGTCTGGAGTTACTCTCTATCCAGGCACCGAGCCAGAAGCGATTCTGACATATGGCTCACTACACTTTATCTTTATTTCACCAGCCCTGCCCGTCTTGGGCAAATTTCCTTTTCTGTGCCAACGGCGTAAGGCGTGTTTGTGGCCAGACGATTTTCTCAAAACGTAAAGATCATCACGGAGGCAGTTTAAACAGGAAGAACATTGTGCAAATGTTGTAAAGACACCAGAATGCACAGATGCCTTATAGTCCACTGAATGAGGGGAAATGAAGCAACATTCAAGGTCTTTTGGTTGCAGCAAACAACAGTGACTCTGCTTGCAATCAAGCATCATTTTAATTGCACTTTGCTAAGACAGCGGTCAGGTGTATGACCATTTAACGAGCTTAGCAATGGCAGAACTTTTATATTTTGACAAATCATACTGAAGAGATGAAAAAGTTCAAGTAATGTGTGTCTCCAATAAGCCTGGCAATGTCAGCTAGCCGCATTAGCATTCCCACATGGGGGACGGCTGTGAGTCGGAATAGAAATGGGCTGGTTCAGTGAGCAGGGGGAGTAGAGGTCCCATTCGTCTTGTCCTGTTTAAATACACTGGTTAACTCCTGCCAACAGGGAAGCCATTCAGCAAAAGGCCAAGGGCATCTGTCATGTGTTTCAGCACATTGATACCGTCCTCCCGCATCTCCCCCGTTCTCTGCCTCCCTTTCCTCCATCTCTTCCACCACGGTCTCTGTTTATCGCTCGCTTTTCTCTCTGTCCTCCCAGTCCACCTCTCACCATCTTCCGGTGAGACGGGTGAATATGCACAAGGCTGACATGATTAGCAACATTGTAGCCCCATCACGGATGGCGCCTGCTCCATTATTAATATAGTAAAAGCAGAGGCTGCCAGGTAAGAGCAATGTCAGCACCCACACTATAATGCTGCATGCCCTGTGGATAATAGGCCTCACTTATTATTATTATTATTATTATTATATTGCAACCTTCTGTATGTTATTTGCTGATGTTGGCAACGAGGGTCATCTTGAAGTGGGGAAAGAACAAAAATGACAGTGAATTTTAAAAAGAAAATAGTATTTATTGTATTTTTGTTATTTAAAAAACTGGTACCAACTAACCCTTCTGGGCTCCATTTGCTGAATCTTTCTTGAATCTGAGCAGTGTCCAATGGAGTCTGAAGGCTATCAAGCGTCACAAAGCTTGGTCTCAGTTGCAGGTCTCGGGTCAGTCAACAGGCTAATGACCCAAAAACATACAAAAGTACCCAAGAATGGCTATAGACAAAAAATCTGACTATTCTGAAGATCACTGATCTAAACCCTTTTGAACATTTGATGAAGCAGCTGAATCTAGAGAAGGCACACCTCAAACTTTAGACAAATGGAGCAGTCTGCTCACAAGGAGTGGGCCAAATACCTGTCGACAGGCGCAAAAATCCTATTGAGGGTTGCAAAAATTGTTTGATTTCAGTGATTGCCTCAAATGGTTGTGCAACAAAACATTAAGATCATGGTTTTATTCAGGCCAGTTTCATTAAATAATGCTGTTAGACCACAAAAAGAAAACAATGCCTGATTTCCATTAGTTTTTCATGTTTAAAACAGTGACCATACTGGAACCAACAATTTTATCCATGCGTGTAGTATCAACTGTTGCTTCAGTATATGTTTGACAGTAAATGTGTTTGCGTTTTTTTTTTTTTTTTAATGACATTGCCTTACAAAATGGCACAAGACTGCAAATTAACACAAGGTGCTTATAGTCTGCACCAACAAATATCCATCCATCTATCCATAACCCACTTTTTTGCCAAATGTTAAACCAGATCTTGTTGTCATCTGTAACTATGAAAATACTCTACGTTATTTATTTTTCTTTTCACGTTCTGGTGTACAAAGAAACACAATGGGATGAGCCAGCACTTAATGTCATACTTCTCATTCTACTGAACACACACTGTGGAATACAAAGTTTGATGTAGGATTGTTGGTGAAGCTGGTTGCTAGATTAGGTTTGGGATGGTCATGGCAGTAAGAGACGGATGAGGAATAAAAGCAGATTTAAAGAGCAACAGGGAGGAATAAAAGCAGCATATCAGAGAGAGCAGTGAGAGGAAGAGGAAGGAGTGATGCAGAGAGTTGTGTCAGATGGATAAATGTCAGAGAGAGCTTTGTCGCCATCTGAACCAAATGCTCCCTCCCAAAATGCCATGCACAAATCACATGCTCCCCTCCCCTCTCACACAATAATGAGATTACAGACCTCAAGAATTCTGATGCGCTCATCCACGGACCGAGCGAATAATCTGAATCACTTACAACTGAGATGCATCTTTGTCATTCTGAGCACACCCAGTCCAGAATTTACAGCACACGAGTAATGCGCCAGCAGGTCAGAATAATGTATGGCTGCAACTGCACATACACAACTTGTATTTTTCACCACTACCATGTGAAAAAGAATCGCCATCTAAACCTGTCATTTTGTAGAAATGTCTTTCGCCTGTACGAAAAATGCATTTGCAGAATGTCTTCAGCATATCAAAAGCACAGATGGCGCTATAATGCTTGAGTGTAAGGCACTCTGAGCCAGAAGCCGAAAGAAAGTCATTGCTGCAAACTTCTCACAACATAGCACAACAAAATCAAACGTTAGTTAACAACAAATAACCCAAAACAAAAAGATCAAAATTGAATAGTTTCAAGGCAATTATTCCGCACATTCTGCTACTAAGCCATCAAAGCAACTGTAAAATATTAATTTTAGTAATAACAAATGGGTGTTATGGTCACCCACGCTGAAGAGAGAACACACAGTCTGAACGTGTTTTAAATTACCTTAAACACAAGTTGCATATGCACAAAAGGGCAAAAATGTGTACAGTATATTTGGAATGGTGGTGTGAGCCTGGCCTTATCTTGGTGACATCACGTCACATGCCAAGAAGTCTTGTTCTTAACCTCATTCAACAAATTGTGTGCATCTTTGTGTATTGAAGTTCTTTCGAAGATCTGACAGGGAAGGTTGCTATGAAGCGTGTGTACTGCAAAGCCTCACATGCTGTATCTCACACTAATTAAATATTTACTCTGTGAAACAATACCGGCCAGTCCAGCTTTTGCACATGTTTAGACCATGGCTTCTGCTTTCAGACTAGCCTCTCAGCCTCCCAAATCTAATATACCCATCCCTAAATAGCGCGCCTATCCAGCCTATATTGACCGTGAGTGACAATGCGCTGGAGCCAATCGGGCTCCTCTAATCTGCTTAGTCCCGCCTCTCCACGCTCCACTGCCGCGTTAATGGCACCCCGACCGCCCATTTACCTTACATGGACAAACAGGGGAGTTGATTGACACATAAAGACACGCCTCCTCATTTACTCTCGCCCCTCCCCTCCCCTGGCTTCCTATCAGTGTCTATTTTGGCAGTACGGATACACATGGAGTCTCCATCACCCCCACTCTCTTTCACGCACCGAGTCCGGTAATGCGCCGGTCCTGATCGTCACCTTTTGAGCAATCGATCCTCTTGTGGACTAATATGACAAACGTGCGCTTATAGAGGCGTGACACGGCAAAAAGAGGAGGCACATTTCCCGTGGATCAGTCTATCTGTCCCGACCGCGAGTGTCAGCATGGACGTCCTGGCCAACCACAGTATATTTCAGGAACTTCAGCTAGTGCACGACACCGGTTATTTCTCCGCCATGCCTTCGCTGGAAGAGAATTGGCAGCAGGTAAGCGTCCAAACAACGACGCGGGGGCTCGAAGCTGAACACTTGTGCGCTCAGGGATATAGGATGCTAACTTTTTTTTTTTAGCCGAGTAGTAAAGTATAAATGAGGAAAAGCTGCTGCCACCCCCCCCCCCCCCTCAATATGTCACGCACAATATACAAAGTACTTAATTTGATCGTGTACATCAGTTGCACATGATTAAAATGTGGTAAACTGCCCTAATAGAATAATATATGGAAGTTTAACACGATTTGATCAAATTACGTGCAACTGATGTACAGGTTAGAATTAAGTGAATTCAAAGGTTGTTGTTTTTTTTCTCCTTCCCAGTGGAGTATGAGTGACACTTTTCACAGAGCTGGATGGGATGCGGACGCACGCCGGCGCGTAATAAAGCTGCCAAGCGAGATTTGGGAAGATGAAGATGCGCAGGCCATCACCGAGACCGAATTGGTCGTGAATTATACATCCGCATTACCGAGTTGTGGAGACCCACACGAAGAGATGCGCGCACCCCTCATTTCCCTCAACAACCCCTCCACTCGCCCTCTCCCCTTATCCATAATTGATACCCTGACATGTCTGTCTTTGCATCTTTTAAATACAATGCTGCAATAGGTATTCCAGAAACATTCCAGAAAGACATTAACTGTCATCTGTGCTCGCTTTCTTCTTGTATCTTACTTCCTGAATCCGAGTCCAGTGGATGATTGCGGAGGTGAACACGTGGCCACATAGCCATTGAGATGTGTCATCTTATCCACAAATCCGCATTGTAGCTCATGCATATTTTTCAAACAAAATTGTATCCATTTTGTTACATAAGGTTAACAGTTTGGGTCAAGATGCCAAAACACTTGTGCAATTTTACTACTAATTTCTTTGTTTGTTTGTTATTTTGCATCAGCACCACCTGCATTGTTGCTTCTGGTGCTGATGCTGACTGTGCTTTATTTCAGACTAACTAAAACAGAGAAAGCACAAACATATATGGACAGTATATACTTGACATGGTCCAGCTTTCCCTCCTCCTTTGCTCCATGCCTAAAGGGGAAGAAAAAAAAGAGGGTGAACGGTGCGTGACAATGGATCCATTTGTTGTAGCCAAGCAGCCTAATTGGCATCCCACTGTTACCCACCAACGCATCTTTTCATAAAATGCTCCCTACTCCCTGCCTCCTCTGTCAGTGGAATTTTAAATGGCACTCCCACGCCTCACCCACAGCCAGCATCCCTGAATCAATACCTAATGCAAATGGAAGAGAGTGCGAGAGCTCTTATCTGGAGAGGCTGGAAATGTCAGTTTGCTTTGACTGGGCTGACTGCCTGCAGCCTGCAAGACATCATTCATTTTGGAATGAAAAACAATGTCCTCCAGCAGACTTGTACTGTAATTCTCCAACTTGTAGCAACGTGTTGTGCATTCTTTTATATTGCAAGATGATGATTTCTAAGAATGTCAGGCTATTTGGTGCATCTTTAGCCACTTTTGCCCATCAAAGTCTTAGGCCCGCGCTACCTAATTGTAATCACACAAAACAGTCTTGTGTCTCATTAACAATGGAAATAATAATAATAATAATAATAATAATGGTTCACTTTGCACTTGGGCAACCACTCATGTTGGCATGTTTGCAAAGTATGCCGTATGCCAGCTCCAAAATGAAGATGCCACTGAGTCCGCCTAAATAAGGGAATTCGTGAGTCGAGGTTTGAGCAGGTTGTTCTATTCCAGCCACAATTTAGAATTTGATGTCTTTTATGGGCTGGAGTGGTGATATAGGAGGCCGTTGTTGTCGGACTTAAATGGCTCCCAGAGATGTGACGGCGAGAGTGATGACTTCGTCCCGTATTGGTGTCTATAATGGATGAATGGGGAGAAGACATGGGCGAACGTGTTTGGAGGTCTGCAGATGATACATTTGAGGCTGCTTTTTGTTGCATTACTGGAGCTAAAATGTCTTGCATCTAAATCCGTGTATGGTCAGCCATTCAGATTTGCAACAAATAGCTGGTATTACACTGGACTTAGTTGAGCTTTTCCGTCAAATAATCACAACTCAACTCCAACAAGGACTTATCTCAGCTGCAGTTCTACCAGTCTTTGTTGTGCATTTTGTAAACTTGCTCCACTTTGATAAAGCCTCGTCTGGCATGTGGACAGACATTTATTAGCATCTTCTGTAATTTTTAGGCATCCCTCTGACTTATGCATCTTTTTTTCTGTAGCACTCGACCCTGATGAGTAACGGGGCACCATAACTGTCATTGACCCCAGGACACACTCCATACCAACTAACACATACAGTTTATTATCTCTTATGGCTTCAACAAACAGACACACACACACACACACACACACACACGCATTTGGAGCAAGTGCATGATGGCCGCCCAAGCGAAATGGCTACATGCTGCTGCAGTGCATTATAGGTGTCTATATGTGGACATCCCTGCCTACATGTGGCTGGAAGCGGCAGCAGCAGGGCAACCCGCGAGCCGCGGCGCTCGCATACATCTGCTCTCTCTTGCACGCACATTACAGCGGTTCAGTCTGGCCAAGGTGGGGGAGCCGGTGCAAGCATGGCAGTGGAGGAAGTTGCCGAGCACGCACATTCTCCACTGCTGCAGGGTTTCACATTTCACAGTCGGATGGGCTTGAACCCCAAAGGCAGACAGACAGCAGATGAAGATGCAGGGTTGCATATGTAGTCTAGAAAGTGGGAAAAGAGCTCCACACGCACGGTGACCCCTCTTCCAGTTTATAGGAAGGCGGTGAAGAAAAGTGGCAAAAAGATAAAGAGTGGCATCTGCCATCTATTAGAGAACGTCTGAATCCATACGTGTGAACGCTCATCCAGCCGTGCATCTCACGATGTTATGTAATCCTCACTGGGCCACAGCTGCTTTTCTCACTCGCAGCAGACTTGATAGCAACCACCCCTCTTTCTTGCCTCTCACATCCTGGCATCATTCCCTTCCCTCCTATAGAAGTAGCTCAGTATGGATTGTTCTACCTGTTCCAGCACCTTTTTGCTCAATTTGGTTTTATGCTATCCAAATGAAGATGAGATCGATCAAATGTGCACTTTTATGTATTTTATGAACAGTAGAAGGGAGGACCAATGTAATCTTACCTGTCTCAGATAGCCGTGTTTTATAGCTTTTTTTTTTTTATTTGAAGTGGAATTCATTGTTTCAGGTCTGTCAAAATAAATTTGACCTTTGTTTTCCAATTTTTTTTAATTTCCAAAAACATTCTAAAAGTATTACAGTTTTTTTTTTTTTTTATCTCGTGATACTCAGATGACTAATATGGCTGATGTTTGCCTCAAGACAAAAAGCAGTCAGGAGATGTTGGTCACATAGAATCTATTGGACATGCCTTGGCCAGTGAAAGGCAGCCTTTGTGTTATCCAGCCACAATGTTATTCCTCAAAGCATCTATTTGGAGCGAGGACGCATGTCTGTTTAAAAGGGTAAGAAATGACCATTAGAAAAAACAGCTAGAAGCTCATCCAATTAAAATGAGCTGATAAATGAGGCATAACTGTTAAGACTCTATTTGGAACCACAGTTAACGAGACAGGGCACTTGGTGTTTGTTCATACTGAGGCATGCTCAGGTTTATCGCTTGCTGATGGTCCTGTGCACACGCAGGTTTGTGTAATGCGATGTGCAAGTGACCCCCTGACCTAGTAACATCCATTCTGCTATGAGAGCGCTTCGTGAACTCTGCCATGTCTGTCTCATCATTCAGGCAGCTGAGAGGCTATCGTCAGTGATAGGTGCCTGCTTTATGGCAGCTGATGAAAAGCCGGGAAGCGTTGATGAAAGAGAGTGCGGCGGTGGATGTATTCATTTGCGTGTCAGAGGGAGCGGGAGGGGCCTGGGAGTGCGGTGGACAAGCACATCTTTATGTATAGCTTTCCGAAACGCTCTGCCGCCCCAGGTTTGATTAACAACCAGCAGAGTCAGTTGTCTTTTTGTCACCTCACACTCACGCACACACATGGCTTGGCAATGACTTTCACATCATTTCAGCCCAATATCGGGACGCCCGTCGTGGCACCTTAAATTGCTCACATATGCTTGGCTGACCGAGTTGCCACAGGTACAAAACAAAAAGAATACTCAGGTTGAGAAAATCTCTCTCCACACCAATGATGTTTCATAGGAATTTCTGCCCACATGAAGACACATTCTCAGGCTGTCATGCGCTTGCACAAGAAACTGGTGGAGCAATGACCCCTAGCTGTATTGTCATTTTAGCTAATCAGAAGCCACAAAAAGGCACAATACTCACAAACAGCAAATCAAGGAAAAGTGGAATCATACTGTACACTAATAGTAAAGTGAAGTAATAATATAATATCATGCTTGGATATGAAGATATGAAGTTAACAAAACAAAAACAAGATTCAAATTAGCTTGCATAAGAATACAACGCACCATGACATCTGGCAAACCCAACTCCCTCTCCCCCACTTGTTTACATGTTATACAAGTCAGTTATCTGTGACTACAAAGCAGTTTGCGTGTGGAAAATGCCAAAGCAAACAGTAGACTTGAATGGCACTCAGAGGGCCCTGACCTTGGCTTTATTTAAACATTTAGAGGGAAACAAGTGTCTGAAAGAGGGTACGAGTTTTAAACCTGTACTGCTCACCTGATTGGTCATGTAGAATGGACGATCTGTAAACCTTTTAATGCTGGAACAGATTTTCTGTGCAACAGAGGAGTTTTATTTACTGCCTCCGTGGTTATTTGTATTATTATGGGCATTTATTGAAAAATCGCAGTTGATAGGGGGGAGAGTCAGTGAGGATCTGTAGGTCCATCCATCCATTTTCAACACCGCTTATCCTGGTTAGGGTCGCCCAGCTGACTTTAGGCAAATGGCGGACTACACCCTGAACTGATCAGCAGTCAGTCGCAGGGCACATATAGACGCAGACAATCATTCGCACTCACATTCACACCGTCACTGAGTGGGAACTGAACCCACGTTGCCCGTACCAAAGTCAAGCGAGTGTACCACTACACAACCAGTGACTGCATTTGTAGGTGTGTATGATTAATGAGAACATGAGTTCAATATGGTGATATACCGCAGCGATTGTGCTTCAGCAAAGCTGATATAATTTGTATGAAAAAAATGTTTTAAAATGAAACGATCCTAAACTATACTAAAAATGTTTGAAAATGAAATGATCCTCTTCCACTT
This sequence comes from Phycodurus eques, assembly GCF_024500275.1. Taxonomy (NCBI): domain Eukaryota; kingdom Metazoa; phylum Chordata; class Actinopteri; order Syngnathiformes; family Syngnathidae; genus Phycodurus; species Phycodurus eques. The sequence continues at coordinate 13,194,337 of NC_084525.1, forward strand.
TGTCCTAAACCACAGATAGATGCGAACAGGCGATTCATGCATTTTATGACCATCACTGGCACAGTGCGCCATCCCATCTCACTGGCTACCTGTTGCTAGGCAGCCTTGGTAAGCAATGCCAGTAGAAAGGACTGTCTGTTTGCTTGTTTCCTTAGGGGAGACTAATCCCACCCCGAGGGAGCACAAGACGCCCAAAAAACATCCAGCCATGAAGACCTTCTCCCATAGGAGCCAAGGAGAGGAAAGAGATGCAGGGCAGAGAGAGACAAGGGCAATTTGACTGAGTAAACACCACTCCTTGTTGTCATCTGAAGCCAGTCATCAATCACAGCGTTTAGCTTGTGCCGTTGACGGCGGCAAGGACATGCCGTAAAGCCACTTGTTATAAAGCAGGGCAAAGCATCTTGACTTTTGTGTGATGCATATGCTTTTAAATTCTCTTTAGATGAGATCTCATCCTGGCCCAAGGTTGCAACGAGCTGGTGTAGCAGGAGCTTCCAATGTTATGTAAGCCACTTTGTGTGCACTTTGCATGGTTGTTCCACATGCAAACCAGAGGTATTTTTTACCTGCTTCAATAGAATCGCTCCATCACAGTTGGTGTTCTTTTTCTTCCCGTTGCTAATATTTCTTTATAATCTTGTAAAATAAAATTTAAATAAATAAATTAAATATAATTTTAACCTGTCCTATTCAGCTGCATGGCCTTGCTGAATGGTGGATCTGTATGCCTTTTTTGCTGGAACGGTTTTGCTGCGTAACAGGGGAGTTTGCAATACTCCCTCTGCTTATTTGTAAATATTTTTGGATATATTGAAAATGCAGCCGGACAGAAAAGGGTTAAGGGGACAGACAGAGGGACAGAGTGAACAAGGGGAATTGGGGTGTGAACCACAGCAGAACAATAGTTAGACAGTCTAGATATTTGAGCACAAGTAATGTAACAAATCGTGTTCTTTATTTGTGGATGGGGGGGTATACCCGCGGGGGGGGGGGGGGGGTCACCCGGTGAGGACATACAATACCTAACAAAGAGAACAAGATAAGAGAGAAAAGAGCAAGGCAGTGCTACTGATGGGTCGTGCAGTGAGATTCGCTTTCGTGTCTAAACACCTGGAAGAACCTCAGAGTTGATATGTTAGTATAACCTGTGGTCCCAGCACAAGCAAATAAAGCCAATAGCGTGTCTATCAGTATTATTAGTGAATGAACACCATATCACATGCATGTTAGTCAACTGTGTATGGAGTTGCTGAGCCGGCACATTGAGGAAGGGGCGGCCAAACCAGTGAGCCCGTCCAGCAGGGGACCCAACCAGGGGGACGCCAACCACTCCCCAGGACCCAGGCCGGTCCCCAGCCCAACTGAAGTGTCCCGACTAGTCCCAGAGGTTGGGTCACGGGCAGCGGACCACCGCCCCCCACGGCCAATCCCCCCAGCCCCACCCCTCACCCAGCGCACCTCACCACCCCCAGAGAGCATGGGAGCCCCAGTCTTGAGCAAGGACGAGCGAGGGCACCAAGAGAGGCGAGAGGAAGGCGGGGCCCCAAGGGGGGGAGGCGGCGGACCCCCATCTCTCCGCACCCCGACAACCGAAAGGGTTGGGGTGGGCGGTTGTCTGCAGGCCCCAGGAGTCAAGCCAAGAGAGGTGAATACCCACCACCACCCTATTACTACGGTTACCAGGTACCAGAATGGCAACCACTATCCCTGTACCGTGATTGTGTGTGGTGGGGTGTCGTGGATTAAAATTGGGGAGACTGGTGGGGGTGAGGCGAGACAGTCACAGGGCAATGATGACCCGTAACTGTCACCCACACCGAGGCCAACCAGCTCCCCAAAGGATATGCAAATACATGGGGTGCATTAAAAATCTGCAGGGGAAAGGCATGGTGGGCCAGAGAGCAGGCCAGAGTGCTGGAACACCTGAATTTCTGATGAGAAATTTGTTTTGAAAGCTAAATGCTGCGTAGAATGCAGCTTAAATTTAAAACATGTTATGGAAAGATCATACATGGAAAACTTTACAAATTAAAGTTTAGGTCCTGCAGCGTTTTCTTTTCCAAGCTCCAGGCTTGAAGTGTTTGAATGATACATCCACCTCAAAAAGGGTTGATTCAACTTGAAATTGCTCTTGGCCTACACGTCAGAACATGAGATGTGATGTTATTTTATTCTGACATTTAGCCTTGGTGTGAGGGGAAAAAATTGTCATATGAGTGTCAAATTAGAATGATGGTCAGTTTCCAACTGGCCTGGGAAGTGGCCTGCAATGATTTAATGAGACCTGTGGGAAGAGCCATTCATCAGCATGACATCGAACATGTTTCTTCATTGTTCTTCTTACATAATGTGAGCAGGACAGTGCGTGTCTGCGATTGGCTGGCAACCAGTTCAGGGTGTACCCCGCCTCCTGCCCGATGACAGCTGGGATAGGCTCCAGCACGCCCGCGACCCAAGTGAGGATAAGTGGGTCAGAAAATGGATGGATGGATGGACAGTGCGTGTTTAAAACTTAGGTCCACCGCAAACTGTGCAACGTCACTGAACTGTCACACAGTTTACACTAGTTTTCATGTATTTATGTGTGTGTTTGTGTGTGTGTGTGTATATATGTGTATATATATATATATATGACATATATATATATATATATATATATATATATATATATATATATATATATATATATATATATATATATATATATATACACATATATATAAATATATACATATATATATATGTATATATATCCGGGATCTTGTTCGAGCCACAGCTCGTGACCATAGGTGAGGGTTGGAACGTAGATCGACCGGTAAATCGAGAGCTTCGCCTTTCGGCTTAGCTCCTTCTTTACCACAACGGACCGATACAAAGTCCGCATCACTGCAAACGCTGCACCGATCCGCCTGTCGATCTCCCGGTCCATTCTTCCCTCACTCGTGAACAAGACCCCAAGATACTTGAACTCCTCCACTTGGGGCAGGATCTCATCCCCGACCTGGAGAGGACACGCCACCCTTTTCCGACTGAGGACCATGGTCTCAGATTTGGAGGTGCTTATTCTCATCCCAGCCGCTTCACACTCAGCTGCTTACTGCTCCAGTGAGAGTTGGAGGTCTCGGCTTGATGAAGCCAACAGAACCACATCATCTGCAAAAACCAGAGATGCAGTACTGAGGCCACCAAACCGGACCCCCTCTACGCCTCGGCTGCGCCTATAAATTCTGTCCATAAAAGTTATGAACAGAATCTGTGACAAAGGGCAGCCTTGACGGTGTCCAACCCTCCCTGCAAACGAGTCCGACTTACTGCTGGATATGCGGACCAAACTCTGACTCCGGTCGTACAGGGACCGACCAGCCTGTATCAGGGAGTTCGGTACCCCATTCTCCCGAAACACCCCCCACAGGACCTCCCGAAGGACACGGTCGAACGCCTTCTCCAACTCCACAAAACACATGTAGATTGGTTGGGCGAACTCCCATGCACCCTCGAGGACCCTGCCAAGGGTGTAGAGCTGGACCACTGTTCCACGGCCAAACCACACTGCTCCTCGTCGGACTCGATGTCCCCCGCCTCCCCCGGAACATGAGCAAAAGTTCTGTCGGAGGGGGGAGTTGAAACTCCTTCTGACAGGGGATTCCGCCAGACATTCCCAGCAGACCCTCACAATACGTTTGGGCCTGCCACTTCGGACCGCCATCTTCCCCTACTATCGGAGCCAACTCACCATCAGGTGGTGATCAGTTGACAGCTCCGCCCCTCTCTTCACCCGAGTGTCCAAGACATGCGGCCGCAAGTCCGATGACACGACCACAAAGTCAATCATCGAATTGCGACCTTGGGTGTCCTGGTGCCAAGTGCACGTGTGGACACCCTTATGCTTGAACATGTATTCGTTATGGACAAGCCGTGATGAGCAAGGAAGTCCAATAACAGAACACCGCTCGGGTTCTGATCGGGGTCAGTTCCTCCCAATCACGCCCTTCCAGGTCTCACTGTCATTGCCCACGTGAGCATTGAAGTCCCCCAGCAGAACGATGGAGTCCCCAGCGGAAGCGCTCTCCAGCACCCCCTCCAAGGACTCCAAAAAGGGTGGGTACTCTGAACTGCTGTTTGGTGCATAGGCACAAACAACAGTCAGGATCCGTCCCCCCACCCATAGGTGGAGGGAGGCTACCTTCTCGTCCACCGGGGTGAACCCCAATGTACAGGTGCCGAGCCACGAGCAATAAATATACCCACACCTGCTCGGCGCCTCTCACCGTGTGCAACTCCAGAGTGCAATAGAGTCCAACCCCTCTCGAGAGGACTGGTACCAGAGCCCAAGCTGTGCGTGGAGGCGAGTCCGTCTATATTTAGTAGGAACTTCTCGACCTCACACACCAGCTCGGGCTCTTTCCCTGCCAGAGAGGTGACATTCCACGTCCCAAGAGCCAGATTCTGTAGCCGGGGAACGGATCGCCAAGCTCCCCGCCTTCAGCCACCGCCCAGCTCGCACTGCACCTGACCCCTATGGCCCCTCCCACAGGTGGTGAGCCCATGGGAAGGGGGACCCACGTTACCCTTTCGGGCTGTTACCGGCCGGGCCCCATGGGTGCTCGCCTTTGAGCCCCACCTCCAGGCCTGTCTCCAGAGGGGGGCCCCGGTGATCCGCGTCCGGGCAAGGGAAACCTGAGTCCATTTTTTGTCGTCATTATAAGGGGTCTTTGAGCCGTGGTTTGTCTGGTCCCTCATCTAGGACCTGCTTGCCATGGGTGACCCTGCCAGGGGAATAAAGCCCCAGACAACTTAGCTCCTAGGATCATTGGGAAAAAAAAAAAAAACACAAACACCTCCACCACGATAAGGTGACGGCTAAGGGAGGGGATATATATATATATATATATATATATATATATATATATACATGTGTATATATACACATATATATACATATATATGTATATGTATGTATGTGTATATATATATATATACATATATATGTATATATATATATATATACATATATATGTATATATATATATATATATATATATATATATACATATATATGTATATATATGTATATATATATATATATATATATATATATATATATATATACATATATATGTATATATATGTGTATATATACACATGTGTGTATATATACATGTGTATATATATATATATACACATATATATACATATATATGTATGTATATATATATATATATATATATATATATATATATATATATACATGTGCGTGTATATATATATATATATATATATATATATATACATATATATATATATATATATATATATATATACATATATTTATATATATATATATATATATATATACATATATTTATATATATATATATATATATATATATATATATATACATACATGTGTATATATATATATATATATATATATATATATATATATATATATATATATATATATATATATATATATATATATACATACATGTGTGTATATATATATATATATATATATATATATATATATATATATATATATATACATACATGTGTATATATCTATATATGTATATATATATATATATATATACATGTGTATATATACACACATATATATATATATATATATATATATATATATATTGGCTAGATATAACACACACACTGTCGCAGTGAGATAGTTATGCAGTTGTCCAGTTCATTAGCATCCAGCCACGTGGATCGGTCTACAGCAGGCGTTAATGTTGGGCTGGCAACCATTTGATGAGATGAATTTCCCACTTCTTACTCAGGTCTGCCTCTCACTTGCTGTAATTTCTCGAGGCAAGTGCTTTCTTTCCGACCAAAGTCATCCAAGCATGCCTTTATGGCACCACTTCCACACAAATACACACACTGACTTACACGAACACACGCACGCGCACACACACATTTTGTCTCTTTACTAATAAGTTATACCAACAAGACGGAAGCTCCTCCCAGACATGTACATGGCTAGACAGCACACCCTCTTGCTCTGTAGTTTACCACTATTGCGTCCCAGATATTATTTCATTGTAAAATGATGCCAATTAGTTAAGCCAGCTGCCTGTGGCTGTGGTCTGGCTCTGTTTCCGTTCCGTCGGGGAAAGTTATTTGGGTCGGCAGCTATTTTCAGCCCGTGATGTTGCCAGGAATACTTCAGGGACCAGCTACTGTTTTATAAGAGAGAACATCAATAATTTTCACTGGTGTGTGTGTGTATGCGCGTGTGTGTGTGCATGCATGTGTGAATACGTGCGTGCATGTAAGCCAGGAACAGCGACACAGCAAGCATCACAAGCAAGAGTTTACTGGGTTTATGTGTGTGTGTGTGTGTGTGTGTGTGTGTGTGTGTGTGTGTGCAGCAGTCAGAAGAGTTTTCCTTTGAATATTCTGACTCGCAGGTGGTGTGTGTGTGTGCGTGTGTGTATTATGACACACAGAAACATGCACCACAACACAGTTAAATGCAAAGGTAAACGTGAAAGGTCAAGCAACATTTGCAGCTCAGCCAGCCAGCCATTGTTGTGGAGCTTTGGGGATGAAATTTGGGTGCACACTGTTTGCGCTGCGGCAGCAAAGGGGTGACTGGGTTCAGCCTCACTTCCGCCCATCCGTGAGCAACATCAACTCACTCCTGGGCTCTCTCACCACTCGGTGGAGAGATGTCTTTCAATATTTTAAGCAGCCTGGGCTAATCTTTCCCACTCGGGTTTGTCTTAAAAGCGTTGCTGTGGGAATACAGACCGAACGACAGTATCCCAGCTGCTCAAACAGGCACAAGTATAATCATTGTGATGTGAACACTATTGTTTTGTGTAACTGTGCGCGCGCGCTGATGTACAGACTAGTCGACTAGTAGACTTTACTACACCACAATGAGATTGTTTTTGTCTTGAGGAGGAAGTAGAGCCGGTTACTGCAACAAGTAATAGCACGGAATGAAATTAGTCCGTCACCTTAATTCATTTCGATTGTCTTCTTTTTCTAAATATGCAGCTTTGGTAAGTGAGGGAGACCCATTAAAGGCTCAAAACACCAGGCTCAAAACAGGATTTTGAACACATTTTCAGCCCTTACCAGTAGACTCTACACCAATTTGATCGACCTGATCGGTATCGGACGATAATTAGCATTTTATGCTGATCGGCTTTTATGTCATAATTCGCCGATCCAATCAATGACGTCATTGATTGGCTCCGTAAAAGACATTTAGAAGAATCACCTTCATTGTCATGAACATGCATGGATGTACACAAAATTTGTTCTCTGCATTTTACCCATCACAGTGAACACACACACTTGTTAGTGGGACACACTGGAGCAGGGGGCAGCTGAAGCACCCGGGGAGCAGTTCGGAGTATCAGTGTCTTGTTCAAGGACACCACAGCCGTGAGTCCGGAGGATGTTGGCAGATGGTCCGGTTGGGATCTTGAAGCTAGGTCCCCCACGGTGGCACGCGATAATCTTAACCATTGGGCCACGGCTCCCCATCGCCCGTTATTCCGCGTTGCCATCGTGCACAGTATATTTGAACCCAAAGCTGGTTTATTTGTAGCCTTGTCGCATGTCTTTTGACGTAGTAGTGTAAATATCTGACAACCAATAAAATTATTTTTAAAAAGACATGTCGGCGGTGTGGGACAGACAACACGTAATGCCCGGATCAGACTACAAGACAAATTTGGTCTTTCACGATTGCACTATGTCAGACTACTGCAATACAATCTTTATTTGGTATTCCAATACCACCGCACCCCGTCTTTTATGATCACTGGGCTTCATCTTGTCAACTCAAATGCGACTGGATACACTCGTTACCACGGCCACGACAACATCAAACGATCGCGTCGTGTGTATTATAAGAACAAAATGGGGAAAAACGTGTGCTGGTGGTCACCGGTGCTCGGGAGAGTACTTTAATTCAAGGCTTGCTCGAGGTATGTTCACGTACTTTTCATACGATACGGCTCGCAAGCAGGGAACAAAACGCAATGTAGCTTAGCAACCTAGTGCTAGCACTAACGGTTGTACCGGCATTCTGTCGAATCATGCTCTAAAGCTTCGGTGCGTGTGAAGTAATTGAATTACAATTAAGTAATTTATATGTGCCTTGCGATTGGCTGGCGACCAGTTCAGGGTGTACACAGCCCCGCCTCTCGCCCAAAGACAGCTGGGATAGGCTCCAGCACGCCCGCGACCCTAGTGAGGATAAGTGGTACAGAAAAGGGATGGATGGACATTTACCACCAAGAAATTAATGTTGTGTTTAAACAAACACCGAATAACACAAGAAAAAAATTACAAATTGCTAACTTAAATAACGCCAAATAAATTAATGTGTTTATAAATTAACTATCATGCAAACACTTACCAAATAAAGGACATTTCAATCACAATATAATAGCTTACTTAAACAAGAAATAGGGTCGTAACAAATCAGCAGAAGTAACAAGTGTAAAGTTTGCAGTTTGCGCTCTTCACTGGAGCATTGCATTTTACATTCAGTAGGTTCTAAAAAAATATTGCAAAGCCTCCTCAAAATGTACGTCCACAAGATCGTGCCCATTAACAGATACTTAGAAGCAGGCGGCCAGGGGTTCTCCTCGTCAGCTATTGCGGAGGTCTGTTTTCACCTAAGGATTAATTGAAAAAATAAAAAAATAAAAATAACTGTCAAAACTGCACCCATAATAACAAGTTTGAAAGATTGTTTTGCTCATTAAAATGATGCTCTTACCGTATTTACTGTTAAAAAATTAGTGTGAGAGATATTTGTTCCTTGTGGTGCTCTGTGGTGACAAGCCGGCCGTTCCAAGTCGTCTTTTCTGTAAACCTCTGCTCCAAACTCAAGAAACTCCTTCCTGGGCCTTTCTTAGCTGTAGGCTTGTGGATTCTGCACAATCAACAAAACATCCCTAAAATGTAGCGCATTGATCAAATTACAAGATGAACCCTCTTAAAAAACAAGGTTATTAATAACTGAAGATATAATTCAGCTACTAAATTTACTGTGCTGTGTCACATACAGCCATGACTTAAACTGAGGCATTTTGAACCACCCTGGGTCAAATGCACTAGTGCACTTCGCTGATGCAGTCATGAAGGCAAAGGGGAAAATAAATTAGGATCAGCCTTGTGTTAAGTGCTAAGTCTCACCTGTTGCTTCCAAACTAGCAGACTTTACACTTTACACATATACTCCTTGAAGTCCCGGCGCGCTTTGCACAATGGTCATTGCACCGGACTATTGCAATATTAGTCATTCGAACTGCTCTAAGTGCGAGAGGACTCTGCATCTTTTTGCACAATTGTCAAAAAAAAAAAAAGTACCGGCATTACCAGATAACAAGCAACCCTTTACTGCTCACTGACTGTTTTTTTGTCAATGTCTTTATGTCTCCAAAGTGTTTTCTGTCAATTGACTGTCGTACTGGAGCGGCTCCAACTACCGGAGACAAATTCCTTGTGTGTTTTTGGACATACTTGGCAAATAAAGATGATTCTGATTCTGATTTACAGCATGTTGCCATGTGTCCTCAGGACGAGTTTTTTTTCGTGATTCGCTTGAAATAATTTTCAATATTCATCTGTGTGAATGAGTAATTCGCAAGCAGAACCACTCCATGCAATAATGAACATAGCGCGAATTAATACTGTCTATGCTCATGTTTAGCTTCTAGCTACGTTAACAGAATAATTAATAATGAATTAATTAATATGAATTATATAAATAAATAAATTTGACCGTCCCCAACATCTGGACTTGTTTGGTGAAATATGATTTTTTATTTTTTTTTTGTGATGGCATTACTTGTTTACCTTCGTCTGTTTGTGTCCCTCGTGAGTCGCGCTGGCGGCCTGCTTCGTCTTGAGCCTCTTCTTCTCTGGCAGACCAAGCTGCGTGTCTTGGCGGAGGCGATGCATAACGTAACCTATTGACACGTTCACAGTGAGGACAAATAGAAAGCGGCAAAATCTATGAGTGTCGGCCAAAATTCATTTGTGGCGGCCCACCAGAAATAAATGTATATGTGGGCCCAGAACGAGGACACGTTTCCCCGTTTGGCCAAGTTGTGCAAACGTTACCGGGCTGTCCCAGCGGCAAGCACACAGAGCAAAAGGCTTATCTTTGGCTAGAAATAACATATCTTGACAACGGGCTAGTTCTTCACCCAGCCCATGTCCATGCTCTTGTTTTCTAAGGTGTAAATTCTGCATAAATTCTGTGTATGAGCTGTCTATTGTTGGTGAATATATATTATTCCCAAGCATTCCCTCCTCTTAAATATAGTACTGTACTGAAAAACCATCAATGATGTGTTCAGTGACTAGTCGACATCGACTCGACTTTCATTACATTAGTGTGGCAAATATGAGATCGTGCACGCCACAATGTACCTGAGCTAATCCACCTGGTGACACTTCCACTCACCTGCTTTCGATGCCCTCCCTTGTTTTCATGAGAATTTTGGCATGGTAAGGACAATGGCAGCCAGCTGCACAATGCCACCGTGGTGAAAGCACTCAAAATGTGTCCCTAATTCAGCATGTATGAACGAACCTTATCAGTGGTAGCACAGCGCCACAGTTGCAGTCAGGACGTGATTGTGGTACTGAGCAGCCTTTTCGGACGCTCGCTGTATGAGTAAGAGTTTTTACGCTTCACTGTTCCCTTTATCTCTCGCCCTGTTATTGTCGACCCGCCTTCCTGCCCGATTTCGTTCGTTGCTCGTCACTCTTTTGTTTCCCCGTGCCTTTTGCAGCCAAGGACTCGCTCTTTGGACCCACCATTGTGTGCGGTAATGAAGATTAGCCAGTCTGCCTCACACAATGGGGTCCCCTACATCCGGAGTACACACTCCCCAAATCCCACCGCAAACTATAAAACCACTGTTGTCACCGGCCCCCACTGCATGCACGTCCCCCCCACACACACGTCACGTGCATGTTGGAGTGAAATGGCAGAAATGTCTTGTGATTAGATTAGGATGGTTTTGACAGCTAAGAGGGGCCACTCAGCCAATCGTGCGCGGATAAACAACAGCTCACCCAAATCCAGTTCAAAAGACTTCCCCTCCCTGGCGCTCTGTCTGTGGGATTATACCTCCCCCTTCCCCGCCTTTGCCTCCATCCTCTTTGCCATTCTCCTCTCTGCTGCATCTTCAACCTTCCTCTCCATCGTTCCTCTTCTGTCTTGAGCTCTCTATCCTCTTACACACTCATTTCTCAAATCATCGTCCTTAGTACCAGAACAAAAATAAATTTTCCACTCTTTGTGACGCGCCTTTCAGACAGATTTTCTTTGGTCTTTATGTGCTGTACACTTGTTGTACCCTGAGCCCTCCTGAACTCTGTGTGCATCTCAAGGTTAGCCGAACTGCATGAGTTCAATCGGTTTACATGTCATGCAAAACACAGATTATCCATCTGTGACGTTTCTTATAAAATACTATTCTTGACATTTCTGGGGATGCAGAAAGAAGAGAAGAATGAAAGGAATGTCTCAGTTTCAAGCCCTAAATTGTAAAACAATTGATTCAAAGACAAAATACTTCTTGTGCGATTCAGCTAAGCAAAAAATAATGCCCAATACATGAGGGACTCATCTTTTTACACGTTCTTGTGCTCCATCCCCTCAAAACCTATCGGCAAATTGTGATTTAACAAGGGGTGATATGTGTTATCAGCCTGGTGCCCACTCAATCTGAAAGCGCCACAAGACTTTGACGGAAGGGCCTGACGTTGGCACTGATTAACACTGCCGGGCTAATGTCTCCTGATAAGGCCGTGTGTGTAATTAAGCTGTTTCCGCCACGTTATCTGTAGCTAGGTAAGGCTCGATTGCTGGCAGAGACGGAGCTGTTGGTCGATCAGGAGTATCTCTTCCTCGCTATCTTCAACTCTAATCTGCAGTGTAATGTTTGGAGATCTTTCACCCCTCGTGCTGCCCTCCTTTCTTTCTCTACGTCTCACCTCTCAGAAGACAGATTAAATGAGCTTCCTCTCTCCCCTGTAGCTCCCTTCTCTTTGTATCTTTCCTTCCTCTTTTTCTGCTCCTGAGCCCCATCGGAGCCTCTAAAATCCCTCCTGGCCAAAATACACCCCTGCCAGTGAATCTATTGAGAATGGTGGGTAATATAAGGGGCGTTGAGGAAAATTAATCGTTGCTCCTCTTGGAGCCCTGCAGGCTGCTTCGCCATGATGATCCTGTGCTGCTCTCTGAGGAGGCTGCAAAGGGTGTATGGGCAGGGGGGCTTAGCAGAAAAGGGGGGGAGGGGGACTCCTCCCCTTTTCTGCTGTTTTTTTTTTTTCGTGCATGCAGGTGGGGGCGCGCCCTGTAAGTATTGCTCAGCGAACCTATAGATTACAGTCTGTCTGCTGCGACTGCTGCCACTGATGAGCTCTATGCAGGCATCATTCCCTATCGATTAGTCACTGCAATGCAAACACACACGTACGCGCACACAAAGGATGATGGTGAGATGGTCAGCGCCCAGGGCTGCAGGTCATTTAGCTGTCATCTCAAAGTGATGGCTCAGCCCGAGATCAATGGGAGGCCTGTAGCACCTCGCCACTTTGAGACACACACAGCAGGACTCTGCATCAAAAGAATAAGACAGTAAAGTTAACCCTGACTTCTTAAATAAATAAAACCAAGTGCTCATCTTTATCAGCCATTTATTTTTTCCCATTTGTGAATAACCTTCACAAGTGTGATGCCACAAGACAAAGCGGCAAAGCAAATTCTGTTGCATCCAAAATGACTCCAGAGCACAGTTTGTTTTTTAAATATTTTATCGATCTGTGACTTGCCATTAACAGGATGTCGCTTGTTATGCTAAATAATGCACAATCGATGTTGTCTTAGAATTTACATCAGGAAAAAAATCCATATTACTCAGCAATAGTGCAGCCTCTAAAAGGACAACGCAGATGGATTGGTTCCCCCTCCCATCCCATGTAAACCTCTTTGCATTTAAATGCAGTCCAACGCTTTTTATGTTATTCATAACACCTTGTCTCTATCACAGTATCTGTAAAAACTAAGCATCCTAAAATTAATGAGCCATATCCATCCCATTACATTTATCTGTTTAGTGGTGTTTTGGGTCCTCCTTTAGGGCATTAAGCATGCTCCTCTGTTCATATTTATAACCCAGACTTTTTATTAGCGGCGTAGCGGGGAGCTAACAGTTGGGAGGCAGCCTGCGCTTTGATGGCGATGGCAGGCAGGTGGAGGGAGGCAACGGGGGAGAGGGCATCAGCTGCCAGGCCCAGGTCCCCCGCAAAAGAGGGGAGGTGAGGCTGAGCCTGGTTTGCAGGCAGGCAGGCTGTCTGTCTGGTGTTGTCACACCTGCTGTATTTAAAACTGGAGTTGTGTATGTACAATATGCCTACGGATCCTTTTAATGATTTCTAAAGCATTTTGGGAATTTACTATTAGAGGAGCATTGATCAAAGTAAGCTGAAGGGGATCGTAAAGAAAATTAAATGCTATAAACTACGCAAATCTAAGTAAAGAAAGCCTTGTGCATATATGTGCCATTACTCGGCGAGCTACACCCATTAAAATAGATTAATGGACTTAAAGGCAGAGAAATGCCTTTTTAATTTCCCTTTTGTACTGCAAATACTTGTTCCATCATGTAATTTTTCATAATCAAGGTGCAGCAACTCGAGCAAAAATGTACGAAGTGCTGCCAAGTGATGCACAGCTCAGAATACTCAAGCTAGTGAACCTGCGCACGAAACACAAAAAAGCTTAAATTGTTGGTATAAATAAGACAACAAAGCAAGTTTCTTTCTTTCTGTGTGATAGAGAATGGAAGAAACTGTACTCTGGACATGGATGAGTACATCACAGCCAAAGTAGCATGGCAAAAAAATCACTGTTCAGCATTTTGAAATGATTCTTTGGGAAAGCGTATATTCACTTTTAATGTGTCCAGCAGAGTTCCAATACTTTCTTCATAACTCACAGATATAAAGATGTTGAAATTATCTTTTTCAAATAGTACAAGTAGTTGATAAACATGCATATACTGTATTATTTCTTTACAAAGTGCTATTGCTAACTAATGGCTAGTCATTTCAGCCTGTGTGAATTTGGATTGTTTTCAAAGGCGTCTGTACAAAACACATATGTCCAACCATTTTCTTTACTGCTTATCCACATTGGGGTCTGGTCTGTTTGCCAGTCAATCTGAAGAAGAGAAGAAGAAAAAAAACATTCACATTTTTACTACGTTGTACACATAAGAGTTCACTCAGATCAATTTTTATGATAAATCCTCTGTCTCAACATTACCATTCACCCATACAGCTAGCATTTATTTTTTATTTTATTTTTTGCCAAAAGCATCAATGGTTTTGTGCGAGTCAAACGATTCAAGACAGGGACTGCCAGGTCGCCAGATTGCCACAAATGTACCGTCACTGCCACCACCTTTCACTCAGTGATTGGCAGCTGGAATAGCCAACGGATTGTCCCACCTCATCCTGGCCCATGTAAAGGAATCATCCCAAAAAAGCCCATGAGGAGAATGGAACTTGGCTTTGTGCAGAACCAATAAATGTCAGCACACCTGACAGGGACTCCGCCAAGAAGTCTTTCACACACACACACACATGCACACACACACACACGCACACAAATGCACACACACACGCTCACACAAACACACACAGGCACACACGCTTTAGCGCAGGGGTGCCCAAACTTTTTTGCCCCAAGATCTACTTTTCAAGCAGCCGACCTCCCGCGATCTACCTTTTTTTTGGGGGGTGGGGGCCATGTCTCCGGGTTTGAGAGCGCAGAGCGCTATCAGTGAGCTAAAATTCTGGGCCGCCGACACAGCTCAGCACCAATGTATGTTGATGTACCTTGCATCACCACGAGCCAATCTTGCACAACACAAAATAAATAAGAATGTAATATTTTGTTTTGTCATTACCTGAGTTTACTCCGATGACTTGCACTGAAGTGAATCAGCGTAGTCAGTGTCGTATTTTCCATGCACAGTCCTAAAATGCCGCTCCATATCTCCGTTCTTTGGTAATGCGATGGCAGACTGGCAGATAAGGGATATGCATTTCGAAAATGTAATCGTGAAAAAATACTCCTCATCCAATTCCGTATGAAAGTGGGAAGCTTTTGTCTTCTTACTTGGTCCAGCTCCCCCACTCATTTTTATACCCTTTCTTAAGTTTAAGAGAAAACACAGAGAGAGAAAAATTGGAGGCAACTCACTGACTAGCTTGTTAGTTTTGACACACTTGGTGTTGTTGTTTTTTACGCATATGCAGTTACCTTTTAGCAGCGTTGTTTGCGCATGTGCGTGACCGAAGTGTCAGAAAATTCAGATATCATCGATTATATAGGTATATCAATCAAGCAACCGGATGGATGATAGGCTGATGTCTTTTTTTTTTTTATGTCACGCGATGTCATGCAATCTACCAATACTACCTTGCGATCGACGCATTGAGCACCTCTGCTTTAGGGCATCAGATTAGCAAGAGGTTTGTTTATGCATAAGCATACAGTAGATGTTTGCACAAAAATACAAGCATTGAATAATTACACTCAGAGCAGCATACATTGACCACATGACACCAGCGCCGCATGCTGCACGGCCTATAGACACACACAGGCTGCTGATCAACTACATGACCTTCTCTCAAACAATATTAATGTCACCACCTAGGGGCATGGATGTGGTGTGGGGGTGGTGCCTGATGGAGTGACAGGAGGAAAGAAGTGTAGAAAGCGAGTGCAGCGGCCACAACCCACACATAAGTTGCACACGCTTCACCTCATGCAGTGTTACAGTGGAGATGCCTTTGCTTCACCATGGATCGTAACCTTGTATTTAGCGTGTGTTTTTTTGCACCTGCATGCTGCTGTGTGTGTGTGAGGCCCACTGACAAGACCATCTTACACCAAATGTCACACTTCCCAAAATGATTCACTCCGCCATTCCCCCTGCAGAGAAAATGAAGTCAAGACCTTCCTCAGCTCTTTGGCTTCTTTCACTGTTGCCCCTGTTGCTCTACTCACTTTCCACTTTCCTCTTTCTCCCACTTATCCTCTTCTATCCTCTTTTCTGTCTGCTTGGACTATCTCCCACACACACTCTTACCTTGGTTTGCAGTCCTCAGCACTTTGCTGGAGAAATTCCTCTCTGAGTGCCTGGTTTAGGTGGATAATTAGTGCTCACCTTGGGAGAGGAAGCAGCCACAATAAGAGGACTTAAAATGAAGCAAAACAGGCTGTGGAGAATAATAGGACATGGCCACAGATATGAAACATCACTCCTTACATTACCAAAATGTTTGTCATTTATATACTATATATACATCATTTGGTAATATAAAGTTATATAGTTAGTTAAATACATAGTTATTTTCTAAATTCCTAACAGTGAGGAAGAAATCATGTAGGCGTGTGGCACAGAGAGGAGGTGGGTGGTCTTGAGTTGCATTTAATTTGATGTCAGTATGCAAATCGTGTAAACATTGCAAAATAAAAAATCCGCTTTTGTTCCTGGAAGACACATTCCCTTAGCAACAGACCCCACCCTCCCCCAAAAAGAGGAGGAATGTGTGATTTTATTTTTATAAGGTGCAAACAAGGAGGGAAGGATGGAAGCCGAATGGGGGAACGAGGGAGGGGGGGGGGGGTGTAAATGTTTCTGATGTGTTCAGTCTGTACAACCTTATTTCTTATAATGGGACCAGCTACTCTGTGTGTCAGTGCCTATTTACACACAAATGAAGTGGGGAGTAGTACGCACCCGCCAGAGCTGCTCGCTTCCATCTCAGCTGTCAAAACGGGTTAGTGGATACAAGTGAAACACAACGATCCCTGGGATCAAACCGGCGCCGTCTGCCCGCACATAATAGCTTTATCCTTGGACATTGGACGCCTCACTCCCTGGCCAGCTCGCCTCATAGAAGCGTGACAACATAGTGTAAAGTAATAGACTCCTCAGGACGCCAGTGTGCATAAATCAGGGGTCTTTTGTTTGGCATCTATGATTAGGTGCCTGGAGTAATTGGGAAAAGGATCCTACAGCTGAATAAATCTTCCAATCCATGCATGCTCGTCACAGCACAATAAAATGTTGTTTAGTAAGGATTGTATGCAGTTTAGGACGTCTCCTATTGCGCTCGCAATCAATCAGCATGTAATCACTGTCAAAACTTTCTAGCAAAGTGTGTGAGCGCACCTGTGACAGCTGAACAAGTGGAGTGCCCCGCAAGCGCATGATGGCATATCCAATGATGGATGTTTATTAAGTTGGATTGGAGAGTGAGCACTGTCATGTTTTTCTTTCTTCCAGACCTGCCTCGAGTTGGAGCGATATCTGCAGACGGAGCCCAAGCGTCTGTCCGAGCTCTTTGACCATGACTTGGATGGACTCTTGACCCCGGCCTACCTGAAGGATGATGCCGAGGAAGACCTATCTGACGTTCTCCTCCCCAGCATACATGAGCCCCGGAGCCCACCAACAGTGATACTCTGCCCCACACGGAAGAACTTGCCCTCCACTACATCAATAAAAACTGAACCAAAGGTACCAGAACCCACAGAAGGGATGGAAGGAGTTCACCAGGCCCAGCTAAGTGCAGTCACCTCCCTGACGCCCCCCTCATCGCCAGAACTGGGTCGGCATCTTGTGAAACCCAGCCCGTCCCTAACAGCGTCTGCTGATGGGGCGCTCACCCTCAAGCTGGTGGCCAGGAAGGTGGGGCTTAGCGCTGCCCGGCTGGTGGCGGCACACCCGCTCCCCGTCCAGGTAAAGGAAGAAGACGAGGGAGTATCGTGCGTGCTCGGTGAGCTGCCGGAGAATAAGAAGAGGATCCACCGTTGTCAGTTCAATGGCTGTAGGAAGGTTTACACCAAGAGCTCCCACCTAAAGGCCCATCAGAGGACACACACAGGTGAGAACTTTTATTAGCCTGAAGAAATTTCTGATGGCTAGTCATTACTACATTCACATTCATGACTTCCATTCCTCATGTACAGATCTTTTTATGTTTTCGATGTACATCCATTTTTGGTAGGCTTCTTTTGTTGTAATACATTTCCACATTTTCGATTTTTGGTGAAGAATGAGCTGAAATATGAAATGAAAACTTATTTTTATAGTGGGGAAATAATATCACTTCTCTTGTCCCACGCTTTCTACTAGAGCCCTGTCTCCAGTGACAAGGTTGTTGACGAGAGCGAATGGGGGAGGGTCCCAATGCCATAACTCTCACTCCTCCATCTCCATCCCAAACCACTCAGACCCCTGTCGGAGAACTATCCTCCGTCTGAGTAACTGCTCAGTGATGGATGGATTGACCTGGATAGCCTGCCTGCCATTCCTAGCTTTATTTCCAACACTTACACCCCCACGCACATCCCACTTCCCCCTACTGAAGCATCCCACAGGTCTAGGTCAGAGGCTGCCCACCTTTTGCTGGGGCTGTAATCATCCAGAAACTAAAAATATGTTGCAGACATAACTGTTATGGAGGCAGGTCATGGTATGGTGGCTTATATTGTCGTGTGTTAGGTCACGCCTTGCCATCATCTAAAGCCATCTTTCCAGACCTGGATATGGCTTGTGTGGGAGAGATGGAGATACAGTAGCTCTGTCAGTGAAGTAAATGACACAGTATTACCTACTGAACTCAGCAAAGAAGGTTGAAGAAAAAAATTAAGTCGCTGTTACATGACAAGTCTTCACTTGGCTCAATTTACTTGGTTGGTATTGCCACTTGAGCACCTGCTCGTAAAGCAGTAATTCTCAATTGGTGGGTCCAATGGGTGGGTCACTGAGCCATCTTAGAGGGCCACTGACATCTATTAAAAAAATGTAGGGGATCCTCGGTTTAAAACGGTACCGACATACGACATATATTATATTTTATTTATGAACACCGCGCAATGAAGTATTTTGCACGACATCAAGGCACTATCAGTTACCGCCATAATTTGTTACTGATTTTCATTTGATTGTTTTATATCTGCAGTATGTCCTAGCCCATAAGTGTTTTTCATACAAATAAAATTTACAATTTACTGATATGACTCAACTGCTGCATTAGCATAGTTTAGCGAGAGAATATGGCATGTTGCGATTTACCTCCAAATTTGGGTTACATCACCGCTATAGGAGCAGAACTGTCGTAAACTGAGGACTCCATGTACAGTGAAATATTTAATGTGCATGCCAGGTTGCACTTGCCTTTTATTTTGAAAATACGGTGTGACAGAGGAGTTTATGGTGGAGGTGGGACTGCATCAAGGATCAACCCTGATCCCCTTCAGGGCAGTTGGTGTTAGAGAGGAGAATGCAGGAGATAGGCTTACATGGAGAAGGATGACACGCTATGGCGACCCCTAACGGGACAAGCTGAAAGGAAAAGACAAAGAAGAAACATAATTTTGACAGGCATGTATCAGAAATATTATTACCGGGTATTTGTCGTGTAAAGATACATGTATTCCTATTCGGTACACCTCTGTACCATCACGAGTTCCTACACAGAGTGTTTAAGTTAAGGGACAGCAAGCTAGTTGCTTCACGCTGAAGCCACACAGTAAATAAACAGTGCAACTCAGCCTCTGGCTTTGGAGGTCTTCTTGGCACTTACTTGAATATCAGTGCAGATCAGAAGAAAACAATTGCGATTCAAACTTTCATAAGCATTTCAACAGCATCTTACATAACAAATTTTTATTGCATAATTATACAGATTGTTAAAACCGTTATTGTAATTGTCTGCATCCTACATTTTCAAAAAAATTAAAATTAAAATATTAATGTTGCACTGTCCTAAAAAGAAGAGATCAGTGAGAAGATATAAGCCATATTTTCTGCAATTGATATATTAAATTTTACTATATTCATTTTTGTACATATTTGTTATGTTCAACCTCAGTTTCTTAAAAAGTTGTTCTGAAAGGTCCTTTTAAATATACAGTCAGTAGTGGCCGTTGTATTTAAAAATATGCTTAACTATAAAAAAAATAATAATAATAATTAAAAGGCTAGCTGAATGCCCTAAAGGCTAAAAAAGAATCAATAGTAGACTGGTGGACCCCTGAAGTAAATGCAGGTGTACCGTTAGGCAGGTGCAAGTACAAGTTATTCGCAACCCTCTTTGCCACTGGCAAAACTGTACAATGTACATGTTTGTGTTGTCACGCTTATGACTAAAGTCGGCTTATCTGTGCCTTGTTTGTCAAAGAGCAAGAAAACTCTCTCTGTATGCCTTTCTCCTTTTATGCACTCCATAGATGTACTGGAGGCACCAGGCACACTAAAATAAAGATACACGAATTGATTTCACCTGGAAAGTATATTTGCCTTCAAAACGGGTAAACATAATGTCAAGTGAGTTAACCAGGAAATTTTTTTTCCCCTGGTTTTTACCTGAATTTCAGTATTTTCACAACAAATACACGATTGTGTCTCTTAAACTGATGCGGAAACACCTTTTGCTTCACATATGCAAATTACTCAATTTCTGACCTTGGCTGTATTCATGTGCTCATACACTTTTGTCGGATCAAGTTTAGCGAGTGCTAAGCCGAGTAGACAAGAACGCGTTACGGAAGTTTGAAAAACCTTTTTTAAAGGGAAGCAATAAGCTTATGAATCAGATGTGTTGCAATCATGAGACATTTTTAGCGAGACAAAGTATTTTAAGTATTTTGCTTGCATTCGTGTATGATATGCACCAGAATATTTTGAGCTCATTTAAAAGCAATAATGTGTGTGTTAAAATCAAGAAGTTACGGTACTCAAGTTGACCCACCACAAGACAATCAGATTTATAATCAAACAGCACATAAATCAAGTGTTTTAGTCACAGACGTAGATGGAAAAGGATGATGTATGAAAGAGTGAAGCCACACAAGGCAACACGAAGGCACAATCCTCTTTGGGAAGCAACAGCTGTACAACAGGCTCCCCCAGTCACTGCGCTATTATCCTGACACGTTTAAAGATGTCATTACTCAAATCCTCTTTTTCTTACTGGTTATTTCCATAAATTACTGCCGGAGAAAAGGGAACGATTTAATCTGGAATTAGACTGCTCGTCATGGAATAGCGGTACCCTGTAGAGTTTTTTTGTGAATAGGCTTATGGCAGATAAGGCGAGGTACAATTAGATAGGGAGCAGGTTGACGGAACAGCTAAAACACAAGACTGCTCAAGTTATTCTTCCTCTGTCGCTCATTCAACATCCTCCATCACCTTCCTCTTTGCTCTCCTGTGTCTCTCTTCACAAAAATACTTGCACTCCAGTTCTAACTTGACACTGGGGTAGCTGCTTCACTGTAATTTAACACCGTTAGACACATTAGCTTCCAATGTGTAGTACTTATACAAGTCAACAGTGATGCGTAACCTTACCATGTGACTGTTATTGAGTAGTAACATGGTGGGACGTGTCGGTAAACAGTGCAAACCCAAATCCTCTTCCCTGGCTTGGGTTTATCAGGGTTATGCTCCCATCATTATATCTCTGGTCACTGCCAGTATCCATGTAAAAGTCATCACCATCTAAAAGACATCAAAATCCAGTTGTTTTTACTGATTTTAAAGCATTTTATGTAAAGAAAAGTTGTCTTTTGATAGCCACATGAATATCTGAGCCGACCTCCAGGCTCTCTTTAACATGCCCCCCACCCACATCTGTAGTCTTCCTCCTTTCATGCATCTACCCCCAACCCCACATCACTCTCTAATATCAAAGTCCGTAATGCTGGTTGCAGGTCGGAGCCTGTAAAGCGCTCTCGGAGAGCCTCTCTAATGACCTCTGAGACCCAGATGCCCGGTGTTGGCTCCAGTTAATGGAGGGAATGCAATTAAGATCAACACTGGCACCTGAGAGGCTGGAGTCCATTCCCTCTGTGTGTGTGCGTGTGTGTGCGCGCATGTGTGTGTGTGTGTGTGTGTATGTATGCGTGCGTGCGTGACACATGATATGATTACGTGACTCAGGAAACACCCAGTTATCAGATTACGGATGTGAATATATAATTTCTTATTGGATTTGATTATTCGGTGAGGCATTTTAAGGTGGAAGGGGAAAAACCATTTGGACAGCATGACATGTCTGAACAGTGTCTTCTGAACACTTTCCAGTGGATCCGGTAACAGAGGATTTATAATAATTTTAATGAAAGGAAATGATCCATAACATAAACCATGTCATGTTTTATAAAAGTAGCAAGAGCATAATCAGATTATGTTGACAAATTTCGGCTAATCTGGTGGATTAAATCACTGATCTCCAATTTTTATTGACACTGAATGGAAGCAGTGTGTGCATTTGTATTTGTGTGTGTGTGTTTGAGGAGGAGAATGTACTTGTCTGGTTTGTGAGGGTATCTTGAGAAAGAAATGAGTGGGGGAGGTGGCTTCTGTTGCCAGGCAACGGTGGAGGACTCGGTGGAGGACTCGGTAGCTGAGTGGTTATTATTGCTGCAGGCACTGGTCTCTTAATGCCCCCCTTCCTCCTTCCTTCCGCACCACCACAACTAGACCTCTCACTATCCCTCCCCCTTGCTCTTTACATCTCTACAGCTACGGTTGCTAGGCAACTGCCTCCATGCTCTGCCGGCATGCCTGGTAATTGGCCGGTGGCACGGCAGCGTGCCGTTGCCAGATCCAGCCAGCTGCACTGACTACTGCCTCCTCATGTTGCATTCACCCAGCATCAACACAAACTCCTTCTCTCTGGGCCCCGTTGCTGGGCAACACAGTCAAGCATCCCAGTCTCACGGGGTTTCATTGACCACAGCCCGTTGGCCCACACCTGCTGTTCTAATTGTTTCTGGGTACAGAATAGGTTATGCATGACTTCATATTCTTTGAAGTCAACACTAATGTGATGAAAGTCGGGTTGATGTCGACAAGTCGCTGATGACATTTTATTCAGTGCAGAACACAAAAGCACAAATAATGTTTGCCCAACTTGGCCAAACAGGCAAACCTGTCTTTGTGCAAATAGTCAATGACCTCTTCAAGTGCTGTAAATTAATTCTTCGCTCTCCTTCCACTTTGATAGTGCCGAAAAATTATTCAAAATCCGTCTTGAACTGGGCTTTTTTCTCCTTTACTGTATCCCATTGAATACCAACTCTATGCATTAAGAAATTGGAGACAATTTAAGTCAATAAAAGTGACGGGTTAATTTCATTCAGGGCACTCATCTGGTCAAGCAAGCGGCTCTGCCTCCTCCTCAACCCAAACACGGAATTAGTGACTGTCAACATTAAGCGCTAAACATCATTGTGGAGTAGTAAAATTGACTAGTCCACTAGTCTATACAACCCCTAAAACAGACCATGAGGATATGTTTCTTAATTTGTAATTGCAACTGTATACAGTATTTCTTATTCATAAATTCATGTTAATTAATGGGCGGCACACGGGTGCATTAGTTAACACTGTTGCCTCACAGAAATAAGATTCAGCTTGGGAGTCTCGGTTTTTTGGGTTAATTCTTTGTGATCTTTACATGCTCTCCCTGTGCTTGTTTGGGTTCACTCGAGGTACTCCAGCTTCTCTCCACAGTCCAAAATAATAATAATTTTACGTTCATCAAGAATCATCAAGACAAAAAAAAATTTTTAAAATACATTTTACGTTTACCAAGAATCATCAAGACAAATAAATAAATAAATTCTATCTCAATGGCCTTGTTCAGACTGAAGGCGAATCAATTTTTTTTTATCCAGTTGGATCTTGAAGCTCTCCTGTCCATGCTGTCATTTGCAAGTGACCATATGTGTTTCTTTGTTGCATCCACCGGTCTTTATCGGATTTCAAACCAAGGTTCCGTGTTCCAAACACATGAACTGAGGTATAACCCATTGTCAGAGTGCTAATTAGCATTATGTTGTAAGTAACATGAAGAAACTTTGATTTATTGAAGGGTTAATCGGCAGTTACGCTTCAAAATCCCAGTTTTCTTTGTGAGCAGCTATTCAATGGTGACACAGTGACTTCTCAATGCAGGATTTGCTTTGGTTCCCAGTGCCCTTCCCCTCCAACTACAGCCTTCCCTGCCTTTGTCTGCTTCTGAGGCCCTTCTATCACCTTCTAGCCATCTTCCCCACACGTCCTCCTCCCTCTTTTATCCACTTCCCTCCATTCTTCTTCTGTGCATTCAGCATGATCACACACCATTGGGACATAATCAGTGACAATTATGTGTCTTTGCTTAATGTATTATTGTTGATGAAACAGGTGTTTTCATTCCCCTCCCCCATACAGGTGAGAAGCCGTACAAGTGCTCATGGGAGGGCTGCGAATGGCGATTCGCCCGGAGTGACGAGCTGACGAGGCATTACCGCAAACACACCGGCGCCAAACCCTTCAAGTGCAACCACTGCGACAGGTCTGTCAACTTGCCCCCTCAATCCTTCACTTTTTTTGTCTCTGTATTTTGAGTGATCACTCTTGAGCTGAGGGTGATGCTTGAATACAGGTCAGTGTGTTTCTGTAAATAAAGCCTCAAGCTGACCCACTTACTTACCAGAACATTTTGTGACTGCTGCTCTGATCCCATGCGTCCTTCAGCAGAGTAAACTGACCAGCTAAGCAGTTTGCCCCACATGATATTTCAGCGTCTAAATACTTAATTCTTTGGCAGATGGATTGGGGGCCCTGGAATGAATCTTTATCCAACTCTGCATATTCCTATGCAAAAGACAATAAGATATTATTCAAGCATCGCTGCTGTGGTGATGTGACGTAATTTGCTGTCGACTCCCTACCTTAATTAGTCACCGCGGCTCCTGTTTAATAAAGAAAGACAAGCAAAATGTTAATTTGCAGCCTGGCTGCCGAAACCATCGCGCATTCAGAGGCCATTATTTGCTATAAAAAGATCACGGATGACTGTGACACAGAAATCTTTTAGCCCTGTTTTAATTACAATCCTCTGTCTGTGATCTGACCCTGGCTGACACCTCGGAGATCTCACAGCAATTTTGTCTTCAGGGGAATAGCTGCTGGAATGAAAGGGTCATTTTTGGGATCTTGTTGAAAGCGCATCCAACGGTATAAATCTGAGAGAGTTGTAGCATCGTAAAGATTGTTTTATGGGGCCATATTGTCCTATACATCAGTGTCAGCGATTATATTAAAAAGTAAATGCGTTGTTGGGTGTGAATAGTCAACAGAATTATGTACATATGCTGTAAATATGATAGTTAAATAGGCCATTTTGAACAATAAGTATCAACGTGTAGTAGGCCGGTACACTTAGTGTGCATTACCTGATAGCTAGCTTGCTTGTCTTGATGAGGGTCTCATGGCCATCAGAGCATCTGTCATCAGCAGGCCTCAGCTGGACACACTGTAAATACAGTAAACCATACCCACCCCCAATTCCCCATCTCCCTCTTGCATCTGAGCACCACCCCCGGACCCTGCAGGCGCATTCCCTAATTCGGGCTCATCTTTGTCATGTGTCGCATGGCGCCCGACCCCTCGGGCCCCGTGCAGATCCTGCTGAGATGAAGGAAAAGAGAAGACAGGCTGGGAGATGGAGGATGGGGAGGGGGGGGGGTTTGGAGGTGAGTAGTGATAGGGGCTGAAAGACCCGCGGTGTGCCAGCTGGTGTGGTGCCCCGAGTTATGACTCATACGTTACCATCTGTCTCGCTGATCATATTCAAAAAAATATGCTTGAGTGTCTCCTGAGCCTTTCGTTCCCCCCATGTGTTTGCTACGCTGTCTGATGGCATAAGACAGTAACACACTCACACATGTACACATACATACAACCCCAATACCAATGAAGTTGGGACGTTGTGTTAAACATAAATAAAAACAGAATAAAATGATTTGCAAATCATGTTCAACCTATATTTAATTGGATACAGTACAAAGACAAGATATTTAATGTTCAAACTGATAAACTTTATTGTTTTTAGCAAATAATCATTTAATTAGATCTGTCCATCTTAGTTGAGCTCGGGCCCAGAGAAGCCGGCGGTGTTTCTGGGTGTTGTTGAAAAATGGCTTTTGTTTTGCATAGGAGAGTTTCAAGTTGCACTTACGGATGTAGCGCCGAACATTGGTTTTCTGAAGTGTCGCTGATGGTGTAGTGGTGCACTCGCCTGATTTTGGTGTGGGCAGTGTGGGTTCAGTTCCCACTCAGTGATGGTGCGAATGTGAGTGCGAATTGTTGTCGATGTCTATATGTGCCCTGCGACTGACTGGCGACCAGTTCAGGGTGTAGTCCGCCTATCGCCCGAAGTCAGCTGGGATAGGCTCCAGCGCCCCGTGACCCTGACCAGGATAAGCGGTGTTGAAAATGGATGGATGGGTTTTCTGAAGTGTTCCTGAGCCCATGTGGTGATATCCTTTACACACTGATGTTGGTTTTCGGCCTTTCCGCTTACATGCAGTGATTTCTCCAGATTCTCTGAACCTTTTGATGATATTATGGACCGTAGATGAAGAAATCCCTAAATTCCTTGCAATTATACGTTGAGGAACATTGTCCTTTAACTGTTCGACTATTTTCACAAAGAGGTGAACCTCGCCCCATCTTTGCTTGTGAATGAGCAATTCAGGGCTGCTCCTTTTATACCCAATCATGGCACCCGCCTGTTCCCAATTAGCCTGTTCACCTGTGGGATGTTCCAAACAGGTGTTTGATGAGCATTCCTCAACTTTCTCAGTCTTTTTTGCCACGTCTCCCAGTTTTTTTTAAACGTGTTGCAGCCATAAAATTCTAAGTTAATGATTATTTGCTAAAAACAATAAAGTTGATCAGTTAGAACATTACATATATTATCTTTGTAGTGTATTAAATTAAATGTAGGTTGAACATGATTTGCAAATCATTGTATTCTGTTTTTATTTATGTTTAATACCGCGTCCCAACTTCATTGGAGTTGTGGTTGTACATGCTTGCAGGTGCGACAGTAAGACACATGACTGGTGGCTGATCAGTGTATTAGCCAAACACTGATTAATCCTGACAGTCACCTCTGTCTTGCTCAAAAGAAGCAATCGGAAGTGTAAAAAAAAAAAAAAAAAAATCTCACTTCAATTCCTTTGGATTTAAGTGTGTTTCATCACCTGGACGTAGAATATTGTAAATCGTTAAAATTATTTTATTTTATTTTTATTTTTTTTAATTAGGTTGAACACAATCTGTTCCAGGTTACGCACGTTGACCTGTGGTTTGAGTAGATAATGCAAATAGAAATGATCTATTCCAGCATAGAAATGTCAGTAGCTGACATTTATTTAATTAACATCTTCAATATTACTATCGGTCATACACATGTAATAATAAGTTACCTTCTGTTAAGTAATACAAAAATGAGTCCTTTCACAATATGTGCTATCTCTGTCTGTGTTCTGTGTCTGTGTGTGTGTTCACACTGTAAAAATTCCAAGCTAAAAAAAAATTTATCACAACAAACCATGTGACACCCCCCTCTCTTATTTGTCACAAGAATATAAGTAGAAATTGAATAAAGGGTTCACTGTACAGACGAATGAGTTATAATCAACTACAGTGCTAAAAAACACTAAATGAGCAAAACCGCCGTTTTTTTTTAGTAACTTGAATAATTATCTGGACAATCTAGCAGACTACAACACACCAACAAATAGCTGAACCAAGGTATTAAATATTGAGCATGTGTCAGAAAGCTAGCGGCAAATATGTATAATCTGTAAACCCTGGTGTAATTAAACATCTGTAGAAGGAGCTGAAACATGCAGTCTGGAGAAGACAGCCTTCAAACCTGGCAGGTCTCTTTGAAAGTTACCAAATGCGATCGGTTACAACGATTGCCTGAAAAGCTTGTCCAACAAAATATTAAGTTATGAGTTATTGTTTGAGTGACTCCCCTATGTTAACACACAGTAGTTTTAAACAGTCTCTGTATTCTGTATGTTCTCCTTCACTGAACAAGCCTTATTGAGGCTCATCCTTCTTTTTGAATTATTGTCACAAAATAGCCACATAAAAGGCAGAGTAAAAGCAAAACAGAAATGCGAAGGTAATCATTTGATGCTCGCTGAACTGAGATCTTGAGTCTTTTGAGGCATACTTTTTTTCCTCAGGGTATTTGACTTTAGAGGTTTAAAGGATTCCACTCTTCTTGGGGGGAAAAAAAAAAGTATTTTGTGAGAGGAGTTTCAGTAAACATGTAGGCGGCCGCACAGAAATAAAAATATTTTTAAAAAGATATACAGCTATGGAAAAATTAAAAAAAAGGGGGACCACTGCAAGATTAAATAATTAAATGAAAGAAAATTAAGAGTAGACTTCAAATGGGGGATTGGCTTTGGAACCAATGTTTTGCTGTGTCACAATTCGTTTACAGAAAATGACATGAACACAGTCTATTTTACCAGCTTTGTCCTTACAAGCTGGTAAGTTTATCGAAGTGTGTTATGCATTTGCGTGTACATAAACAAGGCTGATGTTTTGCAAATGCTGCACATGCACATAAAATCAGGCCATAAGAGAATTGTTTTTACCAACAGTGTTACAATTGTCACTTTTGTTTTTAGTCTTGAAAGGAATCTGCCACATGAACAATATTCCGGTTTCTGAAATATTTCCCAACACAGTATAATCACCAGAACATACAGCCGGCACCCTACCTTTTGAAATGCAGCAGGAATGGTGTCAATCTAGTCAGTGGTGGAATGCGGGTCTCATGTAATGGCTCCACGCTCACCATGAACATGCATAATTATAACACCAGCTCTATGATTATAATTTAAGGCCATTGTGTTTGGAATAATCACATTTAAAACTCCCTCTTTGCTTCCTTTTTGTTTTCTTGTTGTTTCAGCTTCGTGTAGTGTCTAACGTTGCTCATGGCATGACAGCTCAAATCATTAGGAGCTCCAGCTGAAAATGCAGATTTTGAATGAGTTACACGAGTACTAATTGGATAGCTCAGTGCTCGCTAGCTAACAGCACCAATGACTAAACAGTCCTCTTTCCACAGCACTGTGTTTGTAACCTAACGAAACATTTCCCCCTCTGCTTGCAGGTGTTTCTCACGGTCGGATCATTTGGCGCTGCACATGAAGAGGCACATCTGAGGAGCACAAGAGAAGTCAGAAAGGGAGTGGAGACAGAGAGGGAGCAGAGAGGGCAACGACACTTGCAGACAAATTATTACCACGGATCTCAGACAGATGTCAAACCCCATATTTGGCAGTTCTGGAGCGGAGGCAGATGTATCACGCCTTTGGCTTAAGCACTGGCAGGCAACACACGGGTCCCACAAGATTCCATTAAGCGTCGTCTGCCTCCTGGAATGGGACCTTTAGCTGGCAGCTCTTGGTTTCAGTCCACTTTTGCCTCATGCAGCATTGCCCCACATGCAGCCAATTTAGCGCCTCTATTTCATCCTCTTTGAGCTAAACACGATCTTGCTAGGTTGCCGTAGCCTTTCTCTTCAGTCAAAGGTGGCATAATTTCATAAGTTTTTTATTTGATCCACTGATAAATCCATCTGGTTCGATGGCACTTGGCGATTGCAGACTTGAAGATTGTAGTGTGGTTCTGTGTGTGGAGGCTGATTGAGGTCATCCAAACAGCTGTGTGGGTCTAGAAACATCATCCATTAGGACTTTCCCCTGGATGTGGTCAACTAATCTACTCCTGGCAAAGAGAGGCCATCTCCTGCTTGAACCTGATATCCAGATCTTCGAAGCTGAAATTATTGCACAATTGACTCTTTGCAAACCTTTTGTTAAAAAGAAAGGCCCAAGTTTGTCAGAATGAGAGGCTCCTGGGCCCCATGCACAAGTCAAAGCAGCTTGCTGACTGTAATCGCACATCAGACAAGATCACTATGTATGTAAAGGTTATATTGTTTTTAAGCAAAGATCTCCTATTTGTTTGGAAGACCATTCTGAAGAACTCTTTGGGAATGGATGCAGCCAAATAAAAATTGTTGATGCCTGAGGTGATCTCTCGGGCCTTTGAGAGTGATTGGCATCAGATCAGCCACCACATTGCTCGCCATGCAGAACTTTTCCAGTTTCGTCCACTTCCTTTCTTCCAATCTTCTCCAGTAAATCAGGCCCTATGCATCTCCTGGGACATTCCACCGATTCATCCCCTGTAGGACATGGAATGGACTTGTAGGAGAACAAGTCCAATCAATTGGCTGGCAGATCAATGTGAATGTATCTTTAATGTGTCTGTGCACGTGAAGCTGAAAATGTGAATGGTGTAACAGTCACTTCTGGTTAAAACCACACCTTTCCACGTCATTGTTAAACTCGAAAGTCACGCCTGGTGACTTGTGTCATACATTGTTCCGCTTGACCATCAAGGGGTCAGGAGAGCAGCTTTCCATGGGGTGTTCGATGGAGGGTTAAGAGGGAGAGAGGAGGGATTTGATCTGCACACTGATCAGATCTGCACACTCAGCAAAGTTAACTGCCCTTTCAACTCCTAAAACTTAAACAGAGTGAGACATCAACATACAAAGACACATAGTTGCATTTCTTCATGGTGCTTTGACCTCTGAATCCCAGTTGCCAGCACCCTTAAATGCCTTTTATCCAGGCAGTGTGGACAAATGGAGGCTATGCCATGATTCTGACTGACTCAGCTGTAATCCTTGACACAATCTACGGTCTCTGTTTAAAAAATGGGATTTTTTAAATTTTGAGTCAAATGAGCTCTTCTAGGATAGTACGTAAGCCACCAGATCAGCTCCTAGCTCGCAGTCCTCGTGTTCGGTCCGTATTTGGATGCAGACAAAATGAATACAAGTGGTTTGTACCCTCAATGGCAGCTCTATGTATGTGTTTAAAAAAATCCAGATGTAATGTTGACATGACTGGTGGTTTTGGTTCATCTAAATGTTCTCATGGACAGCCCTGGACGAGAGCACACAAATATCCCAAATACAGCATTGTTTGGAAACGACATAATTAATTTGAAAGTGTACGTTGGCAAAATGTGAATGTTTACTTTTTTATACTTTTTTTTTGTGTGCTTCACGTGTCATTTTAACGAATGATGGTCAATTATGCTGTGCCTGTGTGTGTGTTGTTGTTTTTTTTTGTCTGTATTTGCACTCAATTTTGGAAAACAAGAAAAAGTAACCTATCTGAAGTTTTCTGTCCACTTGTGCACCTCACACCACTACCATCGCATCTCTGTACAGTAGCTGTTTTTTTACACAAACTTGCGCACATACATTCAAGCACGCCCTCAGCGCATGCACAGACACTCATATGCGAGTGCACACACAAGGGTGCACACACACACTCATTCACTTACACACTGGCACGGTCTGAGGTGCAGGCTGCAGCTCTCAGCATTGCTGATCTCCTCCTGAATTTTAAATCAGACCCTTTTTTCTACCAGCGTCCCCTTGTTGCCTCCTCCTCCCTGCACTCCTCTCCATGAGATATCAACCCTTTCAACTCCCCATCACCTACTTCCCCCTGTTTTCCTGTGTTGTCTTTCTCCTTTTCTTTCGACTGTATACAGTGTTTCAAATTTATCATTTGTATATTATGATGTATGGGTATGATAATGTTCTTTATTATGGAAAAATGAGAGATTTATTTTTGTTACCAGTTTGTTTCATAATTAATTTTTTTAAATTGGTATTGTAATATCTCTATGCAAGCAACTGTTTTTTTTTTGGGGTTTTGTTTTGTTTCGTTTTTTTTTTTTTTTTTTTAATTTAAGAATGTAATGATGTGTAATAAATGGTAGATGCAGTTTGGCATGGAGTAGTCATGTTTCATGGCTGGTCTGTTCAGTGACAAAATGCACACATTGTCAATCACATCTTCTCAAAGCATCTTTATGATGTCTTAACAAGACTCAATCGCAGACTCAGCCCCTTGTATTTGCGCCCATCACTGACATGTCTTTGCAGTTGCCCTGAAAGTGGGACCAGAATTGAATTCAGTGTGTCGTTTTTGTGTTCCTTGTATCTTGACTTCAGATTCCATCCTTCACAGGAAGGCTGAAAACACCTGCTCACATTGAGTAATCACATCTGTCAGCAAACAAGGTGCGAAGGCTTCTCCGCTATGCTTGCCTTTTGACCATGACCAGCTAATAAAAGGCTAATTGAATAAGTAATGGATAATTAGGGAGTAATTACTCCCTGCTAAATGGCCCTATATAGTGTATTAATTCTCCTTGGGTCTGGCAAAGAGGAGCTTCCATCAGGGCTCCCCCACCCTGCTTTTTTTTTTTTTTTTCATTTTATACTGTATGCTTCAATTAAAACTTGCACCCTCATTAAGAAGCTTACATGTACATTATCTGTTCAACTTAATGTACTATTATCAGTAATTACAGACAGGCTATCGACAGTGGGTACGGAAAGTATTCAGACCCCCTTAAATTTCTCTCTCTTTGTTATATTGCAGCCATTTGCTAAAATCATTTAAGTTCATGTTTTTCCTCATGAATGTACACACAGCACACCATATTGACAGGGGGAACAAACGGAATTGTTAAAATGTTTGCAGATTTATTTAAAAAAAGAAAAACAGGAATATCACACAGCCATAAGTACTCAGACCCTTTGCTCAGAGAAGCACCCTTTTGAGCTAATACAGCCATGAGTGTTTTTGGGAATGATGCAACAAGTTTTTCACACCTGGATTTGGGGATTATCTGCCATTCCACTTTGCAGATCCTCTCTAGTTCTGTCAGGTTGGATGGTGAACGTTGGTGGGCAGCCATTTTCAGGTCTCTCCAGAGATGCTCAATTGGGTTTAAGTCAAGGCTTTGTTTCGGCCATTCAAGAACAGTCATGGAGTTGCTCTGAAGTCACTCCTTTGTTATTTTAGCTGTGTGGTTATGGTCATTTTCTTGTTGGAAGGTGAACCTTCGGCCCAGTCTGAGGTTCTGAGCACTCGGGAGAATTTTTTCGTCCAGGATATCCCTGTACTTGGCCGCATTCATCTTTTCTTCGATTGCAACCAGTCGTCCTGTCCCTGGAGCTGAAAAACACCCCCACAGCATGATGCTGCCACCACCATGCTTTACTGTTGGGACTGTATTGGACAGGTGATGAGCAGTACCTGGTTTTCCAAAAAGTTCTATCTTGGTCTCATCAGAGCAGAGAATCTTATTTCTCACCATCTTGGAATCCTTCAGGTGTTTTTTTAGCAAACTCCATTGGGGCTTTCATGTGTCTTGCACTGAGGAGAGGGTTCTGTCGGGCCCCTCTGCCACAAAGCCCCAACTAGTTGAGTGCTGCAGTGATGGTTGACTTTCTAGAACTTTCTCCCATCTCTCGACTGCATCTCTGGAGCTCAACCACAGTGATCTTTGGGTTCTTCTTTACCTCTTCACCAAGGCTCATCGCCCCCGATTACTCAGTTTGGCCGGATGGCCAGCTATAGCAAGGATTCTGGTCGTCCCAAACGTCTTCCATTTAAGGATTATGGATGCCACTGTGCTCTGAGGAACTTTAAGTGCATAAGATTTTTTTTTGTAACCTTGCCACAATGCTGCCTCTGAGCTCTTCAGGCAGTTCCTTTGACCTCATGATTCTCATTTGCTCTGACATGCACTGTGAGCTGGCAGGTATTATATAGACAAGTGTGCGGCTTCCCTAATCAACTCCAATCAGTATAATCAAACACAGCTGGACTCCAATGAAGGTGTAGAACCATCTCATGGATGATCAGAAGAAATTGACAGCACCCGAGTTAAATATATGAGTCTCACAGCAAAGGGTCTGAATACTTATGGCTGTGTGATATTTCAGTTTTTCCTTTTTAATAAATCTGCAACCTTTTCAACAATTTCGTTTTTCTGTCAATATGGGGTGCTGTGTGTACATTAATGAGTAAAAAAATGAACTTAAATGATTTTAGCAAATGGCTGCAATATAACAAAGAGTGAAAAATGTAAGGGGGTTTGAATACTTTCCGTACCCCTGTACCTAACTGTACTTACTACTTCTACTACTACATAAGAAATGACTGAATAATTTTTCAATAAAGGCTCTGTTTTCATGAAACATGGTGGTAAAAGACTGGGTAGGAGTTCACAGTGAACCCACTACCACTAATACCCACACTCCTACTGCTAGAAAGTTTCACAGCAGGATAACGACACACTTTTTTAATCCTGCTATTACACCACAGATCCCAAGTGGAATATTCTGGAAATAATTGAAAAGCAGTCTTGATAAACGTGGTTAGAGATGCTTAACTGCTCACTCTGGTCCTCTTTCATCCATTTTCTGTACAGCCTATCCTGTCCAGGGTCACAGCAGGAACTAAAAAATGTCCCGGCTAAATTAGGGCATATTGAACTGGTCAACTGTCAAGACCAAAGGTGAACGAATCTTGTTGCAGCGAGTTCAGGATTGTCAGAAGGTGTGCAAGGGTCACAAATCACAATTTGTTCAAAATTGTCTAGTTCTGTAGTTCAGATGTGGTGCTCGGTGTGCGGCTGGCTGATGGTCACCACAAAACTGCTTCCGTGATGGTAAATTAACTTCCTCTTTAATCTGCACACAAAATAATTTTAGTTTCAAATGATAGACCAGCTGCGATTGGCTGGCGACCGTTTCAGGGTGTACCCCGCCTCTCGCCCAACGATAGCTGGGATAGGCTCCAGCAGCCAGCAACCTTAGTGACGATGAGCGGTGAAGAAAATGGATGGATGGATGATAGACCAGTTTGCACACAAATGCAAAAGTCAAACTTCTCTTACTATTCCGTAAATTTTTTATTCTTTGTATTTATTAACAGGTGGATACTCAAGAAGAGTCAAATTCGAAAGGTTCTCTTCATCTGAATCATAGAAATTACTTTTTCAATCTACGAGAGCATGCAATGAGTTGCTTTTAATTGCTACAACTACGAGGAAAATAATGTAAGCACCATTTAAATTAAAACGTACTTATATCCACATATACAATTTTTACCTTCATCAGCAACTGTCACGTATACAACAAAAACATGCAGGAAAGTACAAGTACTAATAATAACAGGAACATTTAAATTAATTGACTAAAATTGTCATTTAAAGTGCAAACCTCAGCAAATAGTTCCACAGTACATTGTATCAGCACCAAATGTCGCCCCTTTGTATTGCAAATTCCTGGATTATCTCATTAAGATTCACGCAATATATATATATTTTTTTTATATAGAAATGTCTGAGACACTCTTACATCCACAAGAGTTCATTTATAGTACATCAAGTAATCATGAGGTTTTATGAAGATGGGGGGGAGTGGTCTTTTGAATTTGTGCAACCAGCAGCTGAGCGCTTCAATAGTTACAATTATAGAGAATGTGTCACCGTGGCCCTCTGTAATTAAAACCTAATCAAGCTACTGGCTGCAGAGAAGCATCCGCATCAAGCTTCCCTCCATATGCAGCTTTGAGCAACATTTCAGTCCCTGTGAGGTATTTTGCCATTTTAAATCTACCCAATTTGTTGTGACAGAATATTTTGTATCATACGTGCCCTTTAATGCAATTTGGACTCTGGTGATGCATTGGATTCTAGTGGCGTTTAATAGCCTTGTTTTTATTTATGTATTTATTTTTGTTTTTGTTGCAGTTGTGGGAAGAATTAAAAAAATACTTATTTACATCCAAACAAGTCAAATAATTTCTCACTTGAAAACGCCTCCTGCCAGTTGTTAGGCGAACAAGACCAGGCCAGAAATGGAACTGAATAATGACGGACTGCACACTTAAAAAGGTCTTAAAACGACAACATCTTCAGCACTCCACTGAGCCACCATGCATTATGCTTTCACTATGTTGCTGTAAAAATAGAAAAAATATAAATATAAAAATAGAACAACAGACTTGAGCATTTGGATTCATTTTTATGCTTTTTGCTTCCACTTGGAGCTCACCGGCATTGGCTTCAAGCTCGTCTTTGTTGGTCTGCATGATTGCTAGTGGGCAAGTAAAGATGTGTGTCTGTGTGTGCGTGTGTGTGTGTGTGTGTGTGTGTCCAAAGTGCTAAAACACCTTCGCTCATCATTATTGCAGCCTTGGAGAGTTGGCTCACTACAATCACCATACTACGTTTCGTACATGCATCATGTTCATGATCGGTGTGGTTTTAAAAGACTCACTCGAGATGTTTTTGTGCCACTATTCTGTTTTTGTTTTGTTTTGTTTTGCATTCTGAGCATACAATAGTTGTGTACCACAACTTCCTGATGGCCATTGATCCATTATTCGCACAGAGGTCCCAGACTCCTTCTTGATTGCCATCCCCCTACTAATTAAACACCCAAGCGTAACGAGCTCACGTTGCTAACAGGTTAGATGGAAAGGTCACCGCAATCACACTTGCTTTCAACTGAACACTGTCAATAATAAGCGTGGCAAGGGAAGACGGGTGTATGCGAAGGTCATGAAAAGACTGATGATGGTGGAAGCAAGTGGAACGCTGTGAGCCATTTGGATTCTGGAGCACCTCTGAGCCGGGTCCACTGAAAAAGCAGTGGCCTCCAAGCACTTAAGTGCTTCTGCATTTGCACTTTTATGGCAATTAATTGTACATTTGCAACAAAAGTAAGAATTCAACTGCTTCTTGGTGTCACGATGCAATTTTAACTGGACCCCGAAGCAGGCAGAGGCTGAAGAAGTTTTGTGGAGAATAGTTTATTGACAAGGGATTCGGAGGTGGATCCTCGAGGCGTACTGGCGGGTCGTCGAGACAGGGAGCTTGCGGCAGGTGGTGGCGTGAGCAAGCGGATGGTTTGACAGCGTGGTGGAAGAGGTAAGCAAGGCGGAGAACATGGAAGGAGCGTTGAGGACAAGGAAGAACATGGGGATCAGAAATATTGCGAGGACTGGCGTAGCTTACATGTAAGTAGAGAGCCGCTGAACGTTAACACTCTGGTAGTGGAGTTTTGGATCTGGCAGGCTTAAATCCAGGTGATGATGAAGGCTGATTGACAACAGGTGCGCGACTGAGGTGGTGCTGATTACTGGGAAGAGAGAGAGAGAGAGAGAGACAGAGAGAGCAAGAGGGGCGCAAAGTGCCACCCAAGCTCCAACAAAGGAACTGCGGGGCACAGCTCATGACAGTACCCCCCTCTCAACGGACACCTCCTGGCATCCTGCCTGACTTCCCCGGGTGAGCTGCATAAAAGTCCCTAATCAGGGAGTCATCGAGAAGAAGCTTGCGGGAGATCCAGGAGTGTTACTCTGGATCATACCAGGAACTGGTAACCCCTGCCCCTGGGGCTCACGCCAAGGATGCGCGAGACGGTGAAAGATGGATGATTGTCGATAACACGGGGGGCCGGTGGGTATACAGCCATAGGGCTAAGAGCACAGGTGGACAAAGGCTTGAGAAGTGACACGTGGAACGTTGGATGAATTTTGAGAGATTGTGGAATTTAAGTTTGACTGATGTGGGATAAATGATTTTGGGAAGGACCAATAAAGTGCGGAGTGAGTTTGCGGGTTTCGGTCTGGAGTGGGAGGTCACGGGAGGAAAGCCAAATCGTCTGACCCACCTTGTACTCAGGCGTAGGGGAGCGACGAAGGTCCGCGAGCCGTTTATTTCTCTCAGCGGACGGGGTTAAGGCCTCCCTGACATCCTTCCATATGGACTGGACACGCCGAAGGTGCTCCCTCACCGTGGGAACTGCCACCGCATGCTCCTTTTCGTTGACCAAAGGAGGTTGGTAACCATAAGGCTTAGGTTTGCCTGCTCCGTCTGGCCATTGGATTGAGGGTGGTAGCCGGAAGACAGACTGACTGCTCCACCCACCGCCTTGCAGAACTCCTTCCAGACCTGGGAGGAGACCTAAGGACCACGGTCTGAGACAATGTCCATCTGAATGCCATGAAGTCTGAATAGGTGGAAGACTAGGAGGTTAACGGTTTCAAAAGCAGACGGCAACTTGGGAAGGGGTACATAATGGACACACTTGGAAAAACAATCTATGATGGTGAGGATGATGGTGTTACCTTCAGGGGGGGGTAGGCCGGTGACGAAATCCTGGGAAATGTGGGACCAGGGGCGGCTCGGAATGGGTAAAGGGCACAGCAGGCCAGCTGGGAGCATGCTTGGACAAACCTACGGGTGTCTTTTGCCAGGCTGGTCACCAGAAGTGTTGTTGCACAAATTGGATTGTGTGGGTGATACCAGGGTGACAGGTGAGTTTAGTACAACCCCAATTCCAATGAAGTTGGGATGTTGAGTTAAACATAAAAACAGAATACAATGATTTGCAAATCATGTTCAACCTATATTTAATTGAATACACTACAAAGACAAGATATCTAATGTTCAAACTGATAAACTTTATAATAATCATGAACTTTTTATTTATAATTTTATGACTGCAACACGTTCCTAAAAAAAAAGACTGAGAAAGTTGAGAAATGCTCATCAAACACCTGTTTGGAACATCCCACAGGTGAACAGGCTAATTGGGTGCCATGATTGGGAAATTTAGGGATTTCATCATCTACGGTCCATAATATCATCAAAAGGTTCAGAGAATCTGGAGAAATCACTGCATGTAAGCGGCAAGGCCGAAAACTAACATAGAATGCCCGTGGCCTTCGATCCCTCAGGTGGCACTGCATCAAAGACCGACATCAATGTGTAAAGGATATCACCACATGAGCTCAGGAACACTTCAGAAAACCAATGTCAATAAATACAGTTCGGCGCTACATCCGTAAGTGCAACTTGAAACTCTACTACGCAAAGCAAAAGCCATTTATCAACAACACCCAGAAACACCGCCGGCTTCTCTGTGCCCGAGCTCATTTAAGATTGACTGATGCAAAGTGAAAAAGTGTTCTGTGGTTCGACGAGTCCACGTTTCAAATTGTTTTTGGAAATTGTGGACATCGTGTCCTCCGGGCCAAAGAGGAAAAGAACCATCCGGACTGTTATGGACGCAAAGTTCAAAAGCTAGCATCTGTGATGATATGGGGCTGTGTTAGTGCCAATGGCATGGGTAACTTATACATCTGTGAAGGCACCATTAATGCTGAAAGGTACATACAGATTTTGGAGAAAAATATGCTGCCATGTCAACACAATGTCCCAACTTCATTGGAATTGGGGTTGTATTATCGGCCCACTGAAAGATGAGTCGGGTACGAACAGCCGGTCTGGGGTCCAGTCTTGGGATCCGGTTGGTTCTCTTGGGCATCCTTCACGAGCTCCTCGATTTCTCATGTAGCAGCCCCGACAAAGCAGGAGGAGGGGAGGATGGTTTATGTTCAGCAGGGCTGGAGGGGGGTGAGTACATGCGGGAAGGGCATCATGCTTTCTGTTGCGGGAACCAGGACGAAAGGATAGGCTGAAATTGAACCGACTCAAGAAGAGGGCCCAGCAAGCTTGTCAGGAATTGAGACATTTGGCGGAACGGAGATAAGCAGGTTTTTGTTATCGGTCCAAATGATAAATGAGGACTCAGCCCCCTTCAGCCAATGCCTCCACTTCTCCAAAGCCCAGATGATCGCCAGCAGCTCTCGGTTGCCAACATCATAATTTCTTTGAGCAGGGGACAGATGACAGGAGAAAAAGGCACAGGGATGAAGTTTCTGGGAAGTGGGGTCCCACTGCAAGAGGACAACCCCCGCCCCACTGTCCGAGGCGTCAACCTCCACCATGAACTGGAGGGAGGGGTCAGGGTGTCGTAGGATGGGAGCACTAGTGAACAGGGTCTTTAGCTGGTCGAAGGCTTGGGATACGGCCGGGGTCCACTGGAAAGGGGAGCTGGTGGAGGTGAGGCTGCTGAGAGTCGCCACTCGACTGTAATTGCGAATGAAACAGTGATAGAAGTTGCCGAATCCCAGGAAGTATTGTAGTTCTTTGTGAGTGGTGGGAGTGGGCCAGTTGACGACCGCTTGTATTTTGGCTGGGTCTGGTTGTAATTGACCTTTGGCAATGATAAGGCCCAGGAAGTGTACGGAGTACCTGAAGTGGGCGACCAACATCAATTCCGTCCTCAAAAAGGCCCAGCAGAGGATGTACTTCCTGCGGCTTCTGAGAAAGCAGGCCTGCCACAGGAGCTGCTGAGGCAGTTCTACACAGCGGTCATCGAATCAGTCCTGTGTTCTTCCATCAAAGGACAAAGTCAGACTGCAATGGACCTTCAAAACTACTGAAAGGATTGTCCGTACTCCCGACTTGCACGTTGCCAGAACTAAGACAAGAGCGTGCAAAATCCTCTCGGACCCTCCACATCCCGTTCACCAGCTGTTCCAGCTCCTACCCTCAGGTTGGCGCTACCGATCAATACAAACTAGAACTAGCAGTCATTCCAACATTTTCTTACCTCTTGCCATCAACTTCTTAAACACCTAACCTACAATTCCATTACATCATGCTGGCAATTTTTTGACTTGAGTTTGTTGTCACATTTCTGTGGGGCCGATTATACATTACTTGTGCAGTCACTGTAGTTGTCTCGCCACGCTGCACTATTTGCATATTTGTTGTTGACCAATACTGGCCACTCATGCCAGAGTAGGATCTGCTCCATTTGCACACTGATTGAGGAGTATCTGCAACATTTGCACAATCAACATTGTCCCAGATTATCACACTACTCGCTTGAAATGTCGGCGCCCTTTGCACAATGGTCATTGCACCAGACTATTGCAATATTAGTCTTTCGAACTGCTCTAAGTGCTAGAGGACTCTGCATATTTTTGGAAAATTGTCAAAAAAAAAAAAAAAAATGTACCGGCATTACCAGATAACTAGCAACCCTTTATTGCTCAGTGACTGTTTTTTGTCAATGTCTTTATGTGTTCCCTGTCAATTGACTGTCTGTTGTCGTACTAGAGTGGCTCCAACTACCGGAGACAAATTCCTTGTGTGTTTTTTGGACATACTTGGCAAAGAAATGATGATTCTGATTCTGATTCTGAGGAGATGTGGAATTTGCACATTTCCGGTTTGACATACAGGCGGTTCTCAAGAAGGTGCTGGAGTTACTTGGCGGACATGACTGCGGTGTTCTTCGGGTGAACAGGAGAAAATGAGAATGTCGTCTAAGTAGACATAAACAATCCAGTTCAGCATGTCGCAGAGGACGTCGTCAATGAGAGTTTGGAAGACTGATCAATCCGAACGGCATGACCATGTATTCGAAGTGTCCGAGGGTGGTATTTAAAGTGGTTTTCCATTCGTCCCCTTCTCTGATACAAATAAGATGCTCGGCATTTCGTAGGTCCAATTTGGTATATATCCGGGCGTCACAGAGGGGTTCAAAATAAGGGTCAATGAGGGGTAGTGGAGATTTGTTTTTAACAGTGATGTCATTGAGTCCGCGGTAGTCGATGAAGGGGCGGAGAGTGGTGTCTTTTTTTTTTCAACGAAGAAAAACCTGGCCCCCACGGGAGACGAAGAAGGCCAAATGAGTCTATAAGCCAGGGAGTCACGGATATAATCTTCCATCGCCTTTCTCTCAGGGCGGAAAAGGTTGAAGAGACGGCTGGAAGGGAGAGGGGCTCCTGGCAGAAGATCGATCGCAAAGTCATGAGGGTGGTGGGGGGGTAGAGAAATGGCAAGATCCTCCCTGAAAACTGGGGAAAGGTCATGATATTCTTCTTCACTTGGGAGAGGTGGACTGGTGTAACAGGTGGTTGAGGTTTGCTGGAGGGTGGCATGTCGGAAAACAAACAGTGTGAATGGCAGTGAGGACTCCACCCGGTGATCGCAAGGTGGGTCCAGTCTATGGCGGGGCTGTGCTTTTTGAGCCAAGGAAGTCCGAGGACTAACGGGGTCTCAGGGGAAGGTATAACGGAATGTCCTCACGGTGCTTTCCTGAGATGAGTAAAGTAAACAGAGCTGTTTGGTGGGTAACAGGGGAGATGAGTCGCCCATCCAGGGCAGTGACTTTTTTGGGTGACTGGAGAGGCTCGAGAGGGAGTTGGAGCTGACGTGCCAATCCCTCATGAATAAAATTATCATCTGCGCCGTAGTCAATGAGGGCAATAACATGTGTGTTGTGAACGGGGCCAAGAATACATGCAGGAATGGTCAAATGGGAGGGAGAGCTTGGGGAAGTAGTAGTTTGGCTCACCAGGGCGCTCTCGGGTTGTGGTGAGCCTGGTCTTTTGGGTCTCAAGGGGCATGTGGAAATGAAATGGCCATATTTGCCGCAAAATAAATGCACAGCCGCTGGGTAACACGGCGCTGACGTTCCTGGGAGTCTAACCTGGTGTTGCCGAGTTGCATGGGCTCATCTGGCACAATGGGGGTTGGGGGGTGGTGCTGATTATTGAGAAGAGAGAGAGAGAGAGAAATAGAAAGAGAGAGGGGGGGGCGCACAGCACCACCCAAGCGCCAACAAGGGAACTGCAGGGCACAGCTCATGACACTTGGATGGGTTTGTTCATGAAAATAAACCTGGGCGACTTAGAGCTTGATGGAGGTGGTTAAGGTTCTCTGTAGAAAAATGAAAGCATTATTGAAGTTAGGAGATACAGTGCTTACCAATTTCATTAGACCATGAACATGTCAGAAAAAGTACAACAGAACATCCAAATATATCACTTTGGTTTGGTTGTCCTATATGACTTATGTGCTTGAACTGATCAGAATCAGAATCATCTTTATTTGCCAAGTATGTCCAAAAAACACACAAGGAATTTGTCTCCGGTAGTTGGAGCCGCTCTAGTACGACAACAGACAGTCAATTGACAGAGAACACTTTTGAGACATAAAGACATTGACAAAAAAAAAAAAAAACTGCCACTGAGAAGTAAAGGGTTGCTAGTTATCTGGTAATGCCGGTACATAATTTTTTTTTTTGACAATTGTGCAAAAAATGCAGAGTCCACTCGCACTTAGAGCAGTTCGAATGACAAATATTGCAATAGTTCGGTGCAATGACCATTGTGCACAGGGCGCCGAGACTTCAAGCGAGTAGTGCGATAATCTGGGACAATGTTGGTTGTGCAAATGTTGCAGATACTCCTCAATCAGTGTGCAAATGGAGCAGATGCTACTCTGGCATGAGTGGCCAGTATTGGTCAACAACAGATATGCAAATAGTACAGCGTGGCGAGACAACTGCAGTGAGTGCAGGAGTAATGAAAAATGGGACCCACAGAAATGTGACAACGAAGTCAAGTCAAAACATTGCCAGCATGTTGTAATGGAATTGTAGGTTAGGTGGTTAAGAAGTTGATCGCAAGAGGGAAGAAGCTGTTGGAATGTCTGCTAGTTCTAGTTTGCATTGATCGGTAGCGCCGACCTGAGGGAAGGAGCTGGAAGAGCCGGTGACCGGGATGTGGAGGGTCCGAGAGGATTTTGCACGCTCTTGTCTTAGTTCTGGCAGAGAAAACCAAAGTGCTGTTCAAATTTATGAACAGAAGCCTGTTTGAATGAGAGGCAAAATTGAGATGGAGCTAATCCCAGCCCACTTTGGCTGAGAGGAGGGGTAAAATTATTTTGGTAATAACTCATATCTGGCATAACCCCTAGATTTGGTGGTGATGCAATAAAATTGTCAAGCACAATAAACAGCAGAAGTAAATGCATTTGGTTTTGCCTCAGAAGTGATTTTGCTTGGTAGAAATGTCCACCAAACACCCCCCCATCATCCACCCCCATCCATGACCTATATAATCTATCTGTCCCGTTCATCGGTTATCTTATGGGGGCAGAATCAGGATTGATTGGTTCAATTAAAGTGGCCTTTAATGTAATCTGTTTAATCCATTTCTATCATCAAAGCCCAATACCTGCTTCTCTCAGAGTAGGATTACTGGCCTCTCCTTCAAATTTGCACCTCAAATAAAGATTTAATGGGTCAAGAGATTGAGGCAGAGTGTTGGGCGACACAGCCCAAACAATGAGCTCACAGGAGAAAAATAAATTGGTGGTACACGATTTCCTGAAATTCACACATTTTACCGACCAGCTGCAGTGTATGCTCACCTGCTGAACTTTCCAAAGTGGGATTTGATACTCACTACCATCCATCTAACTCGCACCACTAGCACCCTGCACGTGTCCATACTTGTATTGTTCAGCTGTTGAGGAAAATAACTTGGCAGACGTTTTCAAACGCATGGATCTATTTTAGGATGCATTTTAAAGGTGTGCTGTACAGCTTTAATTCATAAAACATGTTTCCGGACAAATGCATGAGTTTCATGAAATTGCCTTCACATAAGTTTGAACAGCACTTTGGTTTGCTCATTAATATTTCTACTTCCAGGATGGATAAGTCATTTGATTGCTTTTCCGGAGAATTCTCCCATGCACACTTGTGTTGGTCACAGTCAGTGGATGCACCAGGCATGTTGTCTTTGCTTTAACAAATGCCTGAAGATATACAAAAAGATTTTCTTAGCCCATTTAGTCTGTGGTTTTAATAGCTTTGGTGTGGGCACACACACACAGACACACACACACACAGCTGACAGGTTTGATAAATCCAATTGATTTGTCGACACATGGCATGGTTGTGTAGCGCCTCTCTCGTGTGTAAGACTATAATGAGAGGTGGCGAGAAGTTA
The DNA here is from genome assembly GCF_024500275.1 of Phycodurus eques. Lineage (NCBI taxonomy): Eukaryota > Metazoa > Chordata > Actinopteri > Syngnathiformes > Syngnathidae > Phycodurus > Phycodurus eques. The sequence continues at coordinate 13,238,873 of NC_084525.1, forward strand.
TTTCCTGTATAAAGAATAGGAAACTGTTTCACCAATAAACTCAATGGTACTTACTTTTAGTCCATGTATTTTTTTATACTTTGTTTCACTCTAAATCTCAAATTACTAAGATTTTGCTCTTTAGTTTTTAATTATTCGGTACAAAAGGGCTCTACAATTATATTCTCTCTTATAAGACAATGTTATCTTGTTTGTGACAACTAAGCTCCAAATGTGCAATCACTACTTTTAACCTGAATTTCTGATAGTCAATGAACATACTTGGTTATATAAAAAGTTTGAATATTCAATGATAAAAATAAATATATTGCGATAGGCTCCAGCAGCCCACAACCCTAGTGAAGATAAGCGGTAAAGAAAATGGATGGATGGATATTGAAAAGTAAATAAACTTTCATTTCACAATAAGTTACCTCATATCAAAATGACTTTTTCATTCACAAAACAAACACCCTTTTAGATTGTTTAAGTAAGAAAGTCAACACAAAATGTCTCCATACACAAAGTTAACCTAAGGGCCCAAGGAGGTGTAACAATAGCCGGCAAAAGAAATAAATTCAAAACTCTAAATTGCCCGTAAGTGTGAATGTGAACTTAAGTCTTATGTTGAGTAGTCCACCCAAAACGACCCACTCTATCACTATTGACGTTTTCAAAAGAGTGAGTCCTTGCCGATCCCTTCAACTATGATAAATGTCCACTTTACAACTTCCTACTTTTCCTCATGATCGACATCCAGTCCTGGGCGCTTTTTTCTTTCTTTCAAAACTCCAACGTCCTTCTCCCTCACAATCTCACTAAACCATCTCCCAATACGTCTTTCATGTCCTTTGACCTCAGATGTGATTCGTTCATTTACACGGGTTAAATAAATTCACAAAACAAAGGTATATCTTTTTCCTTTTCACAGGTTATTAACCAAAATACATTTCAATATAAATTCTTACACATTCTTACACATTGCTGCTCAATTAATTTAAACTTTTAACGTACTTTCTATTTATTAAGATAGAAACATATTTAACTATTTACTTGAATATACTGCACTATTTTAACTGGTATTTTATATTTTTATTTTTTTTTGTATTATTTTTTCAATGTATAGTACCATTTTTTTAACCGGGTAGCATGCAGGACCTGGGTTACTGCGATCCAAGGAAACCCCCACTCCCTCTATTAACTAAATCCCAATGGCTGAAGCATATCTGACGATAGATATAGATCAAGAAGAAGACCCAATCAATCAATGTTCTTGATTAGGGAGAAGTCACGTTGCTGCTGGGATTCTGGAAGGCATTACAAGTACAGGATTCAATATATACTCATCGTATATACTTTATAATGTGTTGAATTGAATTACTGTGATACAGTCAGCCAAAAGCACGTTTATTCAAATCTGTTCATTTTAATCACATTCAGACATGCCAATGACAAACTCAAAGTGTAAATAAGGATATATAAGCATGCTTTCCCAGCGCCAGGATAAACGTATTCTGGCGCTGGGTATGTTGCATGAGCCGATACTGTCATCTACTGTTTTTTTATGAAAGTGCAAGGTCAAAAAAAAAAAAAAAAAAAAAAAAATGCAAAAACACACAAAAAAACTTCCTGTTGCATTACTTAATTGGTTGACGTGTCAAGCTTCTAGCTTGTGAGACCAGTTTCGTCCTTACATCTGCAGCGCAGTCATGGCCTTTAGGTTGTATGAGGAGAAGGACCACGTTGGATCCTACCTGCAGTACAGAGTGACCCCTCATGAACTGATCGCCAAGATTATGGACTTTATGGGACCAATGGTATGTTTTAATGATGTGGGCAGACCTCAGCCATTTAGATTCAAATTGCAGTTTGTGTGTTTTGTATCTTTTGAATTTGATGTAAAAGGTGCAACCTCATTGTTAATGATTAATGTTAATTAATTAGTAAATTCCCTTTTAGAAGCAAAACAAGTTCAACCTTGCAGTGGATGTGGGCTGTGGTAACGGAAAGGGAACCGTACTCTTGGCTCACTTCTTCAACCAGGTTCATGGGACAGACGTTAGCCCTGCCCAGGAGGAGCTGGCTCGGGCCACTAACCCTTGCCAGAATGTCTCATACAGGTGAGAAGAAATGAGGTGGCCAGATGTAATGGTTAAAGGAAAGTTTGCAGTTTTTCTGAAAAAAAAAATACTTTGTCAGATATGCAAAAACTGTATAACCCAGGGGTGTGCAGAAAATTTTGGAGGGGCAGGTGCTCACGGTTAAAAGGAGCATGGAAAAATATTTTACAATATAATTTGCACTTGCACTAGGAACTTTGTATATAGTTGAAATGATGTATGTGTGTATGGGGGGTGAATGTGTGACTAGTGTGTTCTTGCTCTGTCTGCTGCTGGCTTTTTACCAAAGCACATGGGATGATGCTTACAAAGCCCCAGACATGTCATGGGCATTTTTTATTGTTATTTCTTTTAATATATATAGATATAATGTGTGCACAAAATGCTCATTTCTGGTCAAGAAATGCTAAATTGTGACTTTGAACAATGTATAATTTGGGCATAAAACATAATTTTGTGGCCACAAAATTATGTTTTATACTGGACAGGTGGGTAAGCAAAGTAAGAGTTACTTTCCTGTAAACGGTAAGGTGGAGGTAGGCCAGGGCTAAACAAATCAGACACAAATTAGTATGATGTGTGCAAATTACACCTATTTTGTGGTCACAAATTAGCATTTTGTGTACATGTCACAACTATCTCTTGGCCACAAAAACAATTCCAATCTCATGTCTGGAGTTCCATAGATGTTAGCGGATTTATTCTCTAGAACCTTTTTTTGTTTTCAGTGAACCATACAATTGAGAAATTGATGTTACTTTAGAGCTGCGATTGGCTGGCGACCAGTTCAGGGTGTACCCTGTCTCTCGCCCGGCTATAGCTGGGATAGGCTCCAGCACACCCACGACCCTAGTGAGTATAAGCTGAAAGAATGAATGAATGTTACTTTAGAGGCGGCATGGTAGTCGACTGGTTAGCACATCTGCCTCACAGTTCTGAGGACCTGGGTTCAAATCCAGCCATTCCTGTGTGGAGTTCAGTAGGTTAATTGAAGACTCTAGATTGCCCGTAGGTGTGAATGATTGTTTGTTTATATGTGCCCTGCGATTGGCTGGTGACCACTTCAGGGTTTACCCTTCCTCTCGCCCGACGATAACTGGGATAGGCTCCAGCATGTCAGTGAACCAAGTGAGGAATTGAACCATTTTTTGAAAATATTTTAAGAGTCCAAATCTTCAGGTTATCAGTCAAACCGGACTACCTTCTGATTTCCTTAGTCCTCAGTGAAAGCAAACAAATTACCTTTGTGTTATAAGCAAAACAAGACATTCATGGAGTTCAGCTTTTGGAAAAGTGATTGACATTGGTGATTGACACCTATTTTTTTGACACTAGTGAGGTGTAACGGCGAGACGTATTCAGCGGTGCCTAGTTTCCCTGCCTCTAATAAACCTGAATCTCACTTGCTGGGCAGCTCACGTGGATACTTTCTCTGCAGGCCCTCCCCTCTCTCATGCACAGACTTGCTATTCAAACGCTACTTTATTAATTCCATAATAAATTATATCTTAATATGTTATTTTTTTCAGCACATTTTATTGATGAAAGCCATCAGGTAGGCTTACACACACTCACACACGTGTAAAAATAAAGAAAGAAAATTAACCAATTTCACTTTGGGCATCAATAGCCTCCGCCCCTGCATGTCCTTGTTATGACCTGACAGTAATATTATTAAAATTATCTTTTGAAAAGCCACCCTTTTCTAGCTTCAGACGCGAGGGGTGTGTTTGATAGTTTCAGAAGAAGGGGAAGTGTCACAAACGGATGGAGACTGGACCCAACAGCAGGCGGAGGCTGAGAGGTTGTGATGAACAGTTTATTGAAACTGGAAATATAGATGGTCCTTGAGATGTGCTGGCGGGTTGTTGAGGAAGAGAATGCGTGGTAGGCAGTGACGAGGTCAGGCGGATGGCTTGGGGGTGTGGTGGCAGTAATCCACTTGGCGAGAGACACGGAGGAAACACTGAGGACAAGGAAAAACACGGAGGTCCGAAAGATGACAAGGAATGCGTAGCTGTTGGGGAGCTGTTGCACCGCTGTGGAAGCCCCAATACTCTGGCGAGAGTTTCCGGGATCTGGCAGGCTTTTATGCAGGTGGTAACGAGGGCTGATTGGTGACAGGTGTGCTGCCGAGGAAGGTGCTGGAAAGAGAGAGAGGGGAGGAGAGAGAGAGAGGGTGAGATGGCAGAAAGCGACCCACACAGGCTCCAACTATAGTACTGCAATGCGGCTCATGACAGGAAGACTCCCACTAAAGAACAGTCAATTGCGCTCCTCAACCTGTTTGGTAGATTGACCCACCAGGACTCGAAACGTCATTGTTCTGTACTCAGTTTTGTCCATTTTGCCAACTCACTGGGTGTATGTCCCTTGGGTGTATGTTATCTTACATGCAATCAGTAGATAATGCCCTCATATACAGTACATCAGGTGTAAAGCATTGTACTATCTGAATAGAAAATATGCCAGCGGCTGCAAATTTTTTTATCTCCCCCTGTATATGTTTTTATAAAGTACAATATTATAATATTGTATTGTAGCACCGCCAGTGCTATTTTCCTTATTAAACAAACACATTAAAAAAATGTTCGGGGGGAGGCTGGAAAAGATTGTCTTTTCCATATATTTTGGAAGGGAAAGATGATTTGAGACACCAATTTTTTGAGGTACGAGCATGTTCACGGAAAAATTAACTCTAACCAAAGGCAAATATTTCAGGACTCTTGGGCTTGGTGAGCTGAAGTGAAAAACAGATCAAACTGCTAATCAAAACAGATCAAACTGCTACTGCCAACATCCAGGCAACGTCCTGCAGAAGAACTACCATTTGAGTCCGGCCAGGTGGACCTTGTAACGGCCATGACAGCTGCCCACTGGTTTGACCGCCAGGAGTTCCTGAAGGAGGCTGACCGATTGCTGAAGCCTAATGGCTGCCTGGCCCTGCTGAGCAACACGATGGACATGGAGCTGGAGTACGGTGATGCCACTAGCAACCTTAACAACGTCTGTAAGGAGGTGATTTTCAATTGTCTTTAGACGCTTTTGTACCAAAATAAAATTTTAGTTATTGGTACATTACTTCTGGATGAAAGGTTCTCATGGCCCTTTGTTGTTTGAGTGTTTTCCTTTTTTGTAAAGATTCTCATATTTGAGTGTCGCTCAATTTCCACATTCTTGGGTGGATATTGTGTTGCTAAACAACAAATAATTTCAAAACAGCAGTGATTGTGGCAATTGAAATAAAATGCAGTGAGAAATAATCTAATTAGAAATTTTATTTAGCGCTGCAGACCACATCCCAAAGATAAAAAGGCCCCAGCGCCTCTCAAAAGTATTGATGTTGATGCTCCCATAGCCCATTTGGATGCCCCCCTAGGTGCCGCGCCGTCTGCCCACCCCTTGGCACGGCACAGCGACTAGCTCACAGAAACTTTTTCGGAAATAGGAAGCTAGCAATTTACTTACAGTAGTTGTTTAATTTCATACCTGATGGGAGGCCAGGGACACCAGAGACCCAACGATTTGTGTACAAGCAATTAAAAAGACAATTTTCAATAATATGGACCCTTTAAAATGGATTTTAGTGCTTGTAAATGTAAACGAGTCGTAGAAGTTGCTACAAAGACAAATTACAAAGGGGGAACTGAAGGTGAGTTGTGTTGCAGATAATGTATGACTCATGCATTTTACATTTTAACATTTCTGTAATAAGATTTTAACCCCGGGGACGGAGACCCCGGGGACGAACCAGGACACGCTCGAGAGAACTACGTCTCTCGGCTGGCCTGGGAACGCCTCGGGATCCCCCCGGAAGAGCTGGATGAAGTGGCTGGGGAGAGGGAAGTCTGGGCGTCCCTGCTAAAGCTACTGCCCCCGCGACCCGACCCGGATAAGCGGTAGAAAATGGATGGATGGTTGGATGGATTTTAACCACTGTTACTAGTGAGGTGTAAAAACAATAAAACACTCAACCTCAACCTTGACATCAAGTGACCATGCATATGATGATGGCACTACTTATGTGAGTCCACTCGACTTCCACTGTTATGCTTCTCACATTCTTCTCTTGCAATTCCCATTACTTTAATTATTTTGGTATTTTCTCACGTTATAAATCACAAGCTCAGTAGTTAGTTTGTATGGTTCAGAACCACTGAAAGGTTTGTCCTGGCGACTTATGATGCATCTCTGCTTGCACCACCATGTTTTTGTGTCTTAAATTATTGTTTATGATTAGTTTTATGCAGCTTTGCTCCCCTTCAAAAACCCTTGTCTTGGCTCCAGTTCTTCACGAATCTACTTAGAAATTTTTGATTCCTGCCCCTATCTGGACAAAGAGTGGTGAGTGTCTCTTCTTTCTTATTCCATACTATACTATTCTATACCTTAGCGTAACACAAGACATGTTGTGCACTTTTATCACAATTTAAAACAGTCCCCATGTGTCTTAATAACTTGTTTCGTCAAAGTACCTCAAGGATCAAGTGTTATAGCACTAAAATTTTCTAGTCCCCCCTAAAATTCGCCTGTTTTGAGAAGGTGGTCCCGTCAGCAGACTCTTTGCATAGCCTAGCTGCCAAGTGACGGGCTGAGAAACTCAGCGCGGGGGAGATATTATATCAATGAGAAAAATTCAGAATGAGTTGCTGACTGACACATTTTTCTATATTCAACAAAAGATTTACTTGGTTGGCTGTTTAATTTCACACTTGATGGATGGGCAGACACTCCAGAGTTATTGAAAAGTAAACATTCCATAATATGGCCCCTTTCAATTTTTCTTCACCTACATTTTTTCGTGTCCAGGAACGGCTGTGAAAAGGTTTACAGGATGGTGACAGTAAACAGTTTCATTGGTTTGGTGGAGACTTTTACCAGCTACCAGAAGCTGAAGCACCAGGATGCTGCTGAGGCGAAGCGTCTCTCTGATGCCATCAGGAGCAAGTGAGGCATCAACATATTTTGCCCGTTTAATTTATGACTCACCTCAGGTAGCCTGCCACTGAACAATGAACTCCATACCTCACATCCTATTAACGTGTCAGCGTTTGTATACTGTAAATCGTTGCTTAGTTACCGATTAAAAGCTCACCGCTGTGGAAGGCTATTATTATTACCATTATTATTATAAAACCCCCCTCCTTGAGCCGTCACCTTATCGTGGTGGAGGGGTTTGTGTGTCCCAATGATCCTAGGAGCTAAGTTGTCTGGGGCTTCACGCCCCTGGCAGGGTCACCCATGGCAAACAGGTCCTAGGTGAGGGACCAGACAAAGCACAGGTCCAAAGACCCCTATGATGAGAAAAATGATTGGATTACGTTTTCCCTTGCCCGGACGCGGGTCACCGGGGCCCCCCTCTGGAGCCAGGCCTGGAGGTGGGGCTCGAAGGCGAGCGCCTGGTGGCCGGGCCTGCACCCATGGGGCACGGCTGGTCACAGCCCGAAAGGGTAACGTGGGTCCCCCTTCCCATGGGCTCACCACCTGTGGGAGGGGCCATAGGGGTCGGGTGCAATGCGAGCTGGGCGGTAGCTGAAGGCGGGGACCTTGGCGATCCGATCCCCGGCTACAGAAGCTGACTCTAGGGACGTGGAATGTCACCTCTCTGGCAGGGAAAGAGCCCGAGCTGGTGTGTGAGGTCGAGAAGTTCCGACTAGATATAGTCGGACTCGCCTCCACGCACACCTTGGGCTCTGGTACCAGTCCTCTTGAGAGGGGTTGGACTCTCTTCCACTCTGGAGTTGCCCACGGTGAGAGGCGCCGAACCGGGGAGCAATAAGTATACCCACACCTGCTCGGCGCCTGTACGTTGAGGTTCACCCTGGTGGACGAGAGGGTAGCCTCCCTGCGCCTTCGGGTGGGGGGACGGGTCCTGACTGTTGTTTGTGCCTATGCACCAAACACCAGTTCAGAGTACCCACCCTTTTTGGAGTCCTTGGAGGGGGTGCTGGAGAGCGCGCCCGCTGGGGACTCCATCGTTCTGCTGGAGGACTTCAATGCTCACGTGGGCAATGACAGTGAGACCTGGAAGGGCGTGAATGGGAGGAACGGCCCCCCCGATCAGAACCCGAGCGGTGTTCTGTTATTGGACTTCTGTGCTCATCACGGATTTTCCATAACGGACACCATGTTCAAGCATAAGGGTGTCCACACGTGCACCTGGCACCAGGACACCCTAGGTCGCAGTTCAATGATCGACTTTGTGGTCGTGTCATCGGCCTTGCGGCCGCATGCCTTGGACACTCGGGTAAAGAGAGTGGCGGAGCTGTCAACTGATCACCACCTGGTGGTGAGTTGGCTCTGATGGTGGGGGAAGATGCCGGTCCGACGTGGCAGGCCCAAACGTATTGTGAGGGTCTGCTGGGAACGTCTGGCGGAATCCCCTGTCAGAAGGAGTTTCAACTCCCACCTCCAACAGAACTTTGCTCATGTTCCGGGGAGGCGAGGGACATCGAGTCCGAGTGGACCATGTTCCGCGCCTCCATTGCTGAGGCGGCTGACCGGAGTTGTGGCCGTAAGGTGGTCGGTGCCTGTCGTGGCGGCAAACCCCGAACCCGTTGGTGGACACCAATGGTGAGGGATGCCGTCAAGCTGAAGAAGGAGTCCTATCGGGCCTTTTTGGCCTGTGGGACTCCTGAGGCAGCTGATGGGTACCGGCTGGCCAAGCGGAATGCAGCTTTGGTGGTGCTGAAGCAAAAACTCGGGCATGGGAGGAGTTCGGTGAGACCATGGAGAAAGACTTCCGGACGGCTTCGAGGAAATTCTGGTCCACCATCCGACGTCTCAGGAGGGGAAAGCAGTGCACCATCAACACTGTGTATAGTGGGGATGGGGCACTGATGACCTCGACTCGGGACGTTGTGAGCCGGTGGGGAGAATACTTCGAAGACCTCCTCAATTCCACCGACACGCCTTCCCATGAGGGAGAAGAGTCTGGGTTCTCTGAGGTGGGCTCTCCTATCTCTGGGGTTGAGGTCACCGAGGTGATTAAAAAGCTCCTCGGTGGCAGGGCCCCGGGGGTGGATGAGATTCGCCCGGAGTTCCTCAAGGCTCTGGATGTTGTAGGGCTGTCCTGGTTGACACGCCTCTGCAACATCGCGTAGACATCGGGGACAGTGCCTCTGGATTGGCAGACTAGGGTGGTGGTGTGTTCCAACTACAGGGGGATCACACTTCTCAGCCTCCCTGGTAAGGTCTATTCAGGGGTGCTGGAGAGGAGGGTCCGTCGGGAAGTTTAATCCCAGATTCAGGAGGAGCAGTGTGGTTTTCGTCCTGGCCGTGGAACAGTGGACCAGCTCTACACCCTTGGTAGGGTCCTCGAGGGTGCATGGGAGTTCGCCCAACCAGTCTACATGTGTTTTGTGGACTTAGAGAAGGACTTGGAGAAGGCGTTCGACCGTGTCCCTCGGGTGGTCCTGTGGAGGGTGCTTCGGGAGTATGGGGTACCGAACCCCCTGATACGGGCTGTTCGGTCCCTGTACGACCGGAGTCAGAGTTTGGTCCGCATATCCGGCAGTAAGTCGGACTCGTTTCCGGTGAGGGTTGGACTCCGCCAAGGCTGCCCTTTGTCACCAAAGGACAAAGGGCAGGGTTCGGTCCGATTTGGTGGCCTCAGTATTGCATCTCTGCTTTTTGCAGATGATGTGGTTCTGTTGGCTTCATCAAGCCGTGACCTCCAACTCTCACTGGAGGAGTTCGCAGCCGAATGTGAAGCGGCTGGGATGAGAATCAGCACCTCCAAATCTGAGACCATGGTCCTCAGTCAGAAAAGGGTGGCGTGCCCTCTCCAGGTCGGGGATGAGATCCTGCCCCAAGTGGAGGAGTTCAAGTATCTTGGGGTCTTGTTCATGAGTGAGGGAAGAATGGAACGTGAGATCGACAGGCGGATCGGTGCAGCGTCTGCAGTGATGCGGACTTTGTATAGATCCGTTGTGGCAAAGAAGGAGCTAAGCCGAAAGGCGAAGCTCTCGATTTACCGGTCAATCTACGTTCCTACCCTCACCTATGCTGTGGGGTCGTGACCGAAAGAACGAGATCCCGGATACAAGCGGCCGAAATGAGTTTCCTCCGCAGGGTGTCCGGGCTCACCCTTAGAGATAGGGTGAGAAGCTCGGTTATCCGGTAGGATCTCAGAGTAGAGCCGTTACTCCTTCACATCGAGAGGAGCCAGATGAGGTGGCTGGGGCATCTGATTCGGATGCTTCCCAGACGCCTCCCCGGTGAGGTGTTCCGGGCACGTCCCACCGGGAGGAGACCCCGGGGACGACCCAGGACACGCTGGAGAAACTACGTCTCTCGGCTGGCCTGGGAACGCCTCGGGATCCCCCCGGAAGAGCTGGATGAAGTGGCTGGGGAAAGGGAAGTCTGGGCGTCCCTGCTAAAGCTAATGCCCCCGCGACCCGACCTCAGATAAGCGGTAGAAGATGGATGGATGGATATTATAAAACCTGTGACATTGGTATTAAGTATTAGTGACAATTTATTCACAACTTTGTGCTCTGTGTGTGGAGCTACTTTACTGTGTAAATGCAGATAGCTTTGTGTTTTCATTTCACAGACAGGATTTTGATAAAGTAAAATCAGAAAACAGATGCAGTTTTCATTAACACAAAAAAAAAAAAAAAAGGATCTGGATAAAGGTGCTGATATGGGAATTTATTTGCCCAACTTGAGTCAAGACATTGTTCATCCATCCATCCATTTTCTGAGCCGCTTATCCTCACTAGGGTCGCGGGCATGCTGGAGCCTATCCCAGCTGTCATCGGGCAGGAGGCGGGGTACACCCTGAACTGGTTGCCAGCCAATCACAGGGCACATGCAAACAGACAACCATTCGCACTCACATGCACACCTACGGGCAATTTAGAGTCTCCAATTTATGGATGTTTTTTGGGATGTGGGAGGAAACCGGAGTGCCCGGAGAAAACCCACGCAGGCACGGGGAGAACATGCAAACTCCACACAGGCGGGGACGGGGCTTGAACCCGGGTCCTCAGAACTGTGAGGCTGACGCTCTAACCAGTCAGCCACCGTGCCGCACGTTGTTCATTAACTAACAAATAAATAGCATTTTTTTCCCCATCTTTTGTTAAAGGTTCAGCCTTGCTGCAGATTTATGCTCTACTAACTCTAGCTATCTATTAGCCTAGATTGTATAAAACACAATAATGGAAATTGTGTAGTTGCCATTGTTGTTATTATTCCTATTACAAGATGCCAGTCTACTTCTTGGCCACTGTCAAGGTGCCCTTGAGGAAGGCTCTGCTCTCCCATGAAATCCTCACTGGTTCTGTACAACAATAATGAACTGAAGCTGACTTCCATTTCAGGCTGCTCGCTGCCATGCAGGTGTCCTCGCCAGACACGGCACTCACCATGGTGGTCAAGTATTTCTACATGCTGGCATGCAAACCTTGATCCTTCTGACTGACCCTAAGCAAAATAAAAACAAGGATCTCTATTGTGGCTGCACTCCTAAGAGCTAAATCAAATCTGAGTAGGCATATCTTTGAATAATTTTGTTCAAACTCATGGATGCTTAAAAACTTCTCAAGATTTTAAGCATCTGCTGACAGATGCTTAATTCCTTTGCAGTCGTTATCGAGAATGGCTTTACTAATATGACTTTTAAAGAATTACCTTGTTCAGTGTTTTAGTTGCTCCATTTTCATTGCTTCTTGTGTGATTTGTCACTCATTGCACTGCTTTCTGCTGTTCATTTGATGAGTAAAAGAATGCAACGGTTCATATCCTGCAAAATAAACACTTGATGTTTATTTAGTCCTGTGTCCACCAAAGAGGACAGTTTGGTACAGTACACATTTTTTTCAATTTCCATTGTCTCAAGTTGTGTTCCATCAGTGCAGTGGTAAATTATGTCAATTGCATAGCTAGAAACAGGCAACAGTGAGAATGGAATGGGAAATGTTTGGTTTTTTGTTTTCTTTTGTTTTTTACAATGTATTGAGCTGCTATGATGTCACACCATTTACAGTATGTAGCTGATACACCTGTCACCATAACAACACAAGACAGATCAGGATTTACTGTTCCAAACTGTACTGTGCCGAGGTGAACTGTACCACTTGTAAGGGTCCATATTTAACAAGGTTTGTCCCTATAGAAGTCCCTCTGTGTGTTTACTCCTCCACACCACCAGGGATGTCACGAGAAGGGTGACCAATATCTGCACACCGATTAACGGAGCAAGGACACTGAACGGCGGGTCGTGGATGAGCCGGCCGGTCAGCGGGCAGTCATGGAAGTAGATTTGGTGGATCCTCACAAAGAAGTGGTCAACTATCTGGTCAGGCCAGAAGCAGTCCATCCTCAATGACACCTGGTAGGTGCAGTTAGTCAGCCCCTCGTAGACCCTGCATGAAAGAGCATAGTAAAATGGAGCCCAAGGATCAGTAGGGGAAAAAGCAGAGACACCGCAATAAGGCAGGCAACCGAAGCAACTGCCCCGAGCTGAAGGTGGCACATGAGACAGCTGATATTGATCCATATCAATGATAAAACAATGCAGGAGCTTTAGAAACTGCTACAAAAACATGTTGGGAAGTTTTTAAGCTTCCGCTGTTGTATTATAATTTAGGTTTATTGAGAATCAGACTTGATCAGTCGAACAGAACAAAGTTTCTAGAAGGGAGAGAGAAACAAAGACAAAAGACAAAGCACTAATTGTAAACAGGAAGAGATAAGTAAATCATTACATTATCTACAACAATGAAACATTAAATATGAGTGTTGCATTGGGCTGTAGTGCTACACCCTGTGAGGGAAGGACAGGACAAGATAGAACAGGACAAGGACAGGAGAAGAAGCATGCAGGACAAGGGTCGTGAACCCGCCTGTACAACTGAAGTGTGGTGGAATTAATTATGTAAAATATAAGTCTACAGGACGAGAGTGTAAGTGAGGGGATACTCAAGCGATTTGCATATTCATTAGTTATTTGTCGCAGTAAGTGCGTGACACCACACCCCGTGAAAGAGTCCGAGGGGTGTGTGCCTGCGGATACATGCAAGTGAATTGATACCGATTTACATGCACAAAGAAGCAGAAGAAGCGTCCTGTAATTGCTGTGGCCACACCGCGAAGGCTGAGGACCCCACCCAATCAATCGAGGGGCGGGATCAGACCCAGGGGTCCACCCGAGAACAGCCCAGCGGACGGGACATGTCCCACACTGAGGGACCCAGGGGGGTCCGCCGGCCCCACCGAGGCGCCCCGACAACCGGCCACCCTTTTGGGGGCCGCAAGGACCCAATGACACCCCCCCAGCCAACCACCCCACCCCACCCACCGCCTCACATAGGGGACTGCCCAGTTCCCCTACGGGAAGAGGAAGAAGCGACCGCAGCAGGACGGGATATATATATATATGTATATTGATTTATATCACCATCTGGGAATTCAAAAAGCCATCTCAAAATGCGGCTGCCATGTTGTGTCGTCAGCGGTTGAATTCTTTCACCAGAGGGAGTGATGGCCGTCTCTTGTACACAAGCTTAGACGAACGCGAGGAAGACTGCGGCAACGACTTCAGCGACAAAATCAGCCAAATTTCCGTTGAAGTTGAAACCGAACGTGGTACTGACAGCAATGATAATGATAATGTGTTATTGTCCCTACCCGTTTGAGCCATACGAGACGGATGACAATAGCGAAGGGGCAGTTGAAGTTGGTGGCAACAGCGACAACTCTGGTGGCGAAGATATGGGCCGGTTACAAAACACTGAAGGGTGCGTGGATGAGTATTTTTTGATGGCTACATGAAATTACTTACTCTTCGGTTAAAATTAATATAATTCAAAGAATGATGTAAGAAGACATGATCATAATTTTTTATTTTTCTGAGGTGCTCTTGTACAAACGGTGAACCAATGCCACTTGTCGTCGAGAGTCTTTGTTTGCTATGAAAACAAACACACACACACACACACACGTGCACAGCTAGCGTCTGTGGTCTAGTCTATAAGATAAATAGCTTGCACGAGTACATTATAAGAATGTACCCTATAATATCAATACATAATTTCATTGATGTTCTAGGTAAATAATTAAATGTGGGTCCACTGTGTCAGTTCAATTCAATGCTTCATATTCTTGTTATATGTTTGGTGAGACTCCATATGACCAGGTTTCAAATTTGGTTTGCCTTTCGAGTTTCGCCGCAGCCATTCTGGTACACTTTGAAGCCTCGTATCTGCGCTGGTACTAGCTTTACATTCCCGCTGTCACTTGAAAACTGTTGATACTGCATCTTTTTTTAGCTTCCTCTTGTGCTGTACACTAAATCCAAGGGATTCTTGGAGTGCAGGTACCGTTTCGAAGCAGTTCTAAGTGGAAAGTGAACTGTACAGCTCCGAGTAAGAAATTGACACACTTTATCAGCTTTAGCTGGATCTGGCTTTACACCTGTGCTGTACAGGATACAACAAGGCCTTCAAAAGCTACTCCTCATTGGTAATGAAACGAATACTGAGAGGGTATGGTGAGGTGAACCTACTCTGTGGTGTCGAGCCAGCTGCACCACAGACGTTGGTCCACTGCCTCCATGTCGAACTTGAACTTTGCCAGGCAGTACTGGTCGATCACGCTCTCGTAGAGTCCTCTGTTGCAGCCTGACACGCATCCTGCACATGGTAAAATGATGATTAGTCCAGTGAACTGTCTTTTATGTATGACAGTGAGATACTGTGTAAAATAATACAAGTTCACATCTTGGCTTTTTCTGCTTGATGTTTTCTCCCCTGTCAGTTTATCCGCTTCACTGAAAACATCTCCATCTTCTTTACTTCAGATAATTGCATAAACAGTATTCCTCTTCATTGCTCCAGGAGTCTCAGTCACAGAGCATGTTTCATATTTGCGTAAATATGTTGCTACAGCGATCATCATGCACACGGAACCTGTGTCTAAACCGGATTGTGTGCTTGTGGTGTTTGCTATCCCCGCAGGGAGGATCAAATAGGTGTAAAAAGAGAAGTTATTATGAGATCTAACGAGGACACATTCTGATGCTAGTAAAGCACAGCAGTTTCTTAAGAAAAAAAGCATTTCCAGTTCTGCCATTCCAAAAGTTAAAGTCTAAAAGATGCCTGGCAAACACTCCCATGCTTCCTTCGTGTGATCCTGCAGTCGAGTTGGTGTTCATGTTGACAGATGGATGCATTAATCCCCTCGAGCATTGTGGCAAATATGTTTAGAATATTTAGCAGTTACTGGATGTTTAGATACTGTATGTGGAACTCTAAATTCAACCTGACTGACTTAACGCACGACATAAGTGACTCGCTCAAGTCAAAGCTCAAACCGCAAGTGCTGCTTGAGCAGTCATCTGAAATAATAACAGCAATGTGCTTTATTTGCATTCGTTTTTTTCTGCCCTTAATTCAAAGTGTTGCACAAAAACTACCAAACACTCAGACAGTGACTAAAAGGAGAACATAAGTCATCAAATGTAACATAAGCACATTTAAATGATTTAAAATAACAATTTTCTAGACAAACACTCACCGGTGATGAACAACACAGCACAAGCTGCCCTTAGGAGCAATGTGCTCTCCATGATGAATACAATATATGCAACTCCACTGTGCGCTACTGGCCTGGGATCAGCTGTGCATATTTCCTTCCCCTTCTCTTCCTTACTTTCTGATATACAGTAGATGAAAACCACTGATTTACCCAAGATCAAGATGATCACACAGATAAACTAATTAACTGTGTCTCACGGCTGTGTGCGCAATAACAGACACCAACCAAACCCAATAAGTGCCTTGACCTTCCACAGTGGGAGCCCACCCCCAATCATAGCAGCCCTGACTGTCATTTGATTCCTTACCCGGCTGCCTCCCCCTTGGAACTGCACACAGGGGACACAACAACAAAGTCAGAAACCAAAATTAGTCGACTGGCACGACAGTCATTGCCAACTAAGAAGGGAAGTCATGGAAAGCCATGTTGCAATGTAGTCTAATTCATAGACTCAGGAACTCTAGTTTACACTTTTCATGCCATGTCTGTCATGTTTTAGGCCAAAGAAGGTATACTGTATGTCCAATGACTAAAATGGACCTCGGCCAGGGTTGAACAGCAATGTACGTATATCAGACTGAAAAGTTGAATGTTGTTCCACTCCTGGCTGGGGTGTTTATTCGAAAGTAGAGGCCATCTGCGCCAACTCAATCTGATAGATCTGTGGGTCAAAGACCTTGGACAATTGTTGGAAAAGTATATTTCTTTGCACTTATAAAATGAATCTATGTTAATAATGATGTCATAATATATTTAGTTTTAGTGCAAGGATAAGAAGGTAGACCTTGTTTCTCTCTCTCTCTCTCTCTCTATCTGTCTGGTATTGTATTATCACTTTGCTGTGACAAAAAGCAAGATGTCTGTGGTTGGAGAGGCACAGATGACGTCGCTTAAGGACATATTGGCAGACAGTTCTGAGAAAGCAGCCATTACGTTTTATTTAAACAGTGGCATGTTTTCTTTTTTTTACTGTATCTCTTATTATTCTCAACCTGCTTGTCCTTTCTCTTGTCTAGTAAGGGGTTAACGTTTTTAATATTTTTCATAGCTGTTTGTTGAATGTCACACTTGACAAAGTCAGTACAATATTTTATTTGGCCAATCCTGAACTTGAAACCTTTGGATCAACAACAGATTGAGCTAATGCTAATACCCAAGAATAGTTTCAAATACCATATTTTTATTTATGCCATTATCCATTTTGCATTAAGTTTATAAATGTATATATATATATATATATATATATATATATATATATATATATATATATATATATACTGTACATTGGTGTAAATGGTACATGTATGGACAGTTTGCCTAAAACTGTCCAGATCAGTGATTCCCAACCAGGATACCGTCACATGCTAATGTAGGGGTGCTGCAGGAAATTATCTAATTTCACATAATTTGTCTAAAATGTATTATTCATTAATTACAAATACTGTATATAATTGTTCGTCTTTCTATGCCAGCAACGTGTAGTGTCAGGCAGAACAATGAAATACACTTCCACTAGATGGTAAACCTATCCACGTGTTGCCATTGCGACAACAGAATAAGTCACGACTTTCTACTGACTTGACTGATAATTTATTGAGTAAACTAAGACGAGATCATTCTTTCTGTATTCTTACTTTTTGTGACATTTTTGTTTGGTGGTGAACCGTGAGATTTTTCTTCAGTAAAACGTGTGCATTGTGTTAATAAAGGTTCGGGAACACCGGTCCAGATGACAGCAGAGCATTGTGGATGTTTTCACTTTATGTTACAGTACCCTCCTGTTCATGGCGAATGCCAACGCAAAGGATGGGCATTTCTGCAAAAATTCCGCTAGATGGAAGCAGAGCAAAGGGCATGAATTCCACAATTAGTTCTATGGGACGCCATTATCCATCAACTTTCTCAAACTTAGCCTCTTTATTTTCCCTGTATCCACACCAGGTCTGACATGTTCTATGCATCACATATGAACGTAACTGGGCTGGCTGTTGCACAAATGTTTCGTTTTCCCTTTATAGAAGACGACAATGTATTGAGAGTTCATCCAATGCTCTGTAAATAAATGAAATGGGAAAATACGTTCATGTTTTCTTGTTCATCTTTTTTTCATGCAGGTCCATAAAAATATAACTTTCACCTTACAATAGGTTAATACAATATTTACTGAGCAGTTGTATAGTATAGCATAATACAGTACAGTATAGTAAAGGATTGTACAGTATAAGCATTAAGCAGTGTTTCTCAAACTTTATTGAGCCAAGGCACCAGTTTTACATCGGAAAAATCTCACGGCACATCACCGAACAAAAATGTCACAAAAAGTATGAATACTGAAATAATGAGGCTCTCTTCTCAATTTACTCATAAATTTACTGAAATCTGTAAATTTACTAAAACCTGGCCGGTTTAACTAAGCACAAAACTGATATACTCCCATGCTGTTGTATGAATCATAACAGGTAACATAGGTTTATTGTACCTTCTGCCATTCAAGGGAAACTCTTTTAATTGTTTTGCCTGTGTCATTATATACAGTGCATCACTGCTGGCATAGACGGATGAACAAAGATATGTAATTAATCAAGAAGAATTCTCCGACAATAGAAAGTGAAATTAAGTGAAATAAGTAATAAGTTAAATTAGATACTTTCCCGCGGCACCCCTGATGATATCTCTTAGCATAGTGTGCACTGATATCGTATAGTATAGTATAGTATAGTAGTACTATATATATATATATATATATATATATATCCGTAAAAAATAAAAAATACAAATCTGGCAGCTGGGTTGCCAGAAATTTTCTATAAAAAGTATGGTAAAAATGTAAACATCTTTACAGAATACCCTATATATTTTACATGTTAAAGTTACCAAAAAGAATAGTTTTGAGTGGTAAATTAAACAGCCCTGTTCTGTTGAATTTACATGTACATGCTGCAAACTAAATTATTTCAAATGTAATCAAGCAGATTTGCCGATTTTTTCTTTAATCACACTCACCTATTACAATATTAAAAAACAATAGCATTCTAAGTAACTACAATACATGAAATTAAAAGTAAAACAGTAATGTGCAAAGATATTGTTTCTCGGGAATTTCTGAGTCTTGGTTTTTAACAGTCAATGCCCTGTCACTATATCATAAACAACCAAAAGTTATAGTTAAAAAATGCAATGCAACACAAATCAACCATAAATGTGACACTTAGATAAGGCACACATTCAACGAGCTATTGGTAACAAAAACACATGAACGACAATAATTATTGTCCTTATTAGTGCAATAATTCAACATTGCAAGGCGCAATGCGCTCTGGGAACTGTGCGGCTTCACAGGATTGTTCATAGCCACTGGATAGTTGTTTTATTTTTTAAATCATTTTATTGTGTGCGCTGCATGCATTTTATGAACAAATTCCAGATTCATGAAGCTCATTGTCATATGCACAGTAAAAACACAATGGTAGCACTGAGCAAAAAAATTATTTCTTGGTTCGTCTTCCTCCACTAATACAAAAAATATACACACATGGATAAAATTGATGGTACGCCTCTGTTAATGAAAGAAAAACCCACAGTGGTCACGGAAATAACTTGAATCTGACAAAAGTAATAATAAATAAAAATCATATGAAAATTACCCAATGAAAATCAGACATTGCTTTTGAATTATGGTTTAACATAATTACAAGACAAAAATGATTAACATTTTGTTGCACAACCCTTTGAGGCAATCACTGCAGTCAAATGATTTTTGTAACTTTGAGCAAGACTTCTGCACCTCTCAGCAGGTAGTTTGGCCCACTCGAGAGTGCTCCAGTTGTCTCAGGTTTGAAGGGTGCTTTCTCCAGACAGTATGTTTCAGCTCCTTCCACAGATGTTCAATATGATTTAGATCAGGGCTAATAGAAGGCCACTTCAGAATAGTCCAATGTTTTGCTGATAGCCATTCTAGGGTGTTTTTAGCGGTGTGTTTTGGGTCATTATCCTGTTGCAAGACCCATGACCTGTGACTGAGACCAAGCTTTCTGACACTGGGCAGCACATTTCACTCTCGACTACTTTGATAATCTTGAGATTATATTGTACCCTGCACAGATCGAAGACACCCTGTGCCAGAAACGTCTGGAAGAATGTCCTATGGACAGACATTGTGGAGATTTAAAAAAAGAAATGTGAGGAGACATTTGCTCACATGACGAAACAGGTGGCGCTAGGAGATGCCAGGTGCGTTATAGATCTGCTGTATCGGATCACTTTGGATTACGATCACGGCGATAAAAAAGTCGACAAACGTACGTTCCACCATTAGTAAGTACAGTACAAATTGTGAGTAGCTACGTATGTATATAATTTTTATACTACTAAACGTGTTTATTGAAGTGTCACCATTAAAATGTCATCTGTTGTGTGTTGTTTAAAACGGAGACCACAGCATCCATCCATCCATTTTCCATACCACTTATCCTCACTCGGGTCGCGGGTGTGCCGGGACCTATCCCAGCTATCTTTGGGTGAGAGGTGGGGTACACTGAACTGGTCGCCAGCCAATCGCGGGGCACATATCAACAAACAAAAATTCACACTCACACCTAGTGCAATTTAGAGTATTCAATAAACCTACCATACATGTTTTTGGGATGTGGGAGGAAACTGGAGTACCTGGAGAAAAATCATGCAGGCACAGGGAGAACATGCAAACTCCTCACAGGAAAGGCAAGATTTGAACCTGGGTCCTCAGAACTGTGAGGTGGATGTGCTAACCAATCACCCACCGTGCACCTGAGACCACAGCATATGAAACATAACCTTTAATCTAATGACAATTGTCAATTGCCCAGTGCTGCTATATGAGATTGTTTAATTCTGAACACAGCCAAATCCATAGTTATGAGAGCATGTGCAAACATAAGCAACCACATTATCTCTGTTTATTTTTACTTCTCTCGAAAAGATTTCCATGTTTGAAATGAGTCGTATAGGTTATGTGTCTCATTAACGGTGGAAAAAAGTTTCAAATATTACACACAGACCCCCCCCCATATATATATATATATATATATATATATATATACAGGGCGGTCACATAACAGTCCTGTCACTTTTGTTGCAATAATTTACAGGTTTTTTTTTCTACCTGTTATCTGTTAATCAAAATGTATCTGTTCATTTTTCTTTTTTAATAACTATTTAATTGATCTATTGTAAATAATAAAAGAAAACATATTACTAAAATAAACTGCTCATCTACATAAAAATTTTAAACGTATTTAATTAGATTTTTGGTTAACTCATAACAAATTATAAATAATAAAATGTGAAAAAATGAGAACACATTATTTTACTTATTGAACATACATATACATATTTATTTATTTATTCGTTCATTCATTCATCTTTACCTCATGTACACATGACTTGGTCCACAAAGTTTGCCCCTTGCGCTACCCTGCGTGCATGGGAACTTTCCTGTAGCAACGTGTGCATGTGCTCAGGTGGCGTTTGGGCCGCAGGTGACCAGGTCACAGGTGTGATGTAACGCCGGATGACCGAAACTAACCGCGGAAACTGATCGGCGTGGTAGGCGGACCTTCAGGCGAGGCCAGCTGTTCCTAAAATGTCTATTAGCCGTCGTAATAGGCTGCGTGAAGTGTCAGTCACGTCGCGGAGGCGTGTTCATACCCTCAAACCCGCACGCACGCACGCCCACGCGCGCGCTCCCAGCCACCAACACCGTGCCCGTGTGCGGGCTTGTGTCTCACAGTGTCCACATTGGAAAGCGATCCGAGCGGCAGCCTGGGAACTAGTAAACAAACACAGCCAAGCGGTGCGTAAAGGCTGCGTGTACGCAGCGCCGGGACCAAGCGATTACAAGAGGAGCCCCCTTCATTATTGTGCGCTTGAGCAAGGACCAGGATATCTTAATTGGACATGTGAGTTGCGGGAGTGTAACAAGACTAGTCGTCAGACCTCTCTCCAACATGAAGTTCCTCGCCTGCGTCCTCGCCACTTTGCTGCTCATCCGATCCGCTGCAACGCAGTCAGGTAAGCGTTTTCGACTTGGACCGGCGCCCAAACACCTTCGCGGAGTTTCGTCACACACTCGGTGTACAGATTGGCTCCGTTGTCGATTCAAAGAAACTTGCTCCACTTCACGCTAACGCTACTTGTAGTCATCGCAGCCCCTGTGGAAAATGCTTCGCAAACTGCACTTATTAGTTTATATTGAGATGACATTTTTCATTTTTTTATTATTATTATTATTTTTATTTTTTTTACTACATCCGAGGATCTCGTTTTAGATACCTCATCTTATTGTCCAGCACTTTGAGCTACTTTATGATTGGAATTGTTGAATATTTGTAACGTTGAAAAATCTCGTTATCATCGTGCAGTGACTCCTGCTGGGTCACTTTGCGGTCCAGCATCTCCTGGATGTTTCCTGCAGCATTCCTTCTGCTAAATAGTCCATGCACACTTCGTTCATTAAGGACATTTTCCTTGAGGCGCCGCATGATGTTTACTGATAGTTTACATGCCACTAATTGAGGTTCGATAACGACCCAGCTCTTTATCAGTCTCGCTGCTGATCTTGCTCAGAGACTTCAATCACGTCGCATTCCATTTTGGGTATATGTTCAGGCATATTTGGGTCTAATGAGCTGCACAATTTTTTTTTTTTTTTTTTTTTTCACCCCCTGAAGTGTTTCACTCAAGCTTTGGAAATGCACGTTGAACTTTATTACGGAACAAAAAGTCAAGCTGAAGAAGTGAGAGTGTTTGCCATTGAGACGCTCAGGCGCACGCACGCACACACACACGCGCGCGCGCTCCCCCGCGGGCCGCTGGAAGCAGCTGAATGCAGCCTATTTGACACGTGCATTTAATGGGTGAAGCGAATATGGACGCGCGTGGAGAAAATAGGCACCCTCCCTAGATTGTTCTTCGCGTGCGCATGCACACCCATCCAAGATATTAGTGATGCAAATTCCGCCTAAAAACAACCCCGGCTGTGTCTCTTGGGAACTTTGTGGATGTTAATGAGTGGGTTATATGTATGATTATTGTTAAAAGCATTACCCTGGTTATCATGTTGACGTAAATGAGAAGATTTCAGTGTTTAATGCAAAGAATCTCCTGTGTGTAAGCGCGTGCTCACGGGTGTAAAGTGGACGATCCAAGGTTTGCTTCTTCATGATTTATTTCATATAATTATTTGAAATTAAACACATATCCCGTCGTATCATGAATCACTTTAAAAATATGTCATTTTAAACATTCAAAGGATTAAAGGTCACATGAACACAATGTTTTGGCAGCAAAACATTATTTGTTTACGTAGTTTGATTGACTGATGGATGGTTCCAACAACAAAGGTCTGTTTTAATATTTTTAATATATCATCTAATAATAACAACCTGAAAAAAAGTTATTTGAATTTAGATGCAGATGATTAAAATGTGTTAAACTAACATATATTATTATATTTAATTTTTTTGTGAAAAGAGTGGAACATTACATCAGTTTACCACATCATGTGCAACTGAAAATGAAGTGTGCTTTTTTTTGTTGCAGTGTAGACAATCTTTGAAATGCAACTCTTCATGATCTCCAAGGTGATGGTTCATTGAGAAATAAAAAGGGTTTTGTTATTGCGTCAATGTCATTTTATCAAAATCACTTGCACATGTATTTGGGGTCTTTTAATTTGTGTGTGTGTGTGTGTGTAAGAGAGAGTGACAAATGCCACATTGGCATGTGCGTGTTTGGGTGACATTTGAAGACGCCCGTGCAGTGGTCTGGGAAGGGGGATGGTGCGGCGTTGGGGGTGCACTTGCTGAATGCCAGTATCAAATTACAGTCGGGTTGTCAGCTGGCCCACACGGAGATAGCCAAGACTTTGTAGACGACTGGCAGAAATGAGAATTTATTACAAGCTAATTGAGCTTTTTTTTTTTTCTTTTCTTGATAGCACCATAGCACGACTGTCTAGACCTTTATTTGACAGCATGACGGATGACTGGGGAGGTGAGGTGAGGGGAAATTCCACCGTGCTCCAAATTAGTCAACATTGATATCAAAACTAGATATATGTGCTCTGTGATGCTTGTGGCGCTATTTGCTCATCTTATACAGTATGCTACTGTTATTGCGAATGATTTTCTCTTGAAGGAGACTATAGGGAGAAGAAAAGGCCCAAAACAGTATTCCTCCCATTTGAGCTGGGTTAATATTGAGGAATAATTTGTTACCTTTTTTTGCAAGCTAAAGGACATGATAATGAGGCATCAGGACTGGAGGAGGATGGAGCCCTTTACTGGATGCACTTTGAGTATGCAGCGCGCTGGGATGCTTTGTAGATGCTCTTCTCTCTTACTGTCTGGTGACGTCACAAATCGACTTGTTTGAGAATTTATTTGCTTACCGCCTTTTTTTCTGGACTATGGCAGTGATTCCCGACAACCGTGCCGTGATAGATCACCGGGTGTGACGTGGGAAATTATCTAATTACACGTAATTGTTCCCAAAATATTTTTTATTTACTACAAGTATTGGATCTTTGTTAATCTATCTATGACAGCAACATATAGTGATAGGTAGAAAAGTTAAAGGCTCTTCTACTAGTGGGCAGAAGGGCCAATTAACCTGTGTATCCACCTTTAGCTTTCATACAACAAAAGAAGAGCTTTGTGTTCAACTACACAGGCCTAGATTTTACACAGAGTTAGTAAATTAATGAGTAGACAAGATCAACTTTATTTCAGTATGTATATTTTTATGTGACATTTTTGTTTTGTGGTTTGCTGTCAAATCTTTCTGATGTAAAATATGTGCCTTGGCTCAAAAAACGTTGAGAAAAGTTTTTTGAGCCAAGGCAGTGATTCCCCATCATTGTGCCGTAAGAGCTCATCAGGCAGTGCCACGGGAAATTACAATATTTCACTTAATTTGTCCAAAAAATGATTATTTACGAATATATTTTTGCTCATCTCTATGCCAGCGACATACAGTGAGAATGAGAACAATTATATTCTCTTCCGTTAGATGGCAGAAGGTCCAATTAACCCGCATGTGAATGCACCTGTTCCAATACATTAAACGGAATAATAGTTTTTTGTTTGACCAAATAAGCATAGATTTCATACTGAGCAAATTGAGTGTAGATCATCGTTATTTCAGAACATATACTTTTGTAAGATATTTGTTTAGTGGTGTGCCGTGAGATTATTATTATTATCCATCCATCCATTTTCTGAGCCGCTTCTCCTCACTAGGGTCGCGGGAGTGGTGGAGCCTATCCCAGCTATCATCGGGCAGGAGGCGGGGTACACCCTGAACTGGTCACCAGCCAATCGCATGGCACCTATAAACAAGCAGCCATTCGTACTCACATTCACACCTAAGGGCAATTTAGAGTCTTCAAGTAATTATTATTTTTATTTTCTATTATTGTAAAATATGAGCCTTTGCTTAATAAAGGTTGGGAAACACCGGTCTTTGGGACCTGACTCACTGTTTACATGCAGAATCACAACATGCAATTGCAACAGCTTCAGTAAATGGGCAGTGAGCCCGTCAGTGGCGGTTATACTGGAGGGGTTAGGGGGGCCTGTGCCTTGAGCCCACATGCATGTGGGCTCAAGGGCACATCACTATTAATAATACAAAGGCACATCACTATTAATATAATAAGCAGCAGAAGAGTTTGTTTCAAAAAACAACTGTTTTGAGCAAGCATGTGGAGAAAAACTGTGGAAAAATACTTTATAACTCAAAATATGCTTTTGTGCTCAATATTTCCAGTTACGAGTACATAATAGTGGCGCAAATCTAATTCCATATTTCTCCACTTCTACCAGCGCCTATGGACCGTATGTAGTGTAAATATGTAAATAGTGATATTGCACCGAAGTAAAAGGCACAACTAATACGTTGCTCAAGTTTAATATTCATGTTGGATCATTCAGTGCGTTTTGTTGATATACAGTAAAAGCACAAAGTTACCAGCCACTTGGCGAGAGGCAACCAGAACCAAGAAACAAACAATAAAGGTAAGAAACAACAAAAAAAATGTTGTCAGCCAGCTTTATGACTCATAATAGCAGCCTGTCAGACCACACATTGTCAGGTTGAGTTGATTGCATGCTTGTAGCTAACATAGCCTATTATAATTAATGTTATTTATATGCTGGGCTGGCGGCATGGTGAACGACTGGTTAGAGCGTCAGCCTCACAGTTCTGAGGACCCGGGTTCAATCCCCGGCCCCGCCTGTGTGGAGTTTGCATGTTCTCCCCGTGCCTCCGTGGGTTTTCTCCGGGCACTCCGGTTTCCTCCCACATCCCAAAAACATGCATGAATTGGAGACTCTAAATTGCCCGTAGGTGTGACTGTGAGTGTGAATGGTTGTTTGTTTGTTTGTTTGTGCCCTGCGATTGGCTGGCAACCAGTTCAGGGAATATCCCACCTCCTGCCCGATGACAGCTGGGATAGGCTCCAGCACGCCCGCGACCCTAGTGAGGAGAAGCGGCTCAGAAAATGGATAGATGGATGGATATATGCTGGGCTTCCAAAATGTTGTGTATTGCGCTCTAATGCTCTTTGTTGCCTTTAAAAATGAGAATATTTGATGCATAGATGTCGTCCAGCTTCATTTTATTTGCAGTCCCTGGTCAGGCTTCAGAATACAACGAAAGAATGAGCTGACTGCAGTAAAAATATGATTAATTAATAGAAATAATACATGTGATGAATCAATAAATACAGTGAAGCAATTTAGACAATAGTGTTTGTGTGTGTGTGTGTGTAAAACTGTACCCCTCTGACAAAACCTCTGGCCCCAGCATGGCCCCGCTAGTCTAAAACCGTCACTGGTGCCCGCACCCACTTGGATGGCAGTAGCCTGGCTCCTGCCAAGGTCACAAAAGGCGACAAGGGCAACTGACACTAGTGGACTTCATTAGAGGTCACAAATCTTCTTTTGCTGCTTCATATATCTCTCACACGGTCTCTCGCCGTTCTTTTTCTTCTCGACCACTGGAGGGTTTGTTCAGCCCACCACTTGTAATTCCACTCAGAGACAAACGCCTTCATACTTTGCCCGAAACAAACACAGACGCACACGTCTCTTGTGTTTTCCTTTCCCCCCCCCCCCACCTCTATTCCTTGCAACATGTATCTGTTCTTTGTGTCTTTTCTTAATATCCTACTTTTCAATTAGATTCTGGCTCAACAGGATATTGCACACAAACAAAAATGCTGTTTGTGCCTTAGGAATTTAATAAAAAAATAAAATTAAAAAAATGGAAACCTAGATTATAGATTTCACTGGAAGAAAATCTTGATCACTGTCAGAAGACAACATAAAAGTTATGCTTTTATTCCAAGACGAAAAGTTTACATCATGCAGAAACCCCAATCAAAGAATCAGATTCCAAGCATTACGTGCACATGCAGCCTTCTGTATACAAACGTTGTCTTTGAGTTCCCACTCACGCGCATGTACTCCGGCACAAGGCCAATGCAGGAAGCGGGATGTCGTTCAGCTTCTTTTGACTGACAGCGTCGCTTTGGCGAGGCAGCGTCGACTCTTTCAAAACAAGTCTGGGCTTCTTTCTCTGAGTTGCCTTCCTCCGCATGGCGTTCCCTTCACAGTGGCTGTGTACTCCTGGCTCGGCTCAACAGGGCGTATCACAATCACAATAGCTTTTTTTTTTTTTTTTTTTTCCCCCCACCATAACCTTGACAAAGCTGTTTTAATACAAGGAAAATGATCACTGGTCTCTAATCTTTAGTGTGTGTATGTGTTCGTGTGTTGATGCACACAACTTATACACACCCAGCTGAAACCCGCTATTTTGAATATGTTTCAGTGTCAATGTGTGTGTTTGTGTGTTTGTGCGTGTCTGTACCATTATTCCTGCTAAAATATTCAACACACCTAATCTGTTTCATTACACAACAAATTAAGAATATTTACTGTTCCGAGGCTTTCATGCGACAGCCGCCTTAATCAGGCCCCAACTCTGCCTGGCACGGAATGAATGTGTTATTCTGTTTTCATGTGTGTGTGTGAGATTGATATTCTGTATGCCGGAGCATGTGCACATTTATTTCTATCACACAATTTCTGACAGAGACTGTCAGTGTCTGCCTTCCTCAGCTCCTTATTGAATATTTGCCACGGTGGAAGAGATGATTGTTTTGCTCAGCCGTCACCGTGACAGAGAAAGACCACTCTCCAAAAGCCCTGAAATGTAATATCACAGAGCATTCATAATATCATGGATCATTGAGAGGGCACAAAGACGCATCGATCTGCTTAACAAGACAGTTGAATTTGGCTCCTTCTACAACTGCTGCAGTCACTCGTCCCTGCAAAGCTGCCTGGAGAACTACAAACCCAATAACCAAGTTGTGATGCTGTGAGAAATAAAAACATAAACTGAATACAATTGTTTCCAAAACCCATTTCAACCTGAATTCTAACAGCCACAGTGAAGAGCTATTACTTATTTAAATAAAGACTCTTGCGAGTGAGAGTAATATCGGAACCCTCTGTAGCTTTTTAGATGGCAGCTTGGATCGAGCTCCTCGTTTCGTCAGGAAGTTAATTTCAGAGTGAGGTTAGAGATGCCCGAGAAGACGAGCTCTGGGGAAGCATCGTATTCCTCACTTGTGAGTCTGTTTTTTTTCTTTTTCATTTGGCTTGTGTCAACGGTTCTTAATTAGTTTGTTTGTGTGAAATGAGAGTGATGGGTAAAATTGGCACGAGCAATTATGCACAAAAATTGTGTGACAGCCAAATGTGGATCTCTTGTGTGTGTGTGTGTGTGTGTGTGTGTGTGTGTGTGTGTGTAATGTACTTGCTACACGGACTCTTTCTTGATGTTGGCCTGTAATAAACAAGGTGCCACCAGGAAGTGGCAGCCATGTCAGCTGCGAAAGGGATAGGTAGACGACGCTGACAGGTGGGAGGTGCACCAAATGGGTGAAAGAGATCGTGGATGAGCATGAGAGAATTATTGCATGAGAGTCCAGAATGATTGTGCATTAAACAGAGAAGTCCCCATGTTTCTTATCCTCATCACCTGCACCCACACCCAAAGTCTTCGCCTCTCTTTGTCTCACTGAAGTGACCTTGCCATCCAGCAGAATTATGGCCACCCCTCAGGCGGCTTCAAAGGTACATAAAACTTATGTGTGTGAGTCTGTGTGTGCGTGTGTGTGAGTCTGTGTGTCTGTGTGTGTGTGTGTGTGTGTGTGTGTGTGTGTGTGTGTGTGTGTGGAGGGACCTTGGGCCTGGCTTTGCTGTGGTTGTGTGTGCATGAGGAAGCTGCAAAACCTGTGAGGATCTGTGTATAAGCATGGTTTTTGTAGCTTGGTTCATTCACTTGTGTGCAGAGGCCAGTCAAACGCTTCGGTGCTTCCCTGCGTTCTGGCCTGGAAAGCAACCGGATATTGCTCTTGGCAAGGTGAAAGCAGGCTGATGGTGAGGTCGTTGGTAAGATGCGGGCAAAAACAAGACAGGTGGACTAATTTTATGTGTGCATGTTTGTGTGTGTGTGTCCGTAAGAGGTTAAGGTGGACTGAGTGAGACAGTGTGCTGCCTCAGAGGAGTGCAGCTATCATCATCGCTAAGCATGCCAATTAATCAATCCGGGCCACACTTGCATTTGGTGTGTGTGTGTGTGTGTGTGTGTGTGTGTGCGTGTGCGTGCATGCGTGTGTGTGTGTGTGTGTGTGTGTGCGTGTGTGTGTGTGTGTGTGTGTGTGGATGTGCATGTCTGAGGTTTGAAGGTGGGTTTTACATGCACACAACACTCAAATGTATCAAGGTGAAGTTATTCAAGGTCATTTACAGTTTTTACAATTGAAGGCCCTAATGAAATTCTTCAAATGATATTCTAACAATGAAATATTAAATCCTTTGTCCAAACAACAATTTAAAAAATCAGATTATAAAAACAGAAAGTCAGAGCCTCCGGATTAAACATTTAAGGTCCAATCCTTGCCATCATTAAATGTTCAATAAACTGACAAGCACTGTTTAAGGAACATTCTAATATTTAACTGACATACAGGACTAAGAACAAATGAACCGCTGTTTAAATAGAATGTATAAAGATTTGTTCTCACTTGATGAGTGACAAAGAGCAAGATTACTGCTTAAAGGCTTACCAGCCCACATAAAAACCTGCATATACCTTATACATGACATGCATTTCACTTCCTAACATTGTTAACCATTGTACAATAGGAATGTGTTAGTTGCCATTACAAACCCAAATTGTGTACTCACCCGTAACTTTGATGGTGCTTGACAGCGTGACAAATGTTCAGCGGTTGAGTGTGCGAGGTGAGTCGCTTCAGAGCTCATTTTTTACAGCAGATTCCGTTTTCTTTTATCAGCCATATTTTATTGAGCACCCAGGTCGAGACGTGTGCACTATTATCCTACAGTAAAATAAGTTCCATTTTCATCACGTTTCTGAAATCCATATTTGCATGTTTACGACCCGCATGTTGCCTTGTTTATTCTTTTCTCCACGGAGACCAATGGCCAATTGTTTGTTGATTGAGTTGATACAGAAAGAAACATGCAGAATATATCGCTCTGTTTTTCACTTAATGTCCTATTCATTATAGTAGCCCCATGTGCAATCCAGTTGTAAAATTGCAGTCAAAGTAGAATCAACTTTAAGAGACCATTGATAATCATTGGCTTGGTTTTACACAAACATTAAAAACAGCATTGAAAGCATAGACTTCCAACTCACTTGAAACAGTTATCAGTGATCCTCGTACTGGCAGCTGAAATTTTTACATTTATTTCCCTTGGATCCAGAAAACGTTGGCTACTAACTCTTGGCTACCCTATAGTCAGAAAGCAAATTTCACACAAAATGATTTCTATTGTTTGTGCCCATTAAGTTCAGTCTTTGCCCTTGATAACAACAAGATCTATTGGTCAAATTTTGAGATTTCAGATCCTCTACAGCAGTGTTTTCCATTTATACATACTCGTGCACTCACTGTAGTAGTCTCGCCATGCTGCACTATTTGCATATCTGTTGTTGACCAATACTGGCCACTCATGCCAGTGTAGCATCTGCCCACTTCCACAATGACAGGAGTATCTGCAACATTTGCACACTCAACATTGTCCCAGATTATCGTGCTACTAGTCACTTTAAACTTGCATACACTTCTTGACGTCTCGGCGCCCTTTGCACAATGGTCATCGCACCAGCCTATTGCTATATTAGTAATTCAAACTGCTCTAAGTGATAGAGGACTCTGCATCTTTGTTGTCTCTCTTTACCCTTATGTTGCGGCTCTCTACGCTTTCTTCACGCTCCACTCCATGATGACATTCTCAAAAGACTTCATCCTGTACTTTAGAGCAGAGGGGCTTGCAAACAGATTTGTCATTGTGGGGCCGGATTTTCTAGATAGTTTTTCAATTTTATTAAAACCCAGAAAAGTGTCAGCTATTGCACAAGCCAAAATTTTGCAAAATTCTAACAGTTTTGGAAATCGCTACACTTACACTGACATGAAATAGTGGAAACGAGGAATATCAGTTAGCAGCATGAAGAGGTGAACAAAAGGCAAACAATTCTGCAGACCACTCACCACTCCCTTCGCCTCCACCGCTTACTTAATTACAGCGTTGCGTCTTGAGTCTTGAGTACGAATGTGCCCGTACCTACGGCACGAAAAGTGCGTTTTTTTGCTGGCCGAGGCTTGCTTTTGTGTTTGTGCGTGCAGGTGCTGGCAGGTCTTGTTCTGAGCGGCATGAGCAGCTGGCGCTAGCCGCTGCGTCCGTGCACAGACTCTTCTAAACAGTCACTGGAGATCTGTCTGTTGGTTTAATCACACGCCAGTACAGCTTCACACAACTCTCGTCATGACTGCAACTAATGCAAGTAATATTTTGAACAACACTTCACTGTAATGGTCCTCTAGAAGCCATATTTTCTGTCACTCGGCGTTTTTAGAAACCTTAACCTGGAGTTATACAGTTTAGGAAGAATAGCATCATAACTCTTATAAATTTATATATATATATATATATATATATATATATATATTGAATTTGTAAGAAAACACATCTCAGGCACCGTTTTACTAGCTTCTCGATCAGGTCCAATAGCTGAACTTTGGGGTGCACAGCCTCTTGTCAGATAATTACTTTCACCCCTGCATTTTAGAGGTGCTGAGATGAAATATTAAAAGAAATGTCACCCATCTCAATGCAGATCTGGTTCAAGAGGGACAGTCATGATAAATTGACCAGTGTCTGATATTTGATCAAAGTTGTGTGCAGGCTAACATTTTCCAAATATTCTCACAATCAAGTCTAAAACATATTGAATGTCATTGAGTCCCTTGGTGGATGACTGGTTAGCACATCTGCCTCACAGTTCTGAGGACCAGGGTTCAAATCCCAGCCCCGCCTGGTCAGAGTTTGCATGCTCTCCCCGTACCTGCGTGGGTTTTTCTCCGGGTACTGCGGTTTCCTCCCACATCCCCAAAAACTTGCACGGTTGGTTGATTGAAGACTCAAAATTTCCTGTAGGTGTGAATGTGAGTGTGAATGGTTGTTTGTTTCTATGTGCCCTGAGATTCGCTGGCGACCAGTTCAGGGTGTACCCTGCCTGTCGCCTGAAGTTAGCTGGGATAGACTCCAGCACGCCCACGGCTCTAGTGAGGACAAGCGGTACAGAAAATGGATGTATGGATAGTAAGTCAGAAAGTCAGTGTGCACAACAAATATGTATAGCCATGTGTGGAAGCTTTGGGCCAGCAGAGTACAATATTTCTACAGTTTAATAAATTATAATTTCAGTCTTACCTTCAAAAACTCTCCATTTGCTTCCACAGTATGTTAAGGCTTTTTTTTTTCATCTGCAATATCAGTTGTGTAGCCCTTGGCTGAATGTGAGCAGAGAGTATTCAGTAGTCTTAAACACGTCACAATTCATCTGGTTTCTTCTGTGAGCAGTCAGGTCAGTAACAGACACCAGTTAGCCTGTTACTTTAGCTCTCATTCACGCACTTTCCATAACTCTGCCACTGCAATGTTTGGCACGTGATGTGGTTTGTGTTGGATCCTAAAATATTCCATGAGACTTTTTTTTATTATTTTTTAGATGTTTTCTGTAAAAGTTTGTTTTCTCGTCAAAGTCTTGATTTTAGGGGTACACCTCATTTCTTTATTGGATACCTCATCTATCCTCCCTTTTCTGTTTACATCTTAGCTGGGATCCCATCGAAGAGTCAAGGAGATCACAAAGTGTCGGTACAATTGATGTAACTCCTGCACTTTGCTGTGCAGTCAAATGTTAATTGTTTTACACTGGACCGCACTGCTACAGTATTATTTCATCATCATCAGAATTGTTGACGTGTATGCCCAGGTGTTGTAAATTGTGTGCGTAGCTAAAATTGTTTACTGCACTGTAGTTTTAAGGGTACATCAATGTTTGAAGATGTTTGAAATGCTGTAAAGGGTTTTGGGAGTCATAGTTTGTTATATAGTTATGTTTAAATGATCAAATGAGGCAATTACAATCACCTTTAGGGGAACATCCAATATTTGTGGAAATATTGGGCTCGGCCCCTATCCCCTGCAAATAGTGGGGATCCATTGTACACATCTGTTCATTGTCCAAATACATAACTGTTCTCCATATTGTCACATCATTTTCTCTCTGGGGCTGGTAATAATTGGTGTTGTGGACAGGAAGCACCATTCAGGCTCCCTCCCTTCCCTGGCCCACTGCTCATTTAAAGCAATAGGGGAAGGGAAGTCAATACTATCAGGTGGCATAATTTCCATAAAACATCTCAATCCAGCCGGCACGCTGGCCAACTGGTTAGAACGTCTGCCTCACAGTTCTGAGGACCGGGGTTCAATCCCCGGCACTGCCTGTGCGGAGTTTGCATGTTCACCTCCGATGATAGCTGGGATAGGCTCCAGCACTCACGCGACCCTTGTGAGGATAAGCGGCTCAGAAAATGGATGGATGGATCTCAAGCCAATGAAGGCTTTTATTCACCTTTGAGAAACCCCTTGATTCCAGATTTATGTTTCCACCAAGGAAGCACACTCTTGTACAATGACTAGTGGCAGTCACACCTACAGGTAGAGCCACTCAAGTCAATCCAGTTAAAAGGATGAAAATGGGAGATGTCATTAAGATGTCAGGGTGGAAGAGGATTGATTACATGTATATAATATATGAGAATATTGCTCTGCAATCCAAAGCGTCCCAGATGTGTTGCGGTGGACTGTTTGCATATCCGTCACAGACATCAATCTCACTCAGTGTGGGTACAAATTAAATGTAATTGTCACATTAGAAGTGAGTGTTTGAGATGCCTTCAGTAACAGACTGCAGCTGCATCCATGTCAAATTTACAGCTTCCATTCTCAGAGGCGATGAGCACTACATGAATATAAAATTAAATTGCTGCATTAAACACTTACTGCTCATTTGGCTGTGTGTGCCTGCATAATGAGCATCTGTGCTTTTTTTTGTTTTTAAATGTAGCATGGTGGCACGATGGGTGACGGGTTATCACATCTGCCTCACAGTTCTGGGGACCGGGGTTCAAATCCCAGCCCCACCTGTGTGGAGTTTGCATGTTCTCCCCATCCCTGCGTGGGTTTTCTCCGGGTACTCTGGTTTTTTTAATTGAATACTCTAAATTGCCTGTAGGTGTGAGTGTGAGTGTGAGTGCGAATGGTTGTTTGTTTATGTGTGCCCTGCGATTGGCTGATGACCAGTTCAGGGTGTTCCCCGCCTCCTGCCCGATGATAGCTGGGATAGGCTCCAGCACTCCCGCACACTTATGAGGATAAGCGGAACGGATGATGAATGAATGAATGAGTGAATAAATGTAGCATTATTTCTTTTAACAGTGCACCTGTCTGTTTTTGGAAGACCCTTTTTGAACTTGCATCCCATCATTGGCTTGCCGGATAAATAGCAAATAAACCACAAATACACTTGTGTGTTTGAAGGAAACATTCTGCTGGGAAAATAGTTCCACAAATTAGTTGAATTAGCCACAGATCAAAAGATTCAATTAGAAAGCTGTGTGGTTGCACAGACGCGGCGAGAAATGCTACAACATGACGTGCACCTCGAAATCTCACGCTGGAAGGACGTCATGCAGAGAATATACGCAAGTAAAGCTTTGGA
The DNA here is from genome assembly GCF_024500275.1 of Phycodurus eques. Taxonomy (NCBI): domain Eukaryota; kingdom Metazoa; phylum Chordata; class Actinopteri; order Syngnathiformes; family Syngnathidae; genus Phycodurus; species Phycodurus eques. The sequence continues at coordinate 13,273,735 of NC_084525.1, forward strand.
TGCTGACGAGTTTGTGTGGGATGATTTTTGATAGTTTTTTTTTAAAAATGGAATTGCTTCCTACTATAAAACTGAATCCGAATGTCTCCATTCTCCAAAAGCATCTGTGGGGCTGGCCGCCTCTGTAGCATGTTAGTAAACCTGCATTGATGGATGACATTAATTTGTTCAAAGACTCCCAAATGGACATTAGCAAATGAAACATGGGTGGTAATTAGCTATCAACACACACACACACAGCCCACACAAACACACACACATGCAACTGTGTGAGACGTTATTAATTCACACACTTGATTTATCTTGTGTTCTGCATACAGTTTGTGTTCTTGAGTTTCTAATTAAGAACATACTTTTGTGAGTGTGTGTGTGTGTGTATACGTGCGTGTGTGCTTGTGTGGTGGTGGTGGTGGATGGGGGAGAGGTGGGGGGTGGAGCTCACCGTACAATCTGTCACAGCTTAGACCAGCACAGCCAATTCACAGCACTGCTAATTCACCATTTAAACGCCACATGTTTGACTCCTAATTAAATGTAGCAATCACACACACACACACACACGCACACGTACACACACACACACAACTACACACAAAGGCACATCTTTGGTAAGTATAAATGTGCTTGTCAAAGCCATGAAAACCACCATCAACCTTTTATTAAAATATAAATCAACCAAATAAATCACAAAGAAAATAAAAATAACATCAACTAAAACAAGACGATAAGAGACCAATCTTGACAAACATTACAGTGAAGAATGAATTTGGGAGTTTGAACCATTGTCTTGCTCGATGTGATGAGACCATTAAGGGATTGGATTGCCTTTTCTTTGGCTTCTTATGACCGAGGTTCTTTTTATACTAGTGTGACATAAAAGAATGTTCAAGGACCTCTCTAATGCTGTGAGCATTGGCACTTATTCCACTCATGAAGCGGTGTCTGCAGGAAAAAAAAATCCCCTCCAAAATAGACTCAGTCATAATTTTTTTTCTGATGACATTCAATTTGCAGATTTTGTCTCACCCACATTTTCGTCAAAAATTACATGTCAGCATGTGATGTCAGCAGCAGAAGACGTGGATGTTTACTTCTTATACTAGTATATGTTCTGCAGTTTAATTGTCACTGAAAATGAAAGTCTGGATTCTTTTTAACAATAACAAGTGAAAATAGTGAGGTTAAATACATTAGAGTAGGCTCTTTTTATTTTTTTTATTTTTAAATCAATCGCTGTAATACTCCATTGCATTCCCAGAGCAATTAGTTTTTACCGATTGCTCAAAATATTATTGGAAAGTACTGCCGGTTTCATTTTCTTGAGCAAAAAAAAACCAAAAACAAAAAAAACTTGTTGAAATATAGACTATCTGGACGCTACAGGACCTTTTAAAAAATGGGGGTGAAATAAAAGTAAAGTAAAAATGTGTTATGTTTTTGTCTTATTGTTTTTGTTTTAATATAACACTGGGGAAGAATTTGAAAAAATTAATTCTGTTGAATTAGATTTTTATGCTGATTAAAACTAAAATTGGCATGCTTATTCCAAAATTGCAGTCAGTTTTTTTCGAGCACGTCAAGTTTTTTCTCTCCACTGCTTACCCTCCAGATAAGCAAAATTCCACTGATTAGCTGTAGTAAGACTTGCCAGCTGATTACGATTGGACTCATCTACAGCTACGTGGCAACGTTTGTGCAGTCACAATTGAGACAGTGCAGTGAAAGGTGTGTACAGCTCCCAATAGGTCAGTACTATCAATATCTACAAACAGAAAGCTAGCATAGTAGGAATTAAGAGGATTTGTGCTGGCTTTTCTCTAAACCTTGTAACCATGGGCATACTGTTGTGAGTTTGATTTTGTTTTATGCTGTTTTTTACTTTTCAAAGCTTGTAACTATTCCATCTTAGTGTTTTGTTTACATGGGTATATATTTCCTTTGTTCCACTTTCTTCTCACTTTGTTCAAAAACGTTACGTGATAGAGAAAAACTGAAATCACTTTTGGACCCAAACTTTTCGCACCCAAAAATTTTTTTAAAACAGCTGTCAGACCTAACTCAACAAAAATTGTGTTCCCCATAATTGTTACATTTATTTTTTGCCTTGAGCGTACATTAAAACTTTACTTAAAATCCACATACAATTCACATTTGGTCCTGGAATGTTTTATTATTGTTAATGTACCGCTTCTCCTCACACGGGTCGCGGGCTATTGTTAATGTATTATTATTGAATGCATTAGTATTATTATTTCCTTTTGGAATAATGTAATAATGTTATCTGAACAAGTCAAAGGTTTACCTGTGTTTCAGACTTGATTGTGTTTTGACCTCTAGGGAGGCATTAACCAAGCAATAAGCACACTAATTGTCTTTGCTAGTGCAGAAATCTCATCAGTTTTGTTTTGTCCCAGTCTGGGTCTTGTTACTAGCATTAGTTGCCATATGCTGGACTATGTGGCGAGTTGCTAAAAAGCTGAAAAATAAATGGAAATTTTGGGCTTCCACTGGATACTCAGGAAATTCTGATGCAAACATGTTGAAGCATTTATTAGTTTTTGTGTATTCCCTTGCTGCTGTCTGTGTCACTGGAGTTTTGCTGTGCTGCGCTGTGTTAAATGGGAGCGTCCAGTCTGCTGTGGGGTCTCATTCATCAGCCTCACACAGGAACGGACACAGCTGCCATGAAGTCCGCCTGGGACTTGCACACAACCGCTCATACACACAATTTAAAGATATACAATAAAGGCTTTTATATGGTCCTTTTTGTGGATACATCGGAACAGATAATTGTTTTAACCTTGTCTCCTGACATCAACACCCACCCTTTGTCTTCCTATTGGCCTTTAAGCTATTTTCTTTTTGTCCACGTCTGACTCCTCCTTGGCTATCACCGTCACACAAGCTGCAGCTTATGCTCGTGCTCAAGGTTCTGTTAGCGTTGGTATGCGTCCAGCAAACGTCCTCCAGCAGTACTCACAGGTATATTTTTCTCCAAAGTGGAATAAAATACATTTTCTCTGAAGCTCAGTGTTAGTATTACCTGACAGGTGGCTCACCTCAGGTGGGTGTTAAATGGATTTCAAAAGCACTTGGCTAATTTTTTTATTATAGTTTTGTTATACGACTTAAGATCTGTGAGGTTTTTGTTTTTTTTTAAACTTCAGTGATCTTCCTTTTGAAAGGTGTTTATCGTGGTCTGTGAATGTGAATGTGTGGAGTGATGAGCACATTTTCTGTGAATTATTTAAATAAAGCACTTCTAGAACTGCAGCTCCTTAGGTTTTCTCTCCTCAGATGTTACTTTTTAGATTGGAACCAAACACAGCTTTCACGAAGAAGTGATTTAACACTCTTAGGGCTATTTTAGGGCCCTTTAATTTTAACCTAATTCCCAAGCTACCCAAAGCCATCATTGTGAGGTCGAGACAGCCAAAAGGAAGGTTTGAAATACAGATTTTTAAACTCCATCCACAGTTTGGGACAACAAAACAGTGGCACAAGCTTCACTAATGGCGATTTGCCTTTTAAAGGATGAGAAAGAGGGGGGACCACCGGAGAATAATGTCTCGCATTCAGTCTTGGGAAAGAAAGTTACAGAGTCGAACCGCTCTCAGGGAGGAAGATATATACAGCTTCTCTTGACCTTGAAAATCCTATTTCATTAATTTTGTCAAATATAATGGTGAGACTCTTTGCTCTGACATTCTTAGTGTTGAGTACATGTAAAGGAATGGAAAACCAATTTTGTGTATGTGGACGGCCTCCATTAACAATTAGCCTCCGGCATCTTGGTGTGATTGGACGAATCACATGTGCTCGCTTTCTGTGACAAATTTAACCCCGACATCGAGGCCCACTGCCTCCATAACACAAGTTCAGAGTGTGCAAAACTTATTTACCACCATCACCTGGTGCTTGCTTCATTTTCACTCCACGCAGTGAGAATTAGTCAGAGAATAACATTTTCCCTTGTGATTTGCTTCTTTTATTAGAATTTGTTCAGTTTCACCTTGGGTGATGTCCACTTCCCTTACCTCTCTGGAACCTTCTTTCCCTTTGCTAATTGGCCATCCATGAATCCCTTGAGGGGGGCTGCCTGTGATTGACAGGGGTGATAATCTCGCTAATGGTGGAAATAGCAGCTGTTTGCTAAGGTGTTGAGCACGACCGCAGGAAATGCGTGAGAGGTTGGATATTCTCGCTTTTCTTGCATCTGCTCACCTCTCTTCCAGTCACTCCTCGTGGCCTCTGTGTCATCATTAGCACCGTGTCGTAATTAGCTCAGCGCCAACTAATTGCGCCTGTGACGCAGTATCTCTAGAGAGACAGGACCCGCTAATTTCAATAAGCGTAAACAAGCAAACTGCTCCCCAGTGACGATGGATTAAATAGAAACTGTGCTCCGCCGAGGCCGATTGAAAAAATGAGTGGGACGATGCAGAAGAAATGATGGAGGCAGGGAAACTGAGGCAAAGAGGGTGAGGTCACTAAGAGTTTGCTTTAATTTTTTTAGTGTTGGGGAACAGCCTGAGACTGATGCTCATTTTAGGAAATTGTTGTCACTCTCCTCTTTGTACAGTCTTGAGACTCCCAAAGCTTCACTTTTGAAAGTTTCCTATAAAAGGTATAAATATGGCAAAAAGGTTGTTCCTTTTTTCTGCACTTAGAGTGTCTCTGCACAATCATTGTTTTATGTTTACCCTGACAGAGGAACTTTTTTTTTTTTTTTTTTTTGCATGCGCCTTTTTCAGAAATGGTTTTCCACAATATGGTCTTGCCCAGACTAAAGAATCTCTACTGGTGTTTGTTATGACAGACAATTTTTTTTCTTGATATATATGCCGATGGCAGACGAGCTGAGGGACGTGAACGAGTGAGTAGCAGGTGTCCAGCTGGTTGGGTGCCACCTCCACAGAAGGAAGTGACAGTCACAGCAAGCACTCTGACTGTGATGTACCTTCCTGTCTGTCTCCAGACTGCAGACACATTGTACTTCTCAACTAATTCATCATGCTATCAAACTTAATGCCACACAGTCGGCTTTGGCGAGCTTGATTTGCCTTCCCGCCAAGCAACCCTCACTATCATACATTGTGGCGTGACAGTTTCTTACTCTTTGTCATATTCCAGCTGTTTGATGGCATTTATTGTTTAATTGGGTTCACAAAGCACCCTTACTTTTTTATATCAGGCATCAGCTTGTAAATCTTGGAGGGCTACACGTAGGGTTGGGCATCGGTTGAATTTGAGCAATTCCGGTACCAAACGATACTGGATTCCGAGTCTTTTAGGGGGCTGGGTCAAAAAGGTTTGCATGGTTTAAATAACGGGTGTACAAATTATAAACATCCAATTCTTAGTAGCCTGTACCATAAACTAAAATGAACATTTCACTCAGGGTTCTTTATAACCAGTATCAATATCAAACCTATGAACTAAAAGGCAATATGTTTGGAACTAACCCAATTGACTAAAATCATTAATTATTGTTTCAGCTAAAAGTTAAATATAGCATTGTTAAAATAGTTATTTGCGACTGTTTTATCATGTCAAATAGTTTGTTTTAACTTGACTTCCTGTTTTATCCATGCAGTCTTTTATTTTGAAGGGTACGCACCGGAACTCTCATTTTGGCACGGAAAATAACTTCACACGACACCGGTAAAAACAAAACTAAAATGAGAAGGCATGAAAAAGAGTAATGAATGGAACCAAATGCTCTGTAAAACGTTGATTCCTTTACCTACCCATAAACACTAACACACAAGGTTAGCACACAAGGTTAGTGTTTGTGATACTGTGAGACGTTTTTGTCAATTTGTGGTCTTCATTTTAGCTCAATGCTAATTTTGTAATTCGTCTGTTTCTACTTTCTTTCCAGTATAGTAAAGTAACTTATATTTTATTTTTGTCTGTCATCAGCTCTTACATTGGTTTGAAGACTAAAATAAATGCTAAAAACCATCACTGCAAGAGTGCAACCCACTGGTTAACTTGTTAGCTGCCTCAATGTTGGCATAGACGTATTTTATTGTTTCACTCACCAAATTGAGGTCACTGAAGTTCCGCACGGTGTAGGCTGAGGCTTGGAGTGGGAGGGAGTGCATCAGACTTGTACACATCATGAAAGCCTCCTTTGCACAATATTATCTTAATCCAAGTTCTTGCACTGACATGACTGGTCATTTATTTTAACATAGTTAAACTCACTTTTGTTCTCTGCTGCTGTTGGGGACCAGCACGTCTTCCTGTGCGTTTTTCTTCGTTGGTTTTCACCACTTCTTCGTCGGTTTTCGCCACTTTATTCTTTGGGGTCAGCGGACTACAGGCATCGAAACTGGGAACCGAAATTGTTTACTTTGCACGATTCTGGGAGAACCGCAATGTTAGTCCCGGCCGGTTCCAATTGGTTCTCGATTCTTGATGCCCAAATCTAGCTACAAGGGTTAAACGTAGAGACTTTAATTATGACATTCATTTTCCACGTGAAAACACATGTTGGAAGTGGTGAATATATTCTTCAGGGGGTGGGGGAAAACTCAACTCATTGTCCTTTCACACTCCTTAATGGCTGCAGTAAGAGCTGCCTTCAGGGAGCGCAGGTGTTGGCGCAGTTGTCACGGTGGACGAATAAGGTGAGCGGGTTCGGTTTTGCCGGCCTAAACACATGTGGAAGGAGGTCATGAGGCTGAGGGGAGAAAGAAGGGGTAGTGGCTATCTGGAGGATTTATTGATGCAATAATGAAATCTCAGGGTCGGCGGCATGAATGCTGAGGCCTTTTCGCTCATCCTCATGCCATGAGATGGATGGAGCATGCCGTGTCTGTGAAAGAATGGTGTTTTGTTGTCCATACACATATAACAAATGTTTTCTCTGTCATTGAACCCATTGTACTCAGCTTGCGGGTTTGACTTCATAGTTTATTGCATGGACACATGACATTTATAGCTTGGTGCTTTATATTCATTTGTAAGCACATCAAGTGTGTGTGTGTGTGTGTGTGCGTGTGTGTGCGTGTGTAGGTGTTCATGCGAGTGTGTGAAGCTACAAGAAACGTGTATAATACAAGACAATGAAATGCAAACCTTAACAGAAATAGATAAAATGGGTAGCAAAAATGACACTGACAAACCACTGACAAGATGGTTTGGGTTATTTGACAGGGAAACGGTGCCAAAGCAGGACTGTTTGTACACACACACACACGCGCACACGCGTGTGTGTGTGTGTACAAACAGTCCTATATATATATATAGTTCAGCCTTTTATTTGAAGCGTACTCAGCATTTTGGCAAGAAAAGTAACTTCACACAACATTAGTGAATTTTGACAACAAAAGTAATGGGACCAAACGCTATAAACCTACCCACCGATGAGACACAAGGTTAGTGTTTGTGAATTTTGTCCCAATTCATTGTGATGTAAAGTTGCGAGTTTGACCTTTGGTGAAGTTTTAGCTCAATGTTAACCTTGTAATGTGACTGTTTCAACTTTTATTCCAGTATGGTAGAGTAATTTATTTTATTTTTGTGTCTGTCAGCACCACTTACGGTGGTTTGAAGACTAAAATAAATGCTAAAAACTATCAGTACAAGAGTGCAACCCAGAGTTTAACTTGTTAGCTACCTCACAGTTGTCATAGATGTACAGTATTTTATTGTTTCACCCACCCAATTGACTAGACTGAAGTTCCGCTCGGTCTAGGCTGAAGCTCGGAATGGGAGGGAACGCGTCAGACTTCTACACATCGTGAAAGCCTCCTTTGCACAATATAATCTTAATCCAAGTGTTGCACTGAGGTGACTGGTCATTTATTTTAACATAGTTAACACTTTTGTTTGCCGCTGCCGGCTTCTTTGTTGTTTTTCGCCACTTCTTCGTTGGTTTTCACCACTTTCTTATTCAGGGTCGGCGGACTGTAGGGATTGAAACTGGGAACCGATTTTTACTTTTTATTTTATTTTATTTTTTCAACGATCCCGGTTCTAATTGGTTCTCGATTCTCGATGCCCAACCCTATTAATCATGTGATAAGAAAGTTTAACTTCACTGATTGTGCATTTTACTGCTTCCCTCCTGGTCTCGTCGATAAAACGTTCCCAAGATTTAGATGTGTTCAGTTGTCTTTTGCATTCCTTGCCTACGTGGTGCTCACTCATCTTCTTCATTATAACACCTAAACCACTCACAGAGATTTGGAAAAGACTGAGATGTTTTACTCGCTTAGCTACCGCCAGTCCCCAGCTCTGGAAAAACCATGTTCATCATTCATTTCATGGCATTCGATGCATGCTCAATGACTTTATTAACGACTCGTTTGCCATTGAAATATTTGAAGAATTTTTCTCTCAACTAATTGTTGCAGCCCTGTTTAATACGTCTTACTAAGTGCCCACATCCCATTGTGTTGAAAGCAATTATCAGTTTTGCGTTGAAGTTGCCCAAGCATGTAATTATTTTTTACTTCGAAGCCGTAATAACTGTGTCAAGGTGCATTTTGGCCATGACAATGTATGCTTTTGGAGAGTTTTATCTGAGTCAGGTGAATTAATGTTGACTTTACTGCAATGCCTCTGATCTGTCAAATTAGCAGGAATACAGTGTGAAAGCGGCTTTTATCAAAATCCACATCATGTCCCTCAAACCTCTTTTTAGTCAGGCCGATTGGTTTTGATGCGTTTCCAAACAGGCACGTGTCTTGTAACAATTAAGGGAAACAATTTGGAAATTTACTTTTTATTGTTTGTACACAAATTGTCGTGTCTCGGGACTGCCTGCCCACCCATCAAGTGTGAAATTAAACAACCAATTAAATCTTAATATATCTGCCTATTTTGAAAAATGTGTCTGTGGGTGGCCATTCTGCACTTTATTGACAAAATAACCATCCCTACACCACGTTTCTCTGCCCATAACATGATCAGCTAGGCTGGCTGAAGATCCATATCGTCGCAGTCTGGTGGAATCCTTGCATCTCCAAAATCAGTTGTGGGAGTTAAAAAACAAACAAAACTGCTAATTTCTTCAGTTAGCAAACATGCAAAGTTAAAGCTGGTGTCATCTCTTTTATTGGTATCACACTCCGTCGGTCACCAACATCAACACAAAACCTCCTCAAAATGATGTTCAATCACTCAATTAATGTGCAAAAAAATGTCTAATTCAATTACGCTGTCATTGATTGAATGGTACAAACACATAGTCGCCACCAGCCGTCCCCATTAATGTCTGCTGCCATGCTGAGACTCGTTGCCATAGAAAAGGCTTTAAAGACACTGTTAAGTGAATTCAGAGATTTCTTTCTAAATACATTATACATGTTTAAAGAGCCATCCATTTTCTACCGCGAATCCGAGGTTGGGTCGCGGGGGCAGTAGCTTTAGCAGGTATGGCCAGACTTCTCTCTCCCCAGCCTCTTCATCCAGCTCTTCCGGGGGTATCCTGAGGCGTTCCCTGGTCAGCCGAAAGACGTAGTCTCTCCTAGCGTGTCCTCGGTCGTCCCCGGGGTCTCCTTCCGGTGGAATGTGCCCATCAACACCTCACCAGGGAGACGTCCGAGAGGCATCCGAATCAGATGCCCAGCAGCAGCTCAACTCTTAGCTCCTCCCGGATGACCGAGCTTTTCACCCTATCTCTAAGGGAGAGCCCGGACACCCTGCGGAGGAAACTCATTTCGGCCGCTTGTATCGGGATCTTGTTCTTTTGGTCACGACGCACAGTCGGAACTTCTCAAACTCACACACCAGCTCTGACTCCTTCCCTGCCAGAGAGGTGACATTCCACATCCCTAGAGCCAGCTTCTGTAGCCGGAGATCAGATCGCCAAAGTCCCTTCCTTCGGCCACCGCCCAGCTCACACTGCACCTGACCCCTATGGCCCCTCCCACAGGTGGTGAGGCCATGGGAAGGGGGACCCACATTACCGTTTCAAACTGTGCCCGGCCGGGCCCCATGGGTGCAGGCCCGGCCACCAGGTGCTAGCCTTCGAACCCCACCTCCAGGCTTGGCTCCAGAGGGGGCGCCCCGGTGACCCGCGTCCGGGCAAGGGAAACCTCAATCCATTAACATCTTTCATCATAGGGGTCCTTTTGCCATGCTTTGTCTGGTCCCTCACCTAGGACCATGGGTGACCCTATCAGGTGCGTGAAGCCCCAGACAACTTAGCTCCTAGGATCATTGGGACACACAAACCCCTCCACCACGATAAGGTGACGGCTTCCAGGAGGGGTTTGAAGATAATTGCTAAAAATGTGCAACTGAAAGAGAACGAAGTGGTACTTAATTGTGCAGCTACAGTGAACTTAATTTTTTTTTCACTTTTTTGGGGGGGGGCGTGGCTAAAACAGGACCCAGTGATCCACTTGGGCCCTGGCGTGAGTCGCCTCTTCCCCACTATATAAGAACTTGAGCGCCTCCGTTTGCATCAGTGGTTATCTGGCGCAAATGCGATATGCAATTAGCTAGCTAGCTGTGCCTTTACTATAGTCCGCTCGTGTGGATGCCTCAGAGCGCTTTGTTGTGGGCAGTGGGTGCACACATTTCACACATAGAAATGCAGAAGAGCAAGTTTGGTGGGGGGGTCCAATGTCTGACTTGACAACCAGTGAGTAGATGGGGGCTTCGGGCTGGCATGGCGGCATTAGAGCACCTTGTTGTTGGCAGTGAAGTGCATGCACGTCATGGAGAGAAGGCAGAATAGCAAGGTAAGAAACATTTAAAAGTTTGGAGTGACAGCCATCATGGTGACATGGGCTTTTGCGTTGCTCTGGCCGCTTTAGAGCGTCACAGCATCGAAAAGCCCTGCGATGACCCAGTGGGATATATTACAGCCACCGGAGACTTTAAGTGGATATATTTTCTTAAACATGTAGTTATATGTAGGCAGAGAGAGATGTTAGATGAAGCAGCATCCATTTTACGGGTCTGATTGGCAGTTGACAGTTGTTGAGCGGGGGGCGTGGGGGTTAGTGCATTCAGTGGACTCGGCCCAAAGCATTTGAGGGGTGAGAACAGGTTGATGTTTCATGATTTTAAAGCTTCATTTATATATACTCTGGGATTTTTTTTATTCAAATTTGGTTCTGTTGTTAACAAAACTTCTGTTTCCGGCGTCTAATTTAGAAGACATTTTCACTTTACCGGGACGTTTATAGTTAAGCTAATGACTGTGGTTACGTCATCTTCATAAACTTTATTTCAACAGTCTAAGAGCCTTGAGAGATGCAATGCGAAAACCGATAAACTGACTAGCCACTCTAACAGGCAGAAATTAATCTGCATGCAAAGTTACCTTTCTGGCTGATGGACGTCCTTCTGCACCATGGAATTTCTGCTGTCAACATAACAGGCCTACTTAAACACATCTAACCTAACAATCATCCATCCATCCATTTTCTGAGCCGCTTCTCCTCACTAGGGTCGCGGGCGTGCTGGAGCCTATCCCAGCTATCATCGGGCAGGAGGCGGGGTACACCCTGAACTGGTTGCCAGCCAATCGCAGGGCACATATAAACAAACAACCATTTGCACTCACATTCACACCTACGGGCAATTTCCCACATTAATGTGTATGGAGCGTTTCTTACTCGTTGCCACTTTCAAGCTTGATGTAATGCAGTGAGGGTCCCGTAGGTGAGAAAGAGATGGAGTTACGGTACTTCTCAGACAGTTGAAGAGATACCGGTAATAATAATAATCAATGAATAATAATTTGAAAAAATAAATTAATAATAGTATTACTTTTGAAAAAATATTTAATTGCCCGAACTTGGACATATAGTACCAGCGGTGATTTCCACTTTCTAGCGTCTTAAACACGATCACACATAGGCATTACCATGCTGAAACACCCACATACAGTACAGGTGAAGTTCATGTCAGCTAAAAGCTAAGCAGAGCTGCATTGAGTTTTCAAATTAGTATTAGCTAACAATATCAGTTTCTGATAAGCGGTACTCACGTGATTGCTCGGGGATGTCGACACAGTGGCTCCCTCAAAATTGACTGAATTCAGCAAGACAAGAAATGTTGGGGTATTTTGCTGAAAGCATGTAACTGACATGTTATAAAGGCACCTATAAACTGTTCACTAAATTGCGAGCGGGGGAAAAATGCATAATATTCCTTTAACACTAGCCTGATGACAGACATCTACAGTACCTTTTGTTGGCATGGACTGCTTTACGAATGGCTGAGCAAAGTTTTTACCAACAAAAGAGCATTCTCAGCACTTGTCACAGGGCCATCCTGTCCAAACCTCATTTGCATAATGAGGAGTGGACTGATGTGTGCAGAGATATTAAAGGTCAGAACCTTGTTGTTGCAAAATATCAGCAGACACTTTAGGACTAAAACTAACACTACAGCAATGCAATGCATTTAGTCAAGTATTGACATTCAGTCAAGCCATAGAACAGGTGGAGCGAGTTGTGAGATTTACCCCAGTATTTGAGTGAAGAGGTACAGATTCAAAGGTTTCTGTTTTTTGCTCAGATTTATTATGGTCCTTGAATCCATACCGTGCTATACCTCGTGCAGCCCTGGGCTCGTCTGATCACTGCTTAATTCACTTAATACCTGACGTACAGGCAAGAACTTAAATGCGCGAAGCCTACAGTGAAAACAGTGAAAAAGTGGACCAATGAAGCCAAGATGGAACTTCAAAGCTGTTTAGACTGCACAGACTGGAGTGTCTTTGAAAATTCAGCTGGCAGCCTGGATGAATATACGGACTCTGTCACATCCTATATCAGTTTCTGTGAAGATGTGTGTGTACCAACAAAATCCTTTCGCACATTCAACAACAACAAGCCGTGGTTCACTGTTAAACTTAAGCAGCTTCGCCAAGCTAAGGAGGATACATATCAGAGCGGGGACAGGGCCCTGTATAATTGAGCTAGAAACCAGCTGACGAAAGAAATTAACATTGCAAAGAGGAACTATGCAGCAAAGTTGGAAAAACAGTTTAGCGCAAACGACTCTAAATCAGTCTGGCATGCGTTCCAATCGCTGACTAATTACAATCGACGATCCCCCCAAGCTGAGAACAATAGCACACTAGCCAACGACTTGAATACCTTCTACTGCAGATTTGAAAAGGACAGTTTCACGCCGCACCCCCGACCACAATCACACCTCTGACTTCTGCGTTAACCATCCATGAACAGGATGTGAGACGCATCTTCAAACAACAAAAGATTCACAAAGCGGCAGGCCCGGACCATGTGTCCCCCTCCTGCCTCAAAGTCTGCGCGGACCAGCTCGCTCCAGTCTTCACTCAGATCTTCAATAGATCTCTGGAACTGTGCGAAGTACCATCCTGTTTCAAACGCTTCACCATCATTCCAGTCCCCAAGAAACCTGCAATCTCGGGTCTGAATGACTACAGGCCTGTCGCTTTGACATCTGTGGTCATGAAGTCCTTTGAACGTCTCGTGCTGGACCACCTCAAGAGTGTTACAGGTCCCCAGCTGGACCCCCTACAGTTTGCCTACCAAGGTCTGCGGATGATGCAGTCAACATGGGACTGCACTTCATCCTAGAACACCTCGACAGTGCAGGGACCTACGCGAGGATCCTGTTCGTGGACTTCAGCTCAGCGTTCAACACCATCATCCCTGAACTCCTTTCATCCAAGCTTCTCCAGCTCAGCGTCTCACCTGCCATCTGCCAGTGGATTTACAGCTTTCTGACGGGCAGGACACAGCAGGTCAGGCTGGGGGAGGCCACCTCATCCACACGCAGCATCAGCACTGGGGCGCCCCAAGGTTGTGTCCTCTCTCCGCTGCTCTTCTCTCTCTACACGAACGACTGCACCTCAGCGAACCCGACTGTCAAACTCCTGAAGTTTGCAGATGACACCACTGTCATCGGCCTCATCAAGGACGGTGACGAGTCTGCATATCGACAGGAAGTGGAGCGGCTGCAGCTGTGGTGCGGCCGACACAACCTGGAGCTGAACACGCTCAAGACTGTAGAGATGATCATGGACTTCAGGAGGCATCCTTCGCCACAGCTGCCCCTCACGTTGTCCAGCTGCCTTGTGTCAACCGGCGAGACCTTCAAGTTCCTGGGAATTACAATCTCTCAGGACCTGAAGTGGGCGACCAACATCAACTCCGTCCTCAAAAAGGCCCAGCAGAGGATGTACTTCCTGCGGCTTCTGAGAAAGCACGGCCTGCCACCGGAGCTGCTGTGACAGTTCTACACAGCGGTCATCGAATCAGTCCTGTGTTCTTCCATCACAGTCTGGTTTGGTGCTGCTACAAAAAAGGACAAACTCCGACTGCAACGGACAATCAAAACTGCTGAAAGGATTATCGGTACCCCCCTACCCACCATTGAGGACTTGCACGCTGTCAGAACTAAGACAACGGCGTGCAAAATCCTCTCGGACCCTCCGCACCCCGGTCATCAGCTCTTCCAGCTCCTTCCCTCAGGTAGGCGCTACCGATCAATGCAAACTAGACCTAGCAGACATTCCAACAGCTTCTTCCCTCTTGCGATCAACTTCTTAAACACCTAACCTATAATTCCATTACAGCAAGCTGGCAATTTTTTGACTTGAGTTCGTTGTCACATTTCTGTTGGGGCCAATTATGTATTACTCGTGCACTCACCGTAGTTGTCTCGCCATGCTGCACTATTTGCATATACTGGCCACTCATGCCAGAGTAGCATCTGCTCCATTTGCACACTGATTGAGGAGTATCTGTAACATTTGCACAGCCAACATTGTCCCAGATTATCGCACTACTCGTCACTTTAAACCGCATACACTCCTTGAAGTGTCAGCGCCCTTTGCACATTGGTCATTCCACCGGACTATTGCAATATTAGTCATTCGAACTGCTCTAAGTGCAAGAGGACTCTGCATCTTTTTGCACAATTGTCACAAAAAAAAAAAAAAAATGTACCGGCATTACCAGATAACTAGCAACCCTTTACTGCTCAGTGACAATGTTTTTTGTCAATGTCTTTCTGTATCCAAAGTGTTCTGTAAATTGACTGTCTGTTGTCTTACTAGAGCGGCTCCAACTACCGGAGACAAATTCATTGTGTGTTTTTTGGACATACTTGGCAAATAAAGATGATTCTGATTCTGAAAGGTGAGAAGTTGCCCTCGTGTTCAACCACCATTAGGTCCCAGGCATGGAACTGAAACATATGCTATTCCTCAGCAAAGCATGTATCTCCAAAGCGATTCTTTTTTTTTGCGGGGGATTAAGGGGTCAGGAGGTTGGATTCGCTGACAGTAAGTGTGGCAGGGATTGTGTTTGACCGGGAAAGATGTGCTGTCAGTAATTCAGAAAACAGCAGGAATCCCGATGAAACGCCAATTACCCGCAGAAACAGCCTGAGCGAGGGGGAGCTAGAGAGTGAGATTGGCTCTGTGAACATCTTACAGCTCCTTTTGTCACTGCGACACGTTTGAATCAGCGGCCCTGATTGTTATTAATCTGTTTCTATAATTTACTTAGTTTTTCGACATAAATAAGCACATTGTATCCAAATGCCATTGCCATGACAATAATCAGTGGGCAGCATTAGTGGGTCAAGAACCATGCAGCTCATCTTTTGTAGCTCTAAGAGACGGAGGTCAATGTGACATGTCAATGAAGCGAAAGGGTTTAAATGCATGTGGGCAAGAGGAATTGAGAAAAATGAAGATATCTTGTAATTCCATGCCTCACTGACCCCACATTTTAGGATTGATTATTTTAATAAAATTGACTTTCATTTGAATAAAAAAATAATTTGTATTGTCTGTTTGGCAAGGAGAGCGTCAGCCTCACAGTTCTGAGGACCCGGGTTCAATCCCCAGCCCCGACTGTGTGGAGTTTGCATGTTCTCCCCGTGCCTACGTGGGTTTTCTCCGGGCACTCCGGTTTCCTCCCACATCCCAAAAAACATGCATAAATTGGAGACTCTAAATTGCCCGTAGGTGTGACTGTGAGTGCGAATGGCTGCTTGTTTGTATGTGCCCTGCGATTGGCTGGCAACCAGTTCAGGGTGTACCCCGCCTCCTGCCCGATGACAGCGGGGATAGGCTCCAGCACGCCCGCGACCCGAGTGAGGATGAGTGGCTCAGAGAATGGATGGATGGATGTTTGGCAAGGTTTATAACTAAAGGATTGATGTATTGCAATAGCATGCTGCTGGAACTGATTTCTTGTGTGCCTTAAGTAAACTTCCTCCTACTGCCTCCTACCTGCCGTCAACCTGAATTATGTTATTCTGCTTGGACTCACCGGGGTCAACGTGTGCTCACTTGCCTCTTTCAAAACCTTTGCAGGCAGGTCAAACTCACAGTGGGAGCTCTTTTTGTCCAAACCACTATTCCTGTGTCTTCATTCCATACATCGATCGCTATCTGAACTTTAACCCTCCGTGTGCGTAATAGAATTGCATGTCGTGGACACGGGCCCTGGCCAAGGGTCTGATGTGCAACGTGTGTTTGCACAAACCTGTCGATCGATGCCTGTCATGCTCCCATGTCATGGAGAATACAAACTTCTGTCTCTTAGTTCTACTGTCGCCTTATCTTGATTTTGTAAAAGTCCTTGAAGTAAGAGGGAGAGGAGAACAGAGCTATCATACTCAATAGTGACAGGCTGCTTTTATTTGATGTGCTGCCAGAAGAGCTTCAGTGCTGCCTGAAGATTTTACATGCCTGCAGAAATCTCTGTAGAACATTGGTTATTTCCCTATATGAGGTAGGCTATAGGCGAGGGTTTGGGGGGAGGGCCTCAAAACTTCCCATAAACATCAGTTGGGGTGAAATGTTTTCAAGACAAAATATTTTCACACGCATATACACAAACACACACTTTTAAAAAGGTCTTATGAGCTCTCATAGGGAAATTAAATTTACACTCTGCTGTATGTTTTAGTCTTAACTGGTTCGTTGCCTTGCTCAAAGGCAGGTCAACAGTAGTCAGGAAGCAGACTAGCATCTCTCTAACAACGAGTTGACATTTGTTTTTTTTGTTTTATTTGTCCACATCCAGACTTGAACCGTGACCCTCTGGTCCCTTACGGGGTCGAGTGGACCCAAACCTGTGTATGTGTTGGATGGCTGTGCAGTATTCAGTCATAGAAAGTGTGTTGTTCAATATGTTGTTCTCAGAAAATTAGCCCAGACATGAGTGTGAATTTGATGAAGATAATCGCATAATTTGTCTTTTCGTAAACACTTAAACTGGTTCCCATAGGTTCGTATCAAAGGTTAAACCATTGTGTTGTGAGGTTCAATGTGCTCTGGTGGCCTTCACACTTCAGCCAACACACATGGAAAACATCTACGCACAGTCATGCCAATGCCAGGAATCAGGACTCCCTTCTTTAAAAAGTTGAAACCCTCCTCCTGCTGCCCTTAACCCCTCCTGCTATGTTGATACCACAAAGACACCATGAATAGAATCACCACGTTC